>NC_091744.1:55596916-55929416 GCF_043380555.1 Nothobranchius furzeri | reverse complement strand
AGGACGGAAGGACGGAAGGATGGATGGATGGACGGACGCATGGACAGATGGTTGGATGGACGGACGCATGGACAGATGGATGGATGGATGGATGGATGGATGGACGGGTGGGTGGATGGATGGGTGGGTGTGTGGATGGATGGGTGGGTGGGTATGTGGATGGATGGATGGATGGATGGATGGATGGATGGATGGATGGATGGATGGATGGATATGGAGGAGCAGTGGGTCTACTCCGAGCCCCTGCAGAATGATCGAGCTTCTCACCATATCTCTAAGCGAGAGCCCAGCCACTCTTCGGAGTTCTGGATGAATAAAATGATCAGATTTGTCTAAACTGCTCTTAGATTAAGTAAAATTGTGAAGGTGATGTGAGAGGTTATTGGCTTTGTGGTTTTACCTCAAATAAATAATAAATTAAACATTCAAGCTCAGCTCATGTAAGAGAATAATAGCTGACTTAGGAGTAAACCTTTCCAGTCTGGAAAAGCCCAGCCCGACATCTGAATGGTTGGTCTGGTTCCTGCTTCCATCATGTGTCACCTGTTGCTGTGGTCACACCTCGACAACTCCTCTGGCTGAGAGTTAAAGAGGCCAGCTGGCCTGCTGGGTTCTCTCTAACAAAGTGTGTTAAAGACTGATTTTCACTCTTAGTAAAGGCTTGTTTTTGTTTATCCTCTATTGTCCAGGAACATTTCAGCAAGAGGATCAACTACTGAGGTAAGAAATTAAGTGTTTGGTCCACTGAGTAAATTACTTTTTTTAGTTTGAACTTTGTGTCCAAGAGAACATAAAAGTCCCTACCGTTTCATCCATACAGATTTCTTCTTGCTTTGGTCAGACTTAAAACAGATTTATACCTCAATACAAAGTTTATTAATCCAAACCAGTCTGCTCTTGTGTGAAACTATAATTTTCCTCCTTCTACATCACAAATTAACTGTGATTATTTACATTGTTGAAAGCTGAGCCCAGTTCCACCAGCTAAACCCCGACCTGGTTACTACCAGACCTGCATGGTTAATAAATCACATCATCTCCACCTGGCTGACAGCATGAAGCCTGATGTGAAACCTTTAAAGGGAGACTTTGCAGTTTTGGCTTGCTTTTAGCACCCCCTAGTGCCCATTAATAAAACCAAAATCTTTGCTGTGCGTTTGTCTTTGTAACACCTTCATCTAACAGCTGAAATGTCTCCTCAGCCTTCATTAGTGTCTACAGGAGGATTCATCACTAAATTAAACAAATCAGATGTGTTCATGATCTAAAACACGCAGGAACTGTTCTGGAAGCAGACTGCAGTTATATCAAGTATGTCAGCTACAAAGAGCAGATGTAACGACCGGCAGTGGGGGTCTGAGTGACATGTCGTTAACCCTGTAAAGGGTCATTTTAGCACATGCTGGCTCAAGAAAATGATTTGAAAATATGAAAAAGTTGCTAAGTATGGCTTTAAGTGTGACAAACGTGAAATCAGAATAAATCTGTGGCTGGACAAGGGTCGTTCTTGCTTTAATAAAACTAAATCCTGTCTAACGTCCTGGGATTTTTTAGATTTTTGGTTGAAGAAAACAATCAGTTCCAGTCTGGATTAAAAACTGGGGAAGATGCCCCATCCTTCTGACTGTTTATGGTGACGTCTCATCATGACGGTTAGATGAATTTTGTCAAACCTGTCACCTCATTGGACCACACAGCAGGATCCTGTTGACTCAGGAGGAGAACACAGTGGTGACGTGTGAAGTCATGGTGCACTGCCATGTGCTGCTTCACTTCCTGTGGTTGGAAAGGTGACAAAATCCTCACCGTTGTGCACAGGAAACGTCATGGAGCCGGTTATCTCTGTCACAGTATTATTACAGAGATGCTTGATGATTTTTTGTTTGATGCATTCCATAAAAAACTTATTAAATTATAAACATATTTTTAAATAATGGATGAGGGAAATCTGCACGTATAAAAGGGATGTGAAGTATTTTAACAAAAGCGTTTGCAGCGTTTGTAAATCATGCATAATATTTGAAACTATATGACTTATCGTGTTTTCTGGCACATAAAAAGTCAACCAGACAATTCAGCTTTTTATGTGATTGTTATCCTTCAAATAAATTAAATAAACTGGTAGATAAATTACAGTCTCACTCTCACTGTAACTTCCTTCATGAAACGTTCGGACGAATGAATTCGATTCTAAAATCTAATAAAAATAACAACAGAAATGTAAAAGAAAATGATGTCATCCTCTGACTGAGAGGCGTACAGCATGAGAGGACGTCCCTTAACAATCAAACTAAACTTGAATGAGAGAAAGAGGCTAACACCAGCAGAGCGATCGTAGTGTCACCAGGACCCCACACTGAGACAACGGCTGAGCACTTACCTGACATGTGGATGTAGGTGACAGGCTGTGGTGGTCCCCACATCCAGCAGAGTTCAGACCACACAGGGTGAACTACATCCTCTGGTCACAGCCAAAGGTGTTAGCTGGCATCCTGCTCTTTTAATGTAAGCTTGATTCTCTTAACTTGAGCAAAAGAAAAACACATGAACCATCTGTTTCACGTGGGGACAGCTTGCGTCACATGTTTCAGGTGGATTCCTTCATCATGTCCCCCTGCACAGCAGAGAAATGAGGACCACACGTGTCACAGTTATAATTTTATTAAAGTGGAAAATGTTTGGCTATTTGTTCTTATACTGAAAAGGTTTTGTAAGGCGTTATAGTGATAACAAGGTAATACAGGTTTAAAAAACAATTTTTGCATTTTGAAAGGAAAACAGGTTAAAGATAACCCTGTTACGGGGTGTTAGCTCCCTGTATGACCGGTGTCAGAGCTTGGTCCGCATTGCCGGCAGTAAGTCTGGCTCGTTTGTGGTGAGTTGGACTTCGCCAAGGCTGCCCTTTATCACAGACTCTATTCATAACTTTTATGGATAGGATTTCTGGTGCAGCCAGTGTGTTGAGGGATCCATTTTAGTGTCCTAAGGATTGATCTGCTTTGGTGACCTGAGGATCAGGTCTCTGCTTTTTGCAGATGATGTGGTCCTGTTGGCTTCATCAGAACGTGATCTTCAGCTTTCGCTTGAGCGGTTCGCAGCCGAGTGTGAAGCAGCTGGGATGAGAATCAGCTCCTCTAAATCCGAGACCATGGTCTTGATTCGGAAAAGAGTAGAATGCCTTTTCCAGGTCAGGAATGAGGTCCTGCCTCAAGTGGAGGAGTTTAAGTATCTTGGGGTCTTGTTCACGAGTGAGGGAAAACTGGAGCGGGAGATCAATAGGCGGAGCCAGTTGAGGTTGCTCAGGCATCTGATCAGGGTGCCTCCTGGACGCCTCCCTGGTGAGGTTTTCCGGGCACATCCAACCAGGAGGAGGCCTAAAGGGAGACCCAGGACACGGTGGAGGGACTATGTCTCTCACCTGGCCAGGGAACGCCTTGGGATTCCCCCGGAGGAGCTGGCCCAAGTGGCTGGGGAGAGGGAAGTCTGGGCCTCTCGCCTTAGGCTACTGCCCCCGCGACCTGCCTCCGGATAAGCGGCCAAAAGTGGATGTATGGAAAGGAAAACAAATAGTTTTTGCACGAACCTTTAACTTGGCGACATTGTCCCACGTACACAGCTTTTATTAGAAAACAGGCTAAAAAATATGCTTTGAACATATTTAACAAAGTTCTAATTGTTCACATGTGGATGCTCTAGTCTGCAAGATGAGCCTTTAAAACCAGAATTACAACAGTTGTAACCCACCCTACTGCAGCTAGTGCTAAAAACAAGCTAATGTTAACACGAGCCAACTGAAACTAAATAAGCCATGACGTTAAAAGGTCCACACTGTTGGACAACAAATATAGAAACAAAGCCAGGTCACCATCAGCTCGTCTTTTCATAGCCTCCGTCAGCTTCCTCAAAACGAGCGTAGGCCGTGCAGATGTTCATTCTGGTTTCAGCTCCTTGCTTCACCTCAAAAGACATTATTTATGTCCGGCAAAAAAAGCAAAATTCTTCTTTTTTATGTGTTTTATTGACATTCAGTGAACTAAAAGTGCTAGCTGCTGGCCTTTATTTTAGCTACTGACACAGTAAACAGCTTTTGCCGTAAAGCCTTTCACCTACCTACCTGAAAATGCTAATAACCGTGTCTGGTCAGCAGAGGGCTACAGGGATGCTGCTCGACTTTCTGACCCCTAATCCACACTGGAGGCCTCAGCAGGGCACGATGGCAGCAGAACATCTCTGCTTCAAATAGAACCCATTATAGTATATGGGCTTGATCCAAAACAGCTGCGTTGCAGAACATTTCAGGCATGTCCCAGAAGCAGCTCGCCGTGCCGCACCGTTAAAGATAGGATTGGGCACTACTGTGGCTGAACGCTCTTTCATGGATAAATCAATTTCTTCACTTTACATGGCTAGACAGGAAATCACACATGGTTATCAGTGTATGATGTCAGGTAATTTTCAAAATAAAAGACTATTGCAGAGAAGCAATTTCTTATCTAAGTAGATTTCTTCAATACGTGTGAGCTAACAGCTTGTTTACTCCCAGCATCGTTCCAGAAGTGCAGCGGTGTGTTTTTCATGGTTTTCATCCTGGAAACATCATATATGACAGGGGTCCTCAACTAAATTTGTTCAAGGGCCGGAGTTTTTCCCACAGACACCGTGAGGGGCAGATGCTCTACTAAAATAAAGTTCAAGAATTATTGTATCTTAATTTATTAATGTTTTATATGGCATCTAAACAATTTTGATTGTGTTTTTAGTTGTGTTTGGAGAAAGTAAACAATTGTGGATTGGCATGGCGAGAAGCACGCGAGCAAACTGTTCTTCTGATTATAAACTTTTTAAGAATATATTATTTAAACCAAAGCTGGTAAAACTTTAGTTTAGGGAACACAAATTAGCCATTAATTAGCTGCCAATTTATGTGCACATTAGTAGACTACTAAGTCTGAATTAGTCACCATTAAGCTATTATTAGGTGCTTATTACTAATGTCATAATTCTAATAGTAACAGGCCATAAATTAAGAGTTTTATCTAAATAAGCCATTCATAATGGTTTGTTAACTGAAAATAAACAGTTTGTTGCTGATTAACACACATATTAATTAGCTCAAATAAATATGTGGCTTTTAACAAAATAATTGAAGGGGAATGAGTTATTCTGCTTTAACCCTTTGATGCATAATGGTCACTACAGTGGACATGTACTCAAAATAGTTATTATTATTATTATTATTTGCTATTAAGCACAGCTGTTGAAGACTTTATTGCATTTGAGTCCCTCCACTTGGACTTCAGTGAGTCAAGCCAACATATTTCATGTTCAGAATGCACGCTGTCCACTGTGGTGGACATGTAATACATTATTAGTAAATTATTAAATGTTACAAAAAATATTTGTTGAAATTTGTTTTATTCACACCTAAAGATGAATGAAAAATGTGTTAAAAATCATGGTTGAAGATTTCATAATTCATGCATCAAAAATATTATGTTCTGGTATTATTTAAATAAACACCAAACTCTGCATGTTAATACAGCCTAAACAACAACCAATTAACCACTTGTAAGCAAGAATACGTTCCCTATTCTAAAGTCGGATTTTGTTCATCCCTAATTACTAGTAGGTTTATGTTTATTCAGGAGACAGCTTCTACAAATAAATCTTGGATTACAGCAGGAAAAAGGTGTTCCTTTAAAATCAAAGATCTATTCCTGTTTAGTCACAAACTGCAAAGTCAAAGTGTACAATGCCAGCCGATATCAAAACACCTGCTTTATTGGACGTTTCACATTTCAAATATCAAAACAATAAATCTTTCTGATAAGGTTTTTTATTACAAGATCAACCTTAGAACTGAAACCAAAACCATTTGGAGGTCTGTGGGAATGTTTGGTGTTTATTTACATAATACCAGAACATAATATTTTTGGTTATTAATGCAGAATAACTATTACCCTTGAATTACTTCTTTTAAAGGCACATGCTGATTTGAGCTAATTAATTTGTGTGTTAATCAGCAACAAACCATTTACTTTCAGTTAACAAACCATTATGAATGGCTTATTTAAATAAAATACTTAATTTATAACCCGTTAATGTTAGAATTATGACATTAGAAAAAAGCAGTTAATGAGTGTTTAATAATGGCTAGTTCAGACTTAGTAGTCCACTAATATGCATATTAATTGGCAGCAAATTAAGGGTTACTTTCTGTTCCCTAAACTAAAGTGTTACCCTATTGATTGGTTGAAATGTATGTTGGTTTAACCAATCGGCTGATATATAACTATTATTTAGGATAATAAAAAAAAAAACAATATTTTCTCAACACTTGGCACTTCAGCTGCACCAGACTTAATTCTGGGGGCGGGCACAACAGATGGAGACACGGTTGCATTCCTGAGCAGTGGGAGTCAACAGCACAGCAGATGCATTGCTTTTATTTTTACGTGTTCTCCAGGTCATTTGGAGGTATGGTAGCCTGAGTAGGACAAAGAGCCAAGGGCAAATATGTTGGCTTTGTGGGGACAACAGCTGGGAGGAACTGACCAGGCAGTCGTTTCACTTCATTAAAGACTCAGCATGAGGGCAGCAGAGCTTTTCGAGCTCTCCCCACACTCTTGTTCACTACTCCTCCCTCCTGTCTGTCGTTACATGCACACGTAAACGCCTTCTCTCAGTGGAGGCGCAAACCGAAAACAAGGGGAGCCTTTTCACAGTGATATCAGGACTTGGAGCATGACTATTTTCTGGATAGATGCTTAAAATACTTGAGCCAAATCCGCACAGGGAAGACATGACCCACTGGTGAACAGATCCACATGCTTCGGTCACCAAGATAAAATGTTTTCAGCTCAAACACAAACACCCGTCTACCCCTTTGGCATTGCTGGCCCCTCAATATCAGCCAGTAATTTCACAATTTGCCCTTTCAGGGAGTGATGGACCGGTCGTCCTCAGAGGGACAAAAGAAAGCACCTGTTAGAATCTGATTAATCCTAGCCAGCAGCGCTGCTCTCTGGGCTCTCAGGGGCCCGGTTTAATCCGCACAAGGGCACCAGGCCAAGGCCAGAGCAGATTAGACCCCACCCCCATCCATCCATCTATCTATCCACCCAGGCACACACACCTCTGAGTCTGCTTCCAGTGATAAGTGTATGAATTGGTTTCTTAATTCACCCAGCCACCTCCCCCCTCTAGCCCTAATCTTCCAGCATCGCCCTCAAATCCTGCTGGATCAGCCCAACACTCACCAGCCACCCTCCACACTACTCCTCCCCCACCTCCTTTCGCTCCCTCTGTTGGGTCTTGAAGCTCATTGATTTGTTAATTTCTGTTCTTTTGTCTGCCACCAGGCAGCGTTAATGGGACAACCAAAGTCCAAACCCCAGTGCCAGGACTTTTGGCATGGCAGATTAAAGTCCTGATCTGGGCATCAGTCAAGGTCCTTTCTGCCCCATTTTTCCCAATAGTCCTGAAGGATGTTTTAAAAGTGATTTCTGAAATAAAGAAGACGTCATCTGATGATGGTAAACTAATCCAAAAGACAAATGGAAACATTTTCACTTTCAAGTTGTATATTTGAAAGTTTGAAAGTTTGGTCTGACTTTAGTATTTTCTACTCCCGTCTCAAAGAATGGTTTTAGAATCATTAAATCTGAACCATAGTTATAATGCCAAAGGATCATCAAAATAGGTTTAATAAATCAGAAGTAAACAATATTTTGCTTTAAATATTTCAGTGAGATTATCTCCATCTTGGATTTATGCTGGTGACGGCTGGTGAAGGGAACTGGACTGGAAACATCTTCAAGTAACCCTTTTGGATTACCATGACCTGGACGACTGAGAACCTTCACCAGCACTTTGGGAAAGACTAGGGAATATGAGAGGACATCAAGGACACTTGCTGACTGCAGAAACCATCTCTGTTTAACCCTCTCAGGCTCAAAATAAGTTTTGATAAAAGGAAGAACAACTAAGTCCTTCAGGGGTACTTCTGAGTTAAAAATGCTCATAAAATGCGTATGTGGAGTAACCAGGTAGGTAGGTTTTAACGTCGCAAATCTGCAACGCCTGCCTCCAGAGGGTTAACCTGAGAGGCTGACAACAAAGTCTCCTTCTGAAAAGCCTGAGACTTAGAAGCATTATTACAGGACAGAGCGGATGAGATTCTTAAAAAAGCACGACAACAGCTGCTAAAGAAATAGGTAAATCAGACCCACTTCACATTGAAGCCTGTACCCACAGCATCACCGAAAGCTTTCCGCACTTCTCCCATACAAAATGAAGAAGTTTCCAACTTCACCAGAAAGGCTCAACTAGCGCAGCACAGGAAGAGCAAAGAACAACGACGACGCAAATTCCAAAACCTACAGCCGAAAACTTCATAACTAATTGGGTTGTTACCAGACACCAACCGGATGAATGTCCAGGACCATTGGGTCAGCACCTTCTAACCTGTCCCCACAAGAAAGGAAAGCAGTCTTCTCCCTCAGCAAAGACCATCACAATTTTACCTGCAGACAAAGTATGTGTGCGGTTATTCTGATAACATCAGATTACCACAGCAAAGTCACCACACTTTTGAGCAACAGCACCATGAAGCTCTAAAGAGGGACCCGACAAACTGATTTAACAAGCAGATACAAGAGGAAAATCACGAACCATTTACAGAAACTGCGAAAGAACAAAGTAATCAATTATACATTTTACTACAGACTCTATCCAGGAGAAGCCGCCCCATGTATATATGGTCTTCCAAAGATTCACAAGGAAGGAACACCACTCAGATGCATCAGCAGCAGCATCAACTCGGTCACTTACAACATTGCAAAACACCTCTCCACCATCCTGGCCCCGCTGGTTGGAAAGACTCAACATCACATACAGAATTCGGTAGATTTTACGAGGAAAATTTAAGATCTTAAACGGGCCCCAAGGGAAACCATTGTCTCATTTCATGTCACTTCACTCTTCATATGAGCCGTTTTTGCAAAAAAAAAAATGCCGTCAATTTGCCGCAGCGCCGTGGTGGCATCAGGGAGTTCTAGATTGTTTATAAGTGGTCAGACCGTGGCTGTAATTTGGCGCAATCATGTAATTATTATTATTATTTTATTTTTTTATTTTATTTGAATTTTTTTTAAGTCCAGTGAAATAAAAGAGGAGGGTGTCATCCCCTCTAGATGGTGGTGTGGTGTGGTGTAGGCGGAGCGTTCACAAGCCTTGTTTGGCCAAAGAGGCGGACACTTGGTCGGCCAGCGTGAACAGCTGTGTAGAGTCGGTCATGTTGAGCAGCTTGGGGGACTCAACCAAGGTGACGATCTCAGCACCATGGTCGGTGCGAGCCCTGGCCATCTCACGGAACATCAGCTTATGGCTCTCAATAGGAGTCCTCAATCTTTATGAGAGGGTTCGTCAGGATGGGTGAGATGGGAGCTGAGGGGACAGTCTGAGGTGACTGAGGGTGTGTGTGTGTGTGTTGGGGGGGGGGGGGGGGGACAACGGAGGAGAGGATGGACAGGCTGTCTGAGATGCTCTCCTCTGCCTCCTTCCCCTTCTCCCTCTTTCTCTGTCCACCTCCAGGAACAAGGCCGATGTTGTCCAGAGAGCCAATTTTGGACTGAACTTTGAACTCGAGCTTCTCGTTTTTGATCTCAACGTTTCCACCATGTGTGATGTGAGTGGTTGGATTTGTATCCACATTTTGATGCAGCGTTGCTCAAATCAATCTTTTTGTGCAAAATTTGAACCTTGCCACCACCTGGCTTGTGCTTTAAGTTGTCTTTGGAACCACAGCGAGACTGGACACTGGATAAGTCCAGCTTCTTATCCAGGATCATGTAATTTTATAAAAGATTAAGCGATGGCGGTATAAATGGGTATGATGGTGGTCTCTGCGCTGCCGTGGACTTCCATTTATCTTGGACATAACTTGCTTTTTATTGGAAGCCTAAGTCTCCTCCCTTTCCCGTTGGCTCATGGGTCCCCGGAAGAATGAAAAAATGAATACAAGTCAATGGGGCTAAAAACGCTAATTTCTAATCTGCTTTACCTTACACCCTGGATCACACATATGTTGTGCTGCAATTTAAATGAAAAGTAATGATGGGTGTTTTGACCACGCCTGCCACGTACTTTGAGATTTATCAGCTTGTAAAAGTTTGCAATTAGCAAGACTACATCGGCACGTTGCATATGTGACGTCGTCGTCGTCTTCCTCCGCTTATCCGGGTCCGGGTCGCGGGGGCAGCATCCCAACTAGGGAGCTCCAGACCGTCCTCTCCCCAGCCACCAACACCAGTTCCTCCGGCAGGACCCCAAGGCATTCCCGGACCAGATTGGAGATGTAACCTCTCCAACGTGTCCTGGGTCGACCCGGGGGCCTCCTGCCGACAGGACGTGCCCGAAACACCTCCCCGGGGAGGCGTCCAGGAGGCATCCTGACCAGATGCCCAAACCACCTCAACTGACTCCTTTTAATCCGGAGGAGAAGCGGTTCTACTCTGAGTCCCTCCTGAATGTCCGAGCTCCTCACCCTATCTCTAAGGCTGAGCCTGGCCACCCTACGGAGGAAACTCATTTCGGCCGCTTGTATCCGCGATCTCGTTCTTTCGGTCATTACCCAAAGCTCATGACCATAGGTGAGGATTGGGACGTAGATCGACTGGTAAATTGAGAGCCTGGCTTTCTGGCTCAGCTCCCTCTTCACCACGACAGATCAGCTCAGCGTCCGCATCACTGCAGACGTCGAACCAATCCGCCTGCCGATCTCCCGATCCCTCCTACCCTCACTCGTGAACAAGACCCTGAGATACTTAAACTCCTTCACTTGAGGTAGGACCTCTCTCCCAACCCAGAGTTGGCAAGCCACCCTTTTCCGGCCGAGAACCATGGTCTCAGATTTACAGGTGCTTATCCTCATCCCAGCCGCTTCACACTCGGCCGCGAACCTACCCAGCAAGACCTGAAGGTCAAAGCTGGATGAAGCTAGAAGGACCACATCATCCGCAAAAAGCAGAGACGAGATTCTCCTGCCACCAAACTCGAAGCACTCCACACCACGGCTGCGCCTAGAAATTCTGTCCATAAAGGTAATGAACAGAACCGGTGACAAAGGGCAGCCCTGGCGGAGTCCAACCCTCACCGGGAACAGGTCCAACTTACTACCGGCTATGCGGACCAGACCTTAACAGAAAGCCACCCACCCCATACTCCTGGAGCGTCCCCCACAGGGTGCCCCTGGGGACACGGTCATAAGCCTTCTCCAAATCCACAAAACACATGTGGATTGGCTGGGCAAACTCCCACGCCCCCTCCATCACCCTTGCAAGAGTATAGAGCTGGTCCACAGTTCCATGGCCAGGACGAAAACCACATTGCTCCTCCTCAATCTGAGATTCAACTATCGATCGGACCCTCTTCTCCAATACCTTGGAGTAGACCTTTCCAGGGAGGCTGAGGAGTGTGATCCCCCTATAGTTGGAACACACCCTCAGGTCACCCTTCTTAAAGACAGAAGAAGGACGAAAAACGCTTTTCATTAGTTAATCAAATAACTTTATTTTTAATAAAGCTAATCAAAACAAATGTTGGTCAATAATAATCAGGTGACCGATCTGTGAAATCACAATGTATGATTTATGTGTTTAATGAATCACAGGACTAACTGAGCTAGACATTCTGACTCACATAAGGTAAACACATGACACATTGCTCCCTCATCCAATCAGAACTTCCTTTCTGTTGCTGGCAGAGTTCTGAGGTGTTTACTTAATCTGTCCACTCTGATTTGCTAAGAATTATAAACAACTGGGTTTAATAAAACAGAACGCCATTTTAAGTCAGTTCCAACAAAGCATTCAACGTAGTTCAACTTGGTTCGACGCAGTTACAACCATGGGCTCGACCAGCTCTCAAATCCATCATCGCTAAGTGAAGTGCAGACTGGCCAGCTGTATTTTCTACTTTAAGCTGAGAACTGTTAAGCTGGAAAATTCTGTCGTTTTATCAACAAGATGACGGTTCCTTCAGAATAAAAGCTGAACTCTCTACGTGACGCCGACACCTGCTGTTGCTACCGGGAGTCTATCCGTGGACTGGTTTGTCGTGCTGCAGACGCTGTGGTATCAGTTCCAGCACCAAAGGAGGGTCCAAGGACCTGGCATTCCGGATCATACACGGGAGTCTCCGAAGGTACGTAGATCGGCATAGATGGCATTTCATGTCTCTTCCTCCTGAAGTCCCTCGGTTAGTTAGTCAAAATAACATCTTGCCCTCAGACTCACCTCACACCAGATGGAGATTCTGGATGGAGACCACCACCCCGGTCTGCCACTCCACAGGAACTGCCCCCGATGACCACGCAATGTTACAAAGACGTGTCAACCACGACAGCCCTACAACATCCATAGCCTTGAGATACCCAGGATGAATCTCATCCACCCCCAGGGGCTCGGCCGCTGGGTAGTTGTTTGACTACCTCAGCAACTTCTGCCCCCGAGATTGGACAGTCCATCCCCAGGTCTCCCAGCTCTGGTTCCTCCTCGGAATGCGCGTAGGTGGGATTGAGGAGCTCCTCAAAGTATTCCTTCCACCGTCTGACTATAGCCCCAGTTGACGACAGCAGCTCCCCATCCCCACTGTAAACAGTGTGAGCGAGTTGCTGCCTCCCTCACATGAGGCGCCGGACAGTTTGCCAGAACCTCTTTGGAGCCGATCGATAGTCATTCTCCATGGCCTCACCAAACTCCTTCCACGCCCGGGATTTTGCCTCGGCAACTGCCACTGCTGCACCCCGCTTGGCTATCCGGTACCTGTCTGCTGCCTCCGGAGACCCACAGACCAACCACGCCCTGTAGGCCTCCTTCTTCAGCCTGACGGCTCCCCGAACCTCTGGTGTCCACCAGCGGGTACGGGCGTTGCCACCACGACTGGCACCAGCCACCTTGCGACCACAGCAAGCAACAACTGCTTCAACAATCGCAGAGTGGAACAAGGCCCACTCAGAGTCAATGTCCCCCACTGCTCTCGGGACGCGGTCAAAGCTCTGCCGGAGGTGGGAGTTGAAGACCGTCTTGACAGGTTCTTCTGCCAGGCGTTCCCAGCAGACCCTCACTATGCGTTTGCATATGTGACGTCACCACATAATCTCCTCTCCCCTAACGTAGCTGCTACTTACCACAAGACCAGATTTATGGTGGTTCTCTCCTCCTGTGGGAAGTTTGCTAAATTTACAGCCCTTTTCCCTCAGTTTTCTCTGTGACTGGTTCGATGACATCACTTTTGTGAAGCGCATTTGTAGTCCTGGACTTATTTTCACACAAAACCTAAAATAGTGTTTCCCCATTAGAGAATAAGAGTGTTCTTGGTATCAAAATGTGTCTTTAAAATTCACGGATATCATATGTGAAATCCATGGACCCAAGCGGAATTAGGACATAGAGTTTTTTGCCCCATTGACTTGCATTCATTTTTTCGTTCTTCCGGGGACCCACGGTCCAGAAGTAGATGGGCATGACTTAGGCTCCTTATTGTGATTGACGCCACGATCGTTACGTTTTTTTTAACAAACCGCTCTTAAAGGTCTGTCTCCCACAGCCCCTGTGCAGTCTCTGGTTACCTGAGCTCCAGCTCTAACGGAGAGAAGCTACAAGAGCACTGCAGCGCTCCAGTTTGCCATCTCAGCTGATATTTTTCAAAAAGCAAAACTTATGACAAACTGCCCTTCTTGAGCTGCATTTCGACTCACATCACCATCCGTCATCAGGGCTTTACACCATTGGGCCGAGAGCCTTCCCACAAAGACTGAAGGAAAGCAAAAGGAAGAGAAACACAAGAAACTGCAGATACCCTAACTGGGCCTTTGTGAGATCAACAACGAAGTCTGAAAAATCATCCAAAGCAGCAACCAGCAAAGAAAAGAACAACAGGCACAAAGGCCCCATCATCCCGTACGTGGCAGGAGTCTCAGACGACATCCCAGCAAACGTTAAACCCAACAACACCCTCAGAAAGAAACTGGTCCATCCAAAAGACAAAACACCCAAACAGAAGCTCAGTGGCATTATGCAGTCCAATGTGAGGACTGTCCAGATCATTAGATCGGGGAAACTAAACAACAATTACACAAGAGCATGGCACAACACAGGAGAGCCACGTCTTCAGGTCAAGACTCTGCAGTCCACCTACACCTGAAGGACAAGGGACACACCTTTGAAGCTGACAAAGTCCACATTCTGGACAGAGAAGATAGATGGTTTGCAAGAGGAGTAGAAGAAGCTATTTATGTCAAAAGTGAAAAGCCCAGGGGCTTAGATTTCACCTTTCCAGTACCTATGATGCAGATTTGAATCTCATTCCTAAGCAGTTTCAGTCTAGGTCACACCTTCCTGAATCTAATCAGCACGACTCCATCACATTAAAGGCTAAGGCCTCATCAAGGGGTAGAGAGGAGGGGTATTCAGAGTCGTTTCTGCTTGATAAACAACAACAGACAGCTACAGCTTATAAGTTTGGCTCTCACTTATTCCAGTCAGAATTTACAAAGTTCCTGGGATGAGGAGTGAAACATCTTCAAGAAACCAAAGAAGTCCAGTTGACTTCATTTTAACCCTTTCTCTTGGATTTATTATCCCTCATGTAGAATAAGCAGGGCTCTTGAGTTTTATTGCCAAACTAAAAATCCAAGCACATCTTAAAGTTTGACTGCACCTTACACTGGTGATTGTTTCTAAAACAATCCAGGCTCCCTCTGGGATACAATTACTTATTTTCGACGATTCAAAAATTCTGTCTATTAACATATCGCATCTTCTTACATCTGTAATTGTTTTTGAGTTTGGCACTTGATGTTACATAATCGTGTTGTCAAAGCGAGGTGTTTATTTATTTTTTCTCTCGTTTAATTAATTTGGTTTGTTTGTATCAGTTAGTTTTGGCGTATGCCACTGAAAGTCTTGCTATCTTTTATTGTTTTGGTGTTTCAAAGCAGGGCCCCCTTGAAAATGAGATGATGCATCTCAAGGGGGTTCATCCTCTAGAAATATAAGTAAATAAATAAATGGAAATGTTATGGAATAAAAATCAACTGATACAACAGCTTCAGAACCTTCAAATTCAAGCATTTTCACATTTTTGGGGACAATGTGGGTAAAAGGTTATCTCTGCAAACAATAAAGTTAAATAAAAAATGATGACAGACACACACACATTATTTGAAAAACGGATCATTTTATTTGGTAGATGATATAGTTCTAGCTGTATTCTTTTAGCATGCTGCCACCTAGTGGTGACAACTCTTTTATGCACGCCAGTAGAAGAACCTTTAGGAAATCAGCAAAAAAGGACAAAATATCCCAGTATACTCATTTTAAATGTGTTTGCATGCTATATTGACCCGAATATAGGACGCCCCATTTATAAGATGACCCCACTTTTAAAATGATTTTCAATGAAAAAAATACCTGGTCCTTTATTCGGGTCAATACGGCATGTTGTCTGGATCCAGCTGAATAAGGAAACTATCAATTAAACTAAATCAGTAGAAAGGGTACTAAAACATTAACAATGTTTTAAAGGGTACAATAAAAATGGCTAAACTTTTACATATAATTAGTACTTCAGAGTCAAACCAACACAGCCTTTCAGCCTTCGATGTTTTAAACAACAGCAAAAGTCAAAAACTGAAGAGAGCATATCTAAACATCTAAACTTGACTGTAAATATTCTGTATAATTAGTTTATGACCTTACAGGTGAAACTCAAAAAATTACAAAATGATACTGTTTATTTCAGTAAGTTAACTCAAAAGCGATCAATGTGACAGATATTCCGAGTCTGTATTTGTTATAATTGTGATGATTATGGCTTACAGCTTATGAAAACCCCACATTCAAAATCTCAAAATTAGAATATTGTGTACAGGCTCAATATTCTAGACTCAAAGCGTCACACACTAATCAGCTAATGAATCTACAACAAGGGTAAGCCTGGCAAGTCATTGTCACGATGCGGTGGAGCTGGTGGAGGACCCATGTTTGGTGGAGCTTGACCGGGAGGCAAAAACATCAAAGCAGGTAAAACACAGCTTTAATGAAAAACAGCATATAGGATAACACAGCCAGGAGCAATGAAACATAGCAAAAACACTACAATTGACAAGTGAATAACTGGGGGTATAAATAAACAAGGATAATCAGGAACACATGGGTAGGTTAAAAAAGGGGCAGGTGAGTCCAATAAACAACTAATGAGGGGAGAACAAGACCCAGGGTGTTTCTCAGTCAGGCGCTGCGGTGTGAGATGAACCTCAGGGGCAAAGTTAGCTTGTTGATCTGTATGAGTTGTCTGCAGGGTTGGCTGTGGAGGTTGTTTGGGTGGTCGGCCAATGGCCTGTACAGGCCCAGTAAGACGGCGGCTCAACTTCGCTCTGTGGCGGCTTAGTTTGGGGTGGTGAATGGGGAAGAAGGAAGCTGGAAAGGCCGGTACGGCCGATTATTCGGCTGGGTCGGGGCTGGCAAGAGGGGCCGTGGGGGTAGCTGTGATGCCTCGGACGGTAACTGGGAACGGGCAGGTGAAGCAGCAGAGGCTTGTGGAGGGCAGCGTGTGGTCCGCATCAGGGCGGTGGCTGGTGCGCGTTTCGCGACCTCCAACCCTTTTGTGGTAACCAGGGAGCTGAGTATGGTGAAAGGGGATATGCTGGATGCTACTGTTGTGTTTCATGGACTGTTGACGGTGGTTTGTTGGACTTGGGCCAAGTGCCTCAAGGCACTGAGACTTGAGGCGTTTATGGAGGTGGGAGTGACTGTTTCTGCGTCGCTTTGGTTAAGCGGGTGGTATGCGGCGGGTGATATGTGGCATGTTGAATAGCGTTTCTAAGTCTGATATGTTTGACTTCAAGTTGGGTGACGGTGGTGGCTGTTTGGCATCTGGGGTTTGACGCTCGTGATTCCACACCGCTGTTGATTACTTTTGACGCGGTGGAGCTTCCTGGCCGTGTCATGTTGGTCTTTCTCAGCTACTCGGTCTGGGCATTTGAGGAACCTCCCTTGAGGTGCTTCAGGTGTCAAGGCTTTGGGCATGTGGCTGGTGCCTGTGTGGTGGGTGTGAGGTGTCGGCGGTGCGAGGGTGCTCATGAGGGCAAGCGATGTGATCTGCCGCTCCACTGGTGTAATTGTGGTGGGGCCCATCAGGCTGCTTATAGGGGTTGTGTGGCATATAGGTTAGTGATGGAGGCGGAGAGGTTTCAGGCGGAGCATAAGATATCTTATGGGGAGGCAGTGCGTCATGTGGGGGTTAAGAGTGGTGTTGTGTTGGGGTCCGGGCCTCTGTCGGCTGGTGGTGTGGATGAGGGGGGCAGGTGTGGTTTTTGGCCTTTCTGGTAGAGGTCTTGTGGAGGGTGAAACATGTGGCGACCAACAAGTTGGATGTTGCTCGTGAGATGATTGTTGATACGGAGACCTTGTTGGGGTTTTGTGACGTATCCCCTGAGGAGGAATGGGGGACTGCGTGTTCGCGCGGGATTGAGGGGTCTGTTGCGGGTCATGGGACAACCTTGGTGAAGGATATGGGTGCTGGAGGAGGTGTGGGAGTGTTGGTGGTAGTGGGGTAAGTTTTCTTACGGGGTTGTGTGAGTGTGTGTGTTCACAGGGGAATGCGCTGGTGGAGGGTTGTGTTGGTGTTAGACCTGCAAGTGCGCAGGTGCGGGAAGGTTCATGTTTGTTGAGCGCGACAGGTTGTGTTGGTTAGGCTGTGGAGGTTGTTGTGGCAGCAATGCGCCTTTTTGGCATCCAGCCTGCCTTTTTTTCATTGAAGAAGAAGGTACCTTACTTACGATGACACTGTCCTTCCTTGGTCAAAGAAAACGGTTAAAAGGAACAGACTTACATCACATGACCACAGCTTCTGCAACATGACACGAGACGTAACATTATATTTTACACGTATAAGTTTCAATATAATTGTATAACGAGCCTTTTACTTTTTGAATTGTGTATATAATGGTTAACTTAAATATGTAAGCGAGTTACTACCCGCTAGCCACCGATGCTGCAACTACTAAGCAACTAACCAACCATAGATAACTTCTTTGGATCTAAAAAAAAACTGTTTAGATGTCAGCCTGATAGCTACTATTAGTTGACTTACATTTAAACATGAAATTGGCCCCAGAAGTAGCTGCCGGCTTCTGATCCACCATCCTTTTGAAATACAGCGGTGTATTCTGGGTAATTTTTGGCCAAGGCCAGGCTACAAGGCACCTCACATGTACCATTGCTCAGCTAGGTAAATGGCTAACAAACTGAGAACAGACGCCTCGGTAGAACATGAATATTGGAACATGTCTTGGTAGATCCTGATGACGTATCTCCTAGGCAACCGAGGCGGGGCCAAGACATCAAGGCAAGGTTTCTTGTCATTGAGAAACACCCCAAGTGTCAGAGGGGGTGGAGCAGATCCTCACAGCCATCTTATTTATGTGAAATTAAGAGTTTGGCCAAAACCCATTGACAGATCTCAGTCGTGGGGCAAGATATACGGTTGTGTTTCAAACTGTTTCTATTGGACAACGGGCATGAAATACTCAGCGCTACAGGTGTCAGTCAACGGGGCAGTCCACTGTCCACAAAGACACCAACACATCCTTTCTCTAAATAAAAGGTAAATGGCCTATATTTGTATAGCGCCTCCTTAGGATTCTACAACCCCCCAAGGCACTTCACAACACAATCCGTCATCCACCCATCCACATACACATTTATAAGCTGGTGATGATGAGCTACAATGTAGCTACAGCTGCCTGGGGTGCACTGACAGAGCATGGCTAAAGCGACACGCAAAGCAAAATCACTTTGCTTCTTCAACTGTCTGTCTAGATTTCTAAGCTAGCAAAGTGCTCCTAAGGTCTCATTCTAAGTTGTATCACTAAAATAAATGGACTTTTGCACCATATTCTAACTTTTTCAGTTTCACCCGTAATTGGCCTCCCTAGTGGTCGGTAGAAATCACAGAAGGACAAAAAACAAAACAAAACAAAAAAAAAAACAAGAAAAATGTTTTGATTTCTTGTGGTTTTATTGAAAATAGCTTTTTACAGCCTTACAATAAAACAAAAGACAATAAAACAGAATTCTATTCTGCTGCTAAGTTTCAATGATTATCATTGATTAAAACGATCAGTATAATGAGAACTAATACAGCAACGGCATCGCCACAATCAGGAAAAGTCCAGTCTGTTTTGTAACGTGTTCCCACATAAAGTGTTTCCATTTAGCTCGAATTAAAAGATAACATTTTTAAAACACATTCTTAATAGTTTTGGACTCAGAAATGTTTAAAGAAAGCAATAACTAAACATATTATGAGGTTATGATTACAAGAACGTTACTGATACTCTATACCGGGTGTATTCAATTCCGCTCCTGGATGGCCGGTATCCAGCACGTTTTAGTGGTTTCTCTGCTCAAAAACACTTGATTCAGTGGTTGAATCACCTGTGCAGCAGCTCATAAGGGTCTGCAGAAGCCTGTTAATCACCTGCTGATTGAAATCAGGTGAGCTGAAACAGGCTTAACTAAAACCTGGTGGATACCGGTGTCGGTACAGGATCTGCTCGGGTGCAGGATCGGCTCGGGGTCCTTCGACTGCCGATCACGTCAAAGTAGTTGATTGGCTAAACATGAAGCTTACGGAAGTGACGTTATCAAGTTATGATTTTGACTGGTCACAACAAATTTGCGGTCGTAGTCTTAGCGGTTGTAGTCCTGTAGTCCAAAAATCAACACATTCTGGAGAAAAGATGTTTGAATTTCTAAAGGAAATGTAAAATATAAGCAAATGACCCTCAAAAGCTCTTGATGTTGATGAAATGGGGCAAAATAAAATATAAGAACTTTATTGAAAGACACCAAGCAACATTTTGAGTCAAAGAATGTATTTCGATAACAACTAAGGAAATATACAGACGAGCTCCACATTAATACTAACAGATACGCCTTCACATATCAGAAATGTTCTATTTTTTGTCAGCCCGATGTTGGTGTTATGCAGTTTCACATTCTTTACAAAACAAAGATGGTGTTTTATTAACGAATTACAATTATAAAGAAAATATTTAGGTGTTAACAAACAAGAATTTATTAACAAAACTGCTGATGTCGTTCCAAAATGTGTGTGAAAGCCAACTAGATTTGCAGTAATGTGACGTCATCGGCAGTCGAAGGACCCCGAGCCGATCCTGCACCCAAGCAGATCCTGTATCGACACCGGCCCTCCAGGCCTGGAACTGAATGCCCCTGCTCTATGCATTACCAGTCTAATGTGGAGGGTTATGTGTGCAAGTATAGCCTCAGCACCCACACATAGCTGTTGAAAATCTACGCAGGAGAAGGTTAAAACTCTGGAGGCAGGCGTTGTAGATTTGCAACGATAAAACCTACCTACCTGGTTACTCCACATACGTATTTCATGAGCATTTTCTTTAACTCAGAAGTACCTCTGAAGGACTTAGTTGTTCATCCTTTTATCAAAACTTATTTTGAGACTGAGGCCTAGTCCACACGTAGCCGGGTTTTTTTTTAAAACGAATATCCGCCCCTCCAAAAAGTTGCATCCACACCACCTCGTTTAAAAAAAAAAACTCTGTCCACACGTACCCGGAGAAATACGTTGTTAAGGACATGCCAGACCTGTAGGTGGCAGTACTTCCCCCATTCTTAACCTCGTCCTTCGTCTGTGGTCTTCTGCAAGGAGCAGTAATTCCGCTTGCAAAAACAAACAAGCAAAAAGCGCTTGGACAACTGATAAAGCGAGCGCAGCTCTGAGGCATCCATGATGCCGGCTAGTGTAAACACAGGTCGCACACGTGATGTCAGCATTTTTTGTCGCGGAAAGTGACGTTGCGGACCTTAAAACTCCCGGTTTTGTCTGTCCACACGCAGACACCCAAAACGGAGAAAACGCAGATCTTCACTTTGGCCAGAGTTTTTAAAAAGATCCGTTTTCGTGTGAAAAAACTCAGTTTTCGTGTGGATGACAGGCCAAAACGTAGAAAAATATCTACGTTTTGGCAGATCCCTGGCTACGTGTGGACAGGGCCTGAGAGGGTTAAATAAGTCAGTTGACATGTGAAATCTCATCTATTTCAAAAAGGATCTCAGCTTAAATTAAGGTTTGTATTTGTTTTTAGATCTGCAGACACAATATCAGATCATGTTTCTTTTAAAAAGAAAAATCATAATTATTGCTTAGAATGTCACAACAGGCTTTTCTTTTGTACTTTTTCATAGTTTTTAACTTTCACATTAACTTGAGTCATGTAGGGGTCAGTCGGTTGGTCCCAACCTGTTCAAAGCTCACCCCGTCTCACAGAAAACACAGAACCAGTCGACACAGCACAAGTGGTTTTGGCTCTTGCATATATAAGTAAACTCCACCCACTAACCCACCTGTCAAGCATCAACCATTACTTGACACTTCGCTCCACCACCAGCCTCTGTTTAACTTTCTAATATTTTTACAGTGTTACTGTGTTAAAATGTTAATAAAAACAATAGTACTATGATGTGTGTAAACACAACTGTCCTTCCAGAAACTTAGAGAAATCTCTAGGGTGAGTTCAATCGGCAGATTTCCAGATATTCTAGACTGAGACAAGTTTGTCGCATGGCAGCTGCTTGTCGACACCAATTTGTTTTGCGTAATCATTCTGCGAAAAAATAAGAGAATCAAAATATTGAAATTCAAAGTATAGTAAAGCACCAAATGAACATTTTGTAAAATTATGACGATAAATTACTTTAGCTGAAAATGGACCAAACCAACCAAAAATGCACATTTTATGTCAATTCTTGAACAAGAAGTCAAGAAACAGTCATTTGAATCTTCATGAGAAAAGAAAAAGTAAACACTTGAATCAGTCTAAATAGCGGCTGGATAGCTCAAGTAGTAAGGCACCCGACTTTTAAGCAGGGGACCCAGGGTTTGGATTTGGATTTGGGCCAATACCAATCTTCACTGCTGGTTTTGAAGAGTTAGATGAAGACTCACTTTTTTACTGGGACGCTTCCTCAGCATGTGTTTTAGCTTATTTTTAGATAATTCAGCTATCTTTCACCCTGTTGTTTTATCTACATCTCCTGCTTTTATTTGTTTTATGTATATCTTTGTTGACAGGGGTCATTGATGTTTAAATTTATTTTATGTGTGCAAAGCACTTTGGCTCATCTCCTGGTCAATGGACATTGCTGTAGAAACAAAGTTGATGATGATATTTATTTTAGGTCTTACAATGTATTTGATGATGTTGATGTGGTAGGGTATTCCTCCCATCTCCTCACACTTCTTTATGTTGACCCTCTCTGGATCTCCAGCAGCCAGAACAGGAGAGTGGGGATCAGCCTGCATACCACAGCAACAATAACAACATGAAACATCATACATGGTTTCTTAAGGATCAATACATTGTAAGTCAGTAAACAATCCAAGCCTAATTCATTTTAATAAAATGTGTAGCCAATGAGCTACATATTTGTCTGCAAAATATACCATCCATCCATCCATCCATCCATCCACCCACCCACCCACCCACAAATTTTCAGCTGCCTTATTGGAATCGGGTCGCAGGGGCAGCAGCTTAAGCCAAGAGGCCCAGACTTCCCTCTCCCCAGCTACTTGGGCCATCTTCTTCGGGGGGAATCTCAAGGTGTTCCCTGGCTAGCCGAGAGATGTCCATCCAGCCTGTCCTGGGTCTTTCCTTGGGCCTCGTCCCAATTGAATATGTCCAAAAAATCTCACCAGGGAGGCATCCAGGAGGCATCCTGACGAGATGCCTGAGCCACCTCAACTGGCTCCTCTCAATGTGGAGGAGCAGCAGATCTACTCTGAGCCCCTCCCAGAAGATCTGAGCTTCTCATCCTATCTCTAAGGGAGAGCCCAGACACCCTGCAGAGAATCTTGAATGGGAAAAGGGTAGAATACCTCCTCTAGGTTAGAGATGAGATCCTGCCCCAAGTGGAGGAGTTTAAGTATCTTGGGGTCCCTTTCACAAGTGAGGGAAAAATAGAGCATGAGATTGATAGGGGGATTGGTGCTGCATCTGCTGTGATGCAGGCGCTGTACCAATCTGTCGTGGTGAAGAGAGAGCTGAGCCAGAAGGCAAAGCTCTTGATTTACCGGTCAATCTACGTTCCTACCCTCATCGATGGTCAGGAGCTTTGGGTAGTGACCGAACGAACGAGATCGTGAATACAAGCAGCCAAAATGAGTTTTCTCTGCTGGGTAAAATGTACTAATGTAATAAAATAAAACAATAAGTCAAAGAGAAATCGAGTTAATGCTAAATGACAATAAATCCAGAAGTGACTGAGATAAATGAGCAGTTTCAACACAGAAACTCGTGTCTGATGTATAGGCTGCATATACGTATTATCTTTCTGTAAAAGGCTCAATCTACTTGGTTACTAAAAGGTATGTGTGGTAGTTTAGTTTGTGGTATAGTTATAACAAAGAAAGACTTGTTGCCACAACACATTTGTGAAGTCTTTGCTGAAGGGTGATCACTGGCATGCAAACAACTTGGAATGCTTGATTGGCCAAAATCAAATGAAACACCAAGGTCCAAATTCAAATTTAAAGATTATGCATGTATTGAAGGTGGATTATAAATTTTTATGCCTTCATCTAGCTCATAACACTACCTGCCAGTGTCCCTCTATAATCAGCAGCCACGTAGTGTCAGCAGATAGGAGCTGCCTTCACAACCACTGTTTTCAATAGAATTCATAAACACATTTGAAATTGAGTTTTTAAACATTGTTTTAATATCATCAGCAGGTGTTAATGGGTCCTGGTTGTGTGTAATCACACATTTGCACTGGGTCTAACGCATGCCAATCAATGAAGAGTGTTCACAAGTAAACGTGTTGTACCTAACCAACCCTAACCCTAACGGTACATCAAAACAGACAGGTGGTGTTAGGACACCCGTTCAAAGGAATGACGCAAACTCTGATCTGTAGATAAGGTCTCACTGCAATGCGGTCTTCTATTGACCCTTTGCACTGACGTCACCTAATCACGTGGGTCCACCATGGTGGACGGCAAAAGCCTGTAAACAGTGAGCGACACGATTACTAAACAAAGGGAAAAGTAGAGCCTGAAATTGTTCTTGCGATCAAAACAAAAACAAAACTCCTCCAGCATTCCTTCAACTAGCTCATGTATGGCGTTTAAAGCGTGCCACAACCCGTGCACGCGCATTGGGTCCACAGCGCGCGTGTGAACGGGACTCGCGAGCGGAAATATACATGGCGAGAGGTCATTTGTGCACTGAGAGGGAGCAAACTGTGTCTGTGAGCGCACAAGGATGTGCACAAGTGACAAACCTGCGTGCGCGCGTTGTCAACGAGCACACGGCAGAGGAAAACGTGCGCGCGCGGCAGCCTCTGTGCGCGCTCGGAAGCCTCTCTGCGCGCTCGGTTTCTGACTCCTGCTCGCTCGGCTGTAAGGGCTTTTGGCACTCTGGAGGCGTGGCCTGTGGCAGATCTTCTCTGTCCTCTGATTGGTTAGTTTACCCCGCACTTTACCCTCTATCTATATAAAAAAGTCTGATATTCAGTAGTTGCTGGCATAGCTCAGCTGGGAGAGCGGGTGACTCTCGCCCCGGAGGTTACAGGTTTGAGTCCGGGCAAGGAAAATGCAGTAGATGTCATGTTAATTTTTCTTAATTTCAGGTATTTTACAGTTGTGACCGTTCAACTGTCATTAAACGTCCGAATGTTTGCTGGGCAGTGTTTTAAAAAGTGCACATAAGCTAGATGGTTTTAACCATATAAAATTACATTTTTTGTGATACTGGAAAAATACATACTGAAATAAAACTACTGATTGAAAACTTTATGACTGTGGTTGTACAATATATGACTCACTAATACACTGCAAACTCCCTTAGAGTGGGGCTTCCAGAGAGAGAGAGAGAGAGAGAGAGAGAGAGAGAGAGAGAGAGAGAAAAGTTCTTGCCTCATTAATGTATTTTTTTTTTCAGTATTTAATTGACAAATTATCCTTTCAAATAATTAATTGATGAGTTACACAATTGTCCATTTAGAATTGTTGAATGGACTGAGTAAAGTTTGGTGCACTTTATATATTTCAAAACATGTTTTTTTTAATGATGCATATAAATAATTTAAATGTTAATTTAATGAAATATTTCTATTTTTTCATTACCTCACCCTTGTTTTGACAAAAACGGGACCTTGCTGGATAATATCATGGAGAAACTATTTGTTCACAGTACATGGCTCAGTGAGGATCTGTATACCAAACGAGGAGATACTCAGAAATCGGTCTGCAGATTGTTACAACCCAGACTGGAAGTGGTGGGCTGTAATAAGAAAGGAGACCAAACAGAGGAGTGGGGGTTCAACAACTGATTTATTTAACAAAAGTAAGGATTTACTAAAGCAAGTTAGTGAACAGAAAATGGCCAGTGAGGACTCTCCACCACACAGGAGAGACCCAGTGAAAGCAGAAAAACAGTAGGCTTTGTAGGCAGCACCACACCCTGAGCCCAGGTGCCTCCAAGGCTGCTTAACGAGCTGCCTACAACAGAAGAAAAACACAATTAAACACAAATGAAAACCCAATGAGACGGTGGGGGCATCACAACAAGTTCAGGACTACCCAAACACCAGTAATTCTTGACTGCACTAACTTGCTTTAGTAAATCCTTACTTTGGTTAAATAAATCAGTTGTTGAACTCCCCACTCCTCTGTTTGGTCTCCTTTCTTATTACAGCCCACCACTTCCAGTCTGGGTTGTAACAATCTGCAGACAGATTTCTGAGTATCTCCTCGTTTGGTATACAGATCCTCACTGAGCCAAGTACTGTGAACAAATAGTTTCTCCGTGATATTATCCAGCAAGGTCTTGTTTTTGTCAAAACAAGGGTGAGGTAATGAAATAATAGAAATATTTAAATAAATTAACATTAAAATTATTTATATGCATAATTAAAAAAAACATGTTTTGAAATATATAAAGTGCACCAAACTTGACTCAGTCCATTCAACAATTCTAAATGGACAATTATGTAACTCATCAATTAATTATTTGAAAGGATAATTTGTCAATTAAATGCTGAAAAAAATAAACAATACATTAATGAGGCAAGAACTTTTTAAACTTGATCATACCTACACCCACAAGTCTATTTTTACCTGGTTAAAACCATCTAGCTTATGTGCACTTTTTAAAACACTGCCCAGCAAACATTCGGACGTTTAATGATAGTTGAACGGTCACAACTGTAAAATGATATCACAGGAATTAGGAAAGAGTAATATGACATCCACTCTATGTTCCATGGCCAGACTCGAACCTGGATCCTCCTGAGTGAGAGTCACCCGCTCTCCCAGCTGAGCTATGACAGCAACTGCTGAATCCCAGATTTTTTTATATAGATAGGTAGAGAGTAAAGTGCGGGGTAAACTAACCAATCAGAGGACAGGGAAGATCTGCCACAGACCACGCCTCCAGAGTGCCAAAACTCCTCACAGCCGAGCGAGCGGAATTAGAAACCGAGCGCGCAGAGGCTGCCGCGCGCGCACGTTTTCCTCTGCCGTGTGCTCGTTGGCAACGCGCGCACGCAGGTTTGTCACTTGTGCACATCCTTGTGCGCTCACAGACACAGTTTGCTCCCTCTCAGTGCACAAATGACCTCTCGCCATGTATATTTTCGCTCGCGAGTCCCGTTCACGCGCGCGCTGCCATGTATATTTTCGTTCGCGAGTCCCGTTCACACGCGCGCTATGGACCCAATGCGCGTGCACGGGTTGTGGCACGGGTCTGACGCGATACTCATGCCCAGTTCAGTTATCAGGAGTTGCGCATCTAACGGGGGCTCATAGAGAGCGGTATGCTAACTAGCTTACCAACATTAGCTTACGTTCTCTCTGCAGCTGTTCACCGATGTAAACATGTTGCTGACTTTGCTTAAATTCACCCCGCTGGATTTATAACATTATGTTATAAACAGCGTTTCACTTTACACCAAAGCTGATTTTTTAAGCTTCTGTTGCTGGTGGTGTTACCGGGATCAGCTGCTGCTCTCACACCGGAATGAGAAGATCTCTGAACGCCGACGCTCATATAAATAAATAACGTAATTTTAACACACGTAGTTGTACATCGGAGCTTTAATATTGTAAGGTTATGAAGTTCATCATTTTCAGCTCCACACAGCTGCCCCCTGTGCACAGTAACACCCGTGTAGAAAAGCCAAGGTCGGGTGTTCCTCAGACTGTTTACATTCCAGGAGAAGAGCCAGAAGGAGGAGAAGAACGCTTTTACTTAATCAAAGTACTTAATTTGTGATTAAAGCTATTCGAAACAGATGTTGATCAACAATAATCAAGTGAATGATCTGTGAAATAAATATGTCATGATTTATGTTTAATGAAAACAGGACTATTGCACAGACAGACTGATCCTCATCTCCATAGAAACGCATGACACATTGTTCCAACCAATCAGAGCTTTCGGCTGCCGCAGGAGAATCTGCTGGCTTGTTGACTTAAAGAGCAAGTCACCCCCTACAAGAAACTTACTTCACTCCCACTTCATGTTTGAAAAATGCAACAAATGCTGTTGCTTGGCAGACCGAGAGGGCGGAGCCGCTAACAAATACACACACACATAGGCTCACAATGGCATTATGACATCGTAATATACCAGATGACATCATAGCATACCTCTTAGCCAATAGCGGTGGCAGATTTAAATTCAAATACAGTGCAGAATTTTTCCCTGACGACGGTGCAACACTGACAGTTTTAGGCAGAATATTTTAATTTTAACCAAGATGCAATGAACTGCCAAATTATTGACTACACGTGTCTGTAGCATGATTAGACACTCCTTTATATAGTTTTATCAGCAAAAAAATGTGATTTGGGGGTGACTTGCTCTTTAAAGTGTCCAATCCCGTTTCCTGAAACTTAAAACAATTCAGAGATATAAAACAAGGCAACGCCATTTTAAGCTCAGTTCCATTTTGACTTCAGTTCTATTCACCGTCATCCTAAAGAAAAGCACAGCCTGGCCATATGTGTTTTCTTCTTTAAACTAAGAACTGTGAAGTTGGAGATTTTCGTCGTTTAACAACCAGACGACATCCTTTCAAAATAAGAGCACCTGCTGACGCCGCCGATTGGTACCGGGGTCGACCCTTCAGACGGGCTTTGAAACGCTGCGACTGCTGCTCCGACAGCTCCAGCGCACATCCGAGGCCTCCAGACCTGGCATTTCCTGATCTACCTGGGAGGCCCCCCACTGGGTACGTACACGGCAAAATAGCAGCTCATGTTATCACTTTATAAGCCTCGTGATATCTAGTCATAACAAAGACTACCAGATTCAATGACGTCAGCCTAAGGAGTCTGAACCAACCACACACACACACACACACACACACACACACACACACACACACGCACCAACACAACATCCAAATCCATTTTCATCCATCACAGAGTTAGTCCTGGTAGATTGTTTAGAATTTATTATTAAGAAATTAAAGATTCTCAAACGATCCCATCTCTCTCTCTTTTCTTGTCTCAAAGTCAATACAGAGTGTTTAATTAAACTCCCTGATGATAAAAACAGCCTATTCTTCTGATTATAAAAAGTGATCTACTTACAGTGTATTAAAATACAACTCTAGATAGTTACATCACTTCAATTCCGTTACAATATTGTTAAACAAAAACAAAACTCGATATTCTCGATTTACACTACAGTGGACGGAACGCAGTCTCCGTGGTGAAATACCCATCCATCAGGATTATCAATAACTAGTATAAACACATACATTTATCCCTGTCCCTGTCTTCCTCGTGAAATAAATGTTAATCTTACCAGTTAAAAACATGTTTGCTGCAAATCTGAGGGCTGCTAGTCCACTTGATTGGTTGACCTATGCAATTCATCTCCGTCCTCGGTCTCCATCAAAGGTATTAAAAATAAAAAACGAGTTGAGTTTATGTCTGTCTGTTAGTGCAGCCGACCACACAGCAAGCTAAAACAATTTTACTGTCAAATCCACTAAATAAAAGCGATAAAAGGCTACAAACTGGCTTGTTTTGACTAGCTTCACTTGAGTTTCAACAGGTGTAAACGGTCTTTTTGCCATCCATCAGGGCGAAGGGGGCGATCACATGACACGTGCAAAGGGTCAATAGAAACTCAAGGATCCAAATGAGAATATGAGCTGGCAAGTACTTGATCCTGAATGCCTTGGATTTGTTTCAAGGACATATAAAATGTCTTGACTGGAAGATCCAAATCTATGAGTGGAGTCTACTCACAGGATTCTGGTGTCTCTGGATAGAGAGCAGGTCTGACATTCTCTCGTTGAATCCTGAAGCAAAGTTTTCTGGGTTGATGGCCACAAAACACTGACCCTGAAAGCCAAACAAGACAAAGAATGAAGTACCAGAAGGAATAAAGCTGATCCAGCTTCCTGATGACTACAGTAGAAGCTTCAGTGTCTGAAACAGAATATTAGTGTTTGTCCTTAAAAGATTTAAACTAAGATAAGCTCTACGAATCAACTAGTTCAACTACAGATCTGTTTTTCATAGAACCGTTGCCTTACTTTATATTTAACTTTTTACGCATGTTTCAGCCCTTCTAATAGTAGAACAAGAAACTGAATTTGCAATATTACAATGACATTAAAGAAAAACCTCATAGATAGGGATGCAACCATACCACTTTTTTCCAAGCTGATACGATACTGATACTTGGACCTGAGTACTCGCCAATACCGATTACCAATACCGATACTTCTACCACACAAAAAAAAACCGCAATTAATTGAAATACAGGTTTTATTTTCTTCTCTGCTTTCAACAGGAAAAGACTGTGAGGTAGATAAAAAGTAAAATATATCAATAGAAATGATCACATAACTAAACTATTAGGTGAACAATAATGAAACGTTACAGTGAAGCCACTTTCAAGCAACTGCATTGGTATCGGTTCCTGGTATCGGTTAACCTTTACCAGTACCAATACCTGACGCAGTACCATTATTGGTGCATCCCTACTCATAGACTTTGTTTTCTACTGAAACTGGAAGGCCGATGCAGAAGAAGAAGAAAGAAACATTTAAAAAGGGTGTACCAGGTCGGCAACGCGGTCAGTCACTTTCCATGTACGGATGTATTTGCTGTAGTGAGCTCCAGCCAAGATGCCACAGAACACCTCCACCATCATCCCCAGACCGTAGCCTTTGTATCCTCCTGAAGGCAACAAGACTCAAAACTTTCCATATCTGCAATCTTCCCCCAAAATTATTCAAGCCAAATGTTGGCTGCTGCCTACGACTGTTAAAGCACAAAATAGTGGTGCTAAATAGAACAAGCTCTGTATTTAGTGTCTGTGTACATCCATGCATTTAGGGATATAGATGTGTAAAGGTGTTTATGTGTGTACATGAATGTTTACGTGTGTGTATATGTAGAAGTACCATTTTATCAAAAACATTTTTAATACATATAAGGGTGGGCCTGGATAAGGTGGTGCTACTTTCTGCCACCTTTTGTCTATGTTTTACAGACCATTTTGTTCAAACCTCTTAGTCTTGTTTTTTTCATTCCCTGTATTTGTTTTGTTGAAATTTTATGTGTTTCAAATAAAAAAATAAATAAAAAAGAGAATGTAATGATTTCTAAAATGTATTTGCTACTTTTATCTAAGTAAGAGTGAGTTTTCCACTGGTAAAGGGATCACAGTTCTGTGCAAACAGCATAGCTAACATAATAATAATAATAATAATAATAATTTTGTTTCAACAGGGCATGATGATAAATTATCTCAGCACAAAACAAAAGATATTGCCCAGATGTAAAACTCCAAATGAAATAAGAGACCTGTTGCCTCACTGCCCCCAACAGGTACCAGTCCTCCTCCAGACAGAACCCTCTTTGGATCAGTAGTTAAATGACCCTGAGGGTCACAGCCCCAGCCATCAGGGATTTTGTCCCCACGCCGCTCATTCAGCTCCACCTTTTGCAAGTTACAGACATTTTACATCATTACAGATTTAGATGTTTACAAATCAGTTCACTTTCAGTGACTTTGCCATATTCTACCAATACAATAAAATGCTGAACAATGTTGTTAACAAAGTAATTATTAATCAAATAACTTTCATAACTTTGCTTTCTCAAAAAAAACATAAAGATCAGAGAATGGATGTTACCTTTCCCAGCGCTACTGCTGAAGTGGCCGTATCTAGAACAAAGCTGTCTCCATCTTTACCAGGAGCGGCCACACTCAGTGGGTTGGTGCCCAAAGTGCGCTGCAGACGCAAACCCCACAAGATTAGAACAAGAAAGGCTTTTACAAGAAAAAAGAAGCCTAGTTTATACATCTATGTCAGCTCAGATGCAGAGCCGGGCGAACACGTTGATGAAGACAATGGTCTCTGTTACCTGGGGAGTGTTGCAAAGCAATTCCCTGGGAGAATAACGAGGCGTAGCACTTTTCTGGATGTACTGCCACTACTGCAGTCACGTCTTTCATAAACAATAGTGTATTTACTATTTTGTGTTATACTGTTTTTGCTTAGCGCTGCTGGCGGTTCATTACACCAGCCTTCTAAGTGGCAGCACACCTCCCGTTCGCCCTGGGTGCGCGTGGGGTTTGGGGACCACGAAGAGGGGGTCCGGACACGACCCGCTGGCCGCCTACTGAGGACCACTGCTGTAGTGTTAAGTACTTTAGAATCCTCTGGCTCTGAGATGCGATGTACAAGTGCCAGTCGTTTATGCTATGATTTGCTTTTAACCGCCTGGAAACCAGCCTCTACCTGCAAAACCAGTCCTGTTTTAGACCTGTTGTTGCCCCTGTAGTGCACCTGTGTTTCATTTCACTCTCACTAAAAAGCTGACACTACTTTAAAAATAATCACCACTACCAAACTGACCAAATCAGTATGCCAGAGATTAAACTGACTTGGTACAATATATAGTATTAGACTCAGATTGAAATGGTTCTTTTGACTTTTTTAAGCAGTCCGTAGAGAAAGGTTTATTTTACAGGGTGAATATTTACCTCTTTACCACGAGTTGGGACCACCAGGGGGGATGTGTTGGTAAAAGACATACCCTGTGGAGATAGAAATGATGTAAAACACTTACTTTGCTAATATTAGGATAAAAGAGAATGAATCAATAAATAAAGGCTTCACTCACTATCATGTTTTCCTTCAGTGCCTTCATTGCATAATATCCAGCAATGCCAAAATGATTTGAACCTAAAACAGAAGCAGAAAAATGTAATGATCTAAAAACACCTCATTAACTCTGGCTTATATTTTCATCATGAACTTCCTTTTAAAATAAACACAACGTAGTTATTAAAACATTTCTGTCATCCTCATTAGGATAGCAAAACAGCTTTTAACCCATAAGACCTGCCATGGAGCAAGTTCGCCAGAACTTATATTTACATTTTTCCATGCTGTGGTGCCATTTTGTGGAGTATTTTAACTTGCCATACATCAATACAACCCTTAAATTCTAAATTTTAATAATATAAATGTAAAATTTTCATAGCGACTAAATATTTACTAAAAAATGCAATGATCCATACAGACATAGAAAATCTTTTTGTTTTTGCACATATTTTTCATTGTACAGAAATGTCACACCTTTATCCCTCAAAATTGTCAATGAAAAAAAGAGTTGCACACAATCCTTTCAAACAACAAGAAATTTGGTTGAAGTGCTTCCATAAAGTAGTTTCTGAGATACACTCATTTATATAAACTAACAAAAACAAAAACATTTATAATCATAATCAGCAGCAGTCTAATATAATAATGTTGAATTTTTGTCTCTAATTTTGTAGTAGTATATAGTTTTCCTTGTCTCTCACTAATAATAATAACAATAATAAAGAATATTGCATGAATGTATACGTGAGGAAACAGAAACTGAAAAACATCACCCGGCGCTGTAATGGCATCAACCGCTTCAAGGAGGGAGGGTGTACCGTTTGGCGGGTCTGCGAGTCATCAAAACGTTCGCAGTGGTGTGTGTGTGTGTCGGGAGTTTGTAGTGGGTGTGTGATGTGTGTAGGATGTGTTTGTCTTTATTATTGCAAAAAAGTACAAGAAAACGTCGAAAGACTGGGACTACAAAGAACTACAACTTGCAGGAAAATGACGTCAAAGCAGGCGATTGGGTGAGTGATAATCATGTGACAGTTCACGTTGACAACGTGATGACATTTATTCTAGCGTGTGAAGCCCTGTGAGCTGCAGATCAGAACGACGCAGCATCTGTCTCTGAATGAAAACACTTTTCTTATTTGCACATTTTGGTTGTTTTTTGCAAACTCATGAGCAGAAATACGCAGCGCTCTGGGCACGTCCTAGAAGCGGCACGTCGCACTGCTAAAGATAGAATCGGGTTATGTTTTTGCCTTGAGCCACTTCTGGGACGTGACAATTCCCACGGTTAACATGGGACTAGACAGGAAATCACACGGTTTCAGTATAAAACCACCAAGTAATTTTCAAAATAAAAGTCTGTGCTAGCGATGCAACTTCATATCTATGTAGATTACGTCAATACAAGTGGCTTAACGGCTTATTTACTACCTGCATCGTTCCAGAGGTGCAGCGGCGTGTTTTCATTGCATTCATCCTGGCAGTGGAGAGGAACAGCATCATATATTACATCCAAGAGCAATAACAAACGTGATTTCCTTCTTTCTGGTTTAATGGCGGCATATACTCGAGGGGTTTTGTGATCTCGCGAGTTAAGTGGGGAGGTTGGCGAAAGTCTCGAGGGATTTTGTGATCTTGTGAGTCGAACGAGGAACACAGCTGAGAAGCCTTTTTGTGGCTGAGACTCTCCCAGTGTGCACTGGAGTGCGGTGATTGTCTCAAGTAAACCTTTCCGCTGCCGTTCCGCGCTGCTGATGCTTTCAGTGGGCAGTAGGGGTAACATGTTCATCATTGCTCAGAGAAGATTCGAGGCTTACCATGTGCCACCACCCAGCCAATGCCAGCCTCTCTGGCTTTCCTTATGGCCAGGTTCATGCAGAAGTTTGCCACCACCGGGCCCAGTAAGTTATTTCCATTCACCAGGGCTGTGGCTGCATTTTCTTTGTCCACCACAGGCTCACCATTGACTGCACAGATTCCTGCCTGGATGTCCTTCACATACATGTCTGCAACCAAAGTAACAGGACAGAGATAACAACAACCAATTGTACTGTTGGAAAAGGCTGTGCAACCAAAATGCATCCATCAGGGTCATGCTGTGTAATGCTGTTGGAAAACCCCGGTGTGAGTAATGTGGAGCTGAGACCAGACACTCTAAGTAGGTGTTAGCGGAAAAGGGCTGTGTGTGTGTATGTGTGTGTGCGTGCGTGTGTGTGTGTGTGTGTGTGTGTGTGTGTGTGTGTGTGTGTGTGTGTGTGTGTGTGTGTGTGTGTGTGTTTCAGAGAGGATGCTTTCATTTCAAATTGACAAAGTTATACTCCAAATCTATTGAGCCTGCCTTTTAATTTTATTTCTCAGTGAAGTTTTGATTAAAATACGTTTGTATGTATTTGTTAATTATATTATAGTGATGATAATAATAATAATACCGTAAATCCTCTAATATTAGCCTGTATTTAATTAACTGCTGGGTATCATATTTTGGCCGGTGTCGGAGTCGGCGGAGGTGAATAATGGCCGGTTTTTTATTGTGGCCGGGTGGAATGTGGTAACAAGCAAGTACCACAGGGGGGCAGTTGTGTCATCCGTCTCACTTTTGATTTGACAGTGATAGACCACGAGGGTAACTTTAACTGTGCGGAGACAAAGAGGAGGCGAAAATTTGATATCAAGTTCAAAGAGAACGTGCTGATTATGCTGCAGAACACTCTGGGGAGCAGTAGCAGGGGTTGTATGAACTAGTCACTAGTCGACTTCACCGCTCTATAGTGACTTTTTATGCCTGTCATCGATTAGTCGCTGTCACGTGATAATGACCGGCAAGATGCAGTCCACGGAAAAGACAGCAGCCTGCTGTCAGCAGGTGACAAGCTCCTGCGCGTTGAGAGGCGACGCGCTGTGCCAGAGCGTCGATACTGACACCCGCTGTGAAATGGACATTTAACCAAATTGTGACGTTTACCCTCTTGCAATTTAACCTTCCCCTCACCCCCATCTTAACCTTAACCAGCTTGTGCATGCAAAGCTCTGATTGTTAACGCGCTCCAGACATCTGCGTCCTGAGCACGGCCACAGTAACATTATCAAATCAGGTGTCGCCACCTCAAAAACTAATTTAACATGCGATCGTTCATGTCAGCTCGTTTCCTTTTATGTTTTCTGTCTTTTATTCTTTTATGTGTGCCTGATGCGTTTCGCTGCTGTGGATCGGGGCGCATCACCTGTTTTGTCCTCGGTGACGCACCTAACTGATGTGGCCGGCGCGCACTCCGCTGTTTTTGCGGTCGGTAGATCTTTTAGAACTGCAGTTCAAAGGTAACTCATAAGGTGAATATATATGAACCCAGGTAGCAGTTTTTCTTTAGGATTGAGAGGAGATGCAGGAAGATAATAAACAGGCAGGACAGAAAAATAGTCAAATAAAAACAAGTTAGTTTTTGTACCTGGTGGTTGCAACAAACAGACACCATTGAAGGTAATCAGAAGTGAGGAACAGAAAATGAAATAATTATTTTAATGTTTAGAGCAGCAGGAACTCCGAGAGGCTGCAGGCGCATCAGTGAGTTTGCGGCCGCTGCGCAGGGGGAGGGGGAGAGGGCTGAAGCAGAAACTACCGTTGTTAAAAGAAATGTGTTTAACTTTGAAAATGTGGGCGCAATTTTAATTGTCAAAAACTCCAGCGAACCATTAGTTCATTTTGCTCAAATAGAAATTGAGGCCTGTCTCTAATTCTGGTCCTCCTTCCAATAAAGGCCTGGAGCTTGATGAGCTTGAGTCAAATACAGGCCCGGGCCTGTATTAGAGGATTTACGGTAATAATAATAATAATAATAATAATAACAATAATAATAATAATAAGTCCTGCAAAGTTCAATCCCCACCTCCACGTGGTGCAGGATGGGCAACGTAGGCATGACAAGCCAGTCATGTCTCGGCTAAGGGGGCTCTGACAACATTTCACTATGATGAGTCAAACAATCAGAAAACCATACCGCATCGCTCGTCGCGCGGGTCAACAAGGAGCGCGTCAGCAGGGGACCAGGCTGATGGCAAAAAGTGTGCAACTGGAACAAACTCCACCCACCCCCAGGCATCTGTGGACCAGCTACCCGAAGTGATCCTTCAACCAGCCGCCCATGATGTAAAACTTACCACAAATGAAAACGAAAGTAAAAGGAAGAAATGGACAAGGGAGGAGTATAAAAAAGTTATGGAAGAGTACATCACAGCTCAACTAAAACCATGGGGAGAGAGCAACACTAAACAAACCTTTACTCTATGGAGAAATGCAAACCCCACATCAAGACCCAACATGGACCCCAACAAACTGTCCAATGTAAGAAGGGACATCATCAAACAGAAAAGACTTACAGATGCAAAGGTGGAAGCTATTACGCCGGGGACACACCGGCCGCGGAAGCGCCGCGAAGCGCCGCGAAGCGCCGAGAAGCGAATCGCTCACGAAATTCGGCCGCTGGTCGCCGCTCCTCAGTTCAGATCAGACGCGCCCCAGTCAAGGCGCGCCTCGGCTCAGCTGTAGTTTTTCTTTTAAACACTTGGTGTCCTCCATTTCCTCTCTGCCTTTTCTCAGCTCTTTTCCTCTACGTTTGAGTGTTTGTGCGCGCGCGCGTACGTGTGTGTGAAATAATATTATAAATAAATATTTTCCTTGAACGTGGACACACTGTGTGTGTGTGTGTGTGTGTGTGTGTGTGTGTGTGTGTGTGTGTGTGTGTGTGTGTGTGTGTGTGTGTGTGTGTGTGTGTGTGTGTGTGTGTGTGTGTGTGTGTGTGTGTGAACCTATATTTCTGCCAGTTGAATCTCTTGGAACCCGCTCCAATTCTGCAGCTGTATCCCAGCAGTTTCTTCAGAAATGGGTACGTAAATAATCATGTTTTTCGGGGGTCGTACAGCTCCTTGTGTTTCTCAACTTCCATAATTAATTTAAAGTCATACATCTTAACTGCTTGCCTCAGACTTTCTGCCTCTCTGTCCTGTTTGCTCCGTGAAAAGACACCCAAAACCACACACCCCTTCACGCGGTCACACACGCACACAAGTTCGATGTGTGTATGTGTGTGTGTTCGTGTGGTTTTTCTGCAGTGTCTGATTACGAACACATTTGATTGCGTAATTTTATTTTGAAATGCTTTATTTTGTTAACTTTACCAGCCTGCCTCTTATGTCTAGGTTTGACTTCCTGCTAGAATTGACGCGATTCATCCGCGGCTCACGAAAAAAATAGAGCAGACGCCGAAATGATCGCTGTACGGCACGAGCTGGAGCACCGTCGCACGCCAGCGCGAGGCGATTCGCGGCACTTCGGCGGCCCATGTGGTCTATAGAATAGCTTAACAAGGGCGCCGAATGAAGGCGGTCCCATTTTCGCGGCGCTTCCGCGGCCAGTGTGTCCCCGGCGTTAGGAGAAAGGTCAAACATACTGTAGAAGAAAATACAAACACAGTGGAAGACGGCAGACATGAAGAACAGGAAGATAAAATCAGGAATGGAGAAGACCAACCTCAACAGCAAGAAGCTGATGGAGTGACTGAAGAGGGTACCGACAGAACATATGAAGAACACACAGACTTTGAAAAAGTCTGAGACAGCATACTCCAGAAATGGATGGAAGTAAAACTCCAAGGGCTGGAGAATCAAGACAAGCTGCATAAGATATATGGCAACAAAAATATCAAGAACCTCATAAGCCTAGCCAACAGAGCAATACAACACATCAAACAAGACTAATCTAAACCAATGGACCTCACATCAATTAATGAAATATGTTATGCAGCAGCTACAGTAATCACAGACCTGAGTTGTGCCAAGAAAATAAAAAACAAGGAAAAAGAAAACAGCCCAAATGGAAGACAGACATCGAGAAGGACATTCTCAAGAGAAAAGATCTCTCTCTACTCACAGAAATTGAAAAAGGTAACATTACTAATAAAAGAAAAAAGAGGCAAATGAAGAAGAGGTATAAAATCTTGGACACAACTGACACTGTGGAAGCAAAAGAAAAGCTCAAACAACAGATACAGGCCAAGGCACAAAGAATCAGAAGATATGAAAAGAGAAGTTAACACTTCAGACACAACCATGTTTTCAAAGTTGACCCAAAGACGTTCTACAGAGAACTTGGCAAGAAACAGATAGAAATCAAAGAACTACCATCTCTGGAAAAAGTAGAAGAGTTCTGGAGCAATATTTTGGAAAAAGAGAAAAACCACAATGAGACAGCACAATGGATCAAAGAAGAAGCAGAAAGATTGAAGAGCCGACCAGTACAGGAGTGGACAAACATCAACAAGACAGAAGTAATACTGGCACTAAAGAAAGCAAAAAATTGGAAGTCACCTGGAGAAGACAAAGTACATAACTTCTGGCTTAAACATCTTGAAGTGATACATGAAAATCTTGCAAGAGAATACACAGAAATCATTAAAACACCAATAAAGTGCCCAACCTAGCTAACACAGGGTCTAACATATCTGCTACCCAAGAACAATGACACAAAAAACCCTAAGAACTACAGACCAATCACATGCTTACCAACGATGTACAAGATCCTCACAAGTATCATCACAGAGAGAACATACACCTTCCTCGACAACAACAACATGCTACCACCAGAACAAAACGGTTGTAAGAGAGGTAGTTATGGAAGCAAAGACCAACTCCTGATCAACAAGAAGATACTGGAAGACAGCAAGGGGAAGAAGAAAAACCTGAGTACAGCATGGATAGACTACAGGAAAGCCTGCAACAGCGTACCACACTCATGGATCATCAAAGTAATGGAACTTCATAGAATCTCACCAACTCTCATCACCTTCATGAAGGCAAGTGTGGAATCATGGAGGACCACTATGATGCTCACTTATGAGGAAGGATCCATCAAGACAAGAGCAATAAAAGTGAGGTGTGGTATCTTTCAAGGAGACTCACTATCACCTCTCCTTTTCTGTCTATGTCTAGCCCCATTCAGCACCATGCTAAACAGTGAACATAGATATGAGGTTCAAGGTAAGAAGATCAACCACCTTTTTTACATGGATGACCTGAAGACCTATGCCAAAAATGATAACCAACAAGAGGGACTACTTTAAATAGTCAAGCTCTTCAGTGATGACATCTGCATGCAATTTGGACTTGACAAATGTGCAAAGGCTACATTCAAAGGCTACATTCAAAAAGGGAAAACTCACATCAACATCAAACATACAATTGGACCAAGAGACTGTCACAATGGAGCTCAATCAAGAGGAGACATACAAATATCTTGGGGTCAATGAAGGAGATGGAATACAACATGCTACCATGAAAGAAAAAGTCAAAAAAGAGTACTACAGAAGAGTTAGGCTTGTTATCAAGAGTGAACTTAATGCTGCAAATAAGATCAAAGCCATCAACATTTTAGCTGTTCCAACGGTTACAAACAGTTTTAATATCATCAACTGGCAGCTTAAAGAAGTAAAGAAACTAGACACCAAGACCAGAAAATTGCTGACTTCTGAAAGAATGCACCACCCAAAAGCGGATGTTGAAAGAATGTATCTACCAAGACAGACTGGAGGCAGAGGACTTACCCAACTTGAGATGGCTTACAGAACAACAACAATGGCATTGAAAACCTACCTTGAAACAACAGACGATGCCCAACTGATCCTCGTTTGTCAACATGAAGCTCGAAAGAAGCTGTACTCTGTTACAAAAGAAGCTATAAGATATGCACAGGAACTAAACATACCAGATGTGGCAAGAAAAGAGAAAGAAACAGTAACAAGCTTTGCCAACAGGACCAAAAGGGAGGCAAAGAAATGGGCCCAAAAGAGGATGAGAGAAACATGGGAGGAAAAACCAATGCATGGACAATACCCCTTGAGAGTAAAAAAAGCAGACGTAGAACAAGATCATACTCATCAGTGGCTACGCAGTGCAGGACTGAAGGCAGAAACTGAAGGATTGTTGATAGCAGCACAAGACCAGAGCCTGTCAACAAGATCATGAAAGATGGAACAGACCCCATGTGTAGAATGTGTATGGAGCTAGGATTGGGACAATATTCAGCGTAACTTGTACCAAGTTTTGTAACTTCGAACATGTTTCATCACATGTAACTTTGGATTCGTAACTTGTAACTTTGGATTCGTAACTTGTAACTTTAGTTTTCTAACTTGTAATTCTCAATTTGTACTTGTATTTCTTGTTTTGTAACAGGAACGTTGTATTTTGTACATGTATTTTTTATTTTGTAAAATCAAACTTTTATTTTGTACATTTACTACTCATTTTGTAACATCAAACATTCATTCAGAAACATGAAAGTTTCGTTTTGTAACTAGCAGACTTCCAAATTGAAAAAATCAAGGTACAAGTTTGAAATCAAAACTCTCAAAACACACATTTCATTCTACAGGTACAAAACTCAAATCTACAGTTACGGATCTTTTTGTCTAGATTCTAGTGTCAGTGGGAGGAACTTGGGTGGAACCAATGAGAGCACGAGTCTTAGCTACCAATCACGTTTCTCGAATTCCTGTCCAATCATTGGGAGACGAGGGCAGGGTTCTGTCAGAGTCGGGGGGGGGGGGGGGGTGTTACTGCCCTAATGGTTCTAATAAAACTGCCAAAACCTTCATAAATTCTATTGAAAAGAAAACTCAGCTTGTTATTTCTGTTGGCTGTTTTATTATCACTTGTATCAGTGTAGTTAATATAAATAAATGTAGTTAGCCTTATCTCGTTCTACATTGTGAAGGAGTAACATTTAGTGACATTGACTGAAACATTTTTTTAATAATGACAGATGTTGAAAATGCAGAATGAGTGATAAACTGACCCATCCTGTTGAGTCCATGACTGTAGTGACCCCTGCTGTCTGCTTCTACCAGCACCTCAGCCAGGCTGCGAGCGTGATGTGGTCTGGCCCCCACCATCATCGCACACCTCTCAATGAAACCCTGCACCTCCAGATGGCTAATCAGACACCTAAAGGATGGGCATAACAAATGTTTCATCACATCTGCTGGAAATGATTTATGAATAACAACAAAACCAACAACGTATGTAAAAGTGAGCATCATGTTTAAAATTTGAGTAAAGTTTCATTTTTGTTCAGCTTCATTTAGGTCAAAACTTTCTTGTTCAACATAAAATAAGTTGGTTAGGCAGAATGGGTGTGTTTTCTCTGATCTTGGAGCAGATGGTGTTTTTAAAGAGCAAGTAACCCCCAAATCAACTTTTTGTTTCTGATAAACTATATAAATGCGTGTCTAATCGTGCTGCAGACACATGCAGTCAATGGTTTGGCACTTTAGTGCATTTTATTTAAAATTTAAATGTTCTGCCTAAAACTGTCAGTGTTGTGCCGTTGTCAGGTAAAAACTCTGCACTGCATTTGAATTTAAATCTGCCATCGCTATTGGCTAAGGGATGGCAGATTTAGAACGTTAGCTGGTACCATATGATGTCACAATGTCGTTGTGAGCCTGTGTGTGTGTATTTGTTAGCAGCTCCGTCCTCTCTGTCTGCTAGGCAACAGCATTTGTTGCATTGTTCAAACAGGAAGTGGGAGTGGAGTAATACTCTGGTAGGGGGTGACGCTTTTTAACCAGTCTTCTTCTTCTGTCTTTTCCCTGCAAGTCTCCACAGACAATCACCAGTCTCCATTATTTCCTGTCTTCTGCATCATCTACCCTCATAAGAAGGGGCTTAGAGCCGATTCTTGATTTAGTACACATGTTCTGCACCACTCTATTATACTTCTCTGTCTATCATGCAACACCACAGCTTCTCTCTCGGTAGGCCTACCCTGTCATAGTATGGCATGAAACCATATTGCTGCTCACAAATGCTTACAACTGACCTTAGCCTAGCATCCTCCATTTCTCAGACATCTTCTGATTTATCAAGATCTTACTGAACAACCTGAACATAAACCGTACTGCCACCTCTCCTAGAACAGGGGTACTCAAATACAAGTTTGAAAGGACCACACAAAGAAAAAATCAATGAGACAAAGGTCCATTTATTATCTTTTGTAAATCAACATGCCTTAATAAAAATAGCTTGAACGAAACATGCCTGCTTCAATCAAAGCAGTAACAAATTGCAATGCAATTAACATTTAGTAATTTATTTGTAATGGTTTCACTCCTGGGTTGGTTTAGTTGGCATTATGGGGTGCCAGTCAGGTCTCCCTCCTGACTTATAGGATTATTGTGAGTCAGTGTTAAGAAATTTGCTTTGTACCCAGTTTTTCCTCCATCACACAAGGACATATACTTAAAATTAATTAGTATACACCCTTCATTTCTGTAAAAAGTGAAGGCAACCAACAGAATATGAAATTCAGCAGTCCATGAAGACAAATCAGCAGTCTTGACTTTGATTTTGTTGTAGCTCCATTTTAATTTCCTTTTTTATCTTCTTATAACTGCTTTGCAAGTCTCGGCCTAGGAGGGAGCCTTGGCTCTCTGATGTCACACGGGCTTGTAGGCGGGCGTGTAGATCCTCTGAGAGAAAGTGGAAAAAGGATGGCCTACAGGTCTCGCGTGAGTTGTTCAGAGCATCTCTGGTTGCTTATCAGGATGCAGTGAGGGCCGCCAGAATGGCCTATTTTGCAGACATCATTGAGACAAACTCCAATAATCCTAAGATTCTCTTCAAAATGCTAAACTCAGTTATGGTGTATCAGGAGCCTAGCACCATGTCTCCTACAGCTGCTGGAAACTCTGAAGCTTTTCACAAATTCTTTGTTGATAAAGTGTCGGGCATTAGAGCAGTCATTTCTGGTAACTCTGTTGACCCTGTTCCAGTTCCTCCATTACCACCCACCCTGAGCTCCCTCAATACAGTTTCATACTCTGAGCTGAGTAAGCTAGTTGCGAGGCAGAAGCCATCTGGCTCTCCACTTGATATTCTACCGCCTCGTCTCTGGAAGGCTGCCTTTCCGTGCCTTGGCCCTTCACTTGGTCAGATTATCAATGGGAGCCTCAGCACAGGTGTGGTCCCAGCTGCTTTGAAAGCAGCAGTTATTCGGCCGACCCTGAAGAAACCTGGTGCTGATGTCTCTGTGATCGAAAATTACAGGCCTATCTCTACCCTGCCCTTTACATCTAAACTGCTTGAGAAAGTCGTTTATCAGCAGCTGGTCTCACATTTAGCTGAGTCTGATCTGTTTGAGGTTTTCCAATCAGGGTTCAGGTCTGGCCATAGCACAGAGTCTGCTCTACTGAGGGTCCTAAATGACATCTATCTATCACTAGATCAGGGAACATCTGTGCTGCTTCTGTTATTAGACCTGACAGCAGCCTTCGACACAGTTGACCACGTGATTCTACTCGATCGCTTGGAACGATGGGTTGGGATCAAAGGGTCAGCTCTGGACTGGTTTAGATCGTATCTCCAAAACAGGACATTCTGTGTTAAACTGGGTGATGTTTTTTCTTCTTGGGAGGGGCTCCGGTGGGGGGTCCCGCAGGGATCGATCCTTGGTCCACTTTTGTTTGCCATTTATCTGCTACCTCTGGGGTCAATCTTTGGTAAACATGGCCTATCATTCCATCTGTATGCTGACGATTGCCAGATTTACTCTCCATTGTGTCAGGAGAAAGGTCACTCTATTCAGTCCTTTGTCTCCTGTGTTAATGAGGTGAAGTCTTGGCTAATGTCCAACTATCTACATCTGAATGAGGGAAAGACAGAGCTCATTGTTTTTCACCCCAACAGCAGGAATGTGGATCGTTATGCTGATCTTGGCCCTCTTTCTCCATACTCAAAACCAGTTGTTACCAGTTTGGGGGTGAAACTTGATGTAGGACTTAAATTTGATGCTCACATCAATTCTGTGATCCGGTCCAGTTTCTTTCACCTGAGACGCCTTGCTAAAATCAAGCATATGCTGTCGAGAGCCCACCTGGAGCGGGTACTGCATGCCTTTGTAATTTCTCGGCTTGACTACTGCAGCTCTCTCTACGCAGGGTTGTGTCAGTCAACACTGTGTCGCCTACAGGTTGTGCAGAACAGCGCTGCCAGGTTCCTGACTGGGACCAGGAAACGGGACCACATCAGTCCAGTTCTGGCCTCCCTGCACTGGCTTCCGATTTCCTATCGCTCACAATTCAAAATACTCGTCTTTGTTTATCATTTCTTCCAGGGTGGTGCTCCCCCCTATCTGGCCACACTCCTGAACAGACATTCCCCATCACGCGCTCTGCGCTCCTCTGACCAAGGCCTGCTCGCCGTCCCTCGGTCTAGGTGTCGTACCCGTGGGGACCGGGCTTTCTCAGTCCTAGCACCGTTACTCTGGAACCAGTTGCCACCCTCAGTTAGGCTGTCCCCTTCTCTGCCAGTCTTTAAGAATCACCTAAAAACACACCTCCTCCGCTTGGCGTTTCCAGAACATGTTTGATTATGGCCCTCTATTATGTTGAATCCATTCCACAGTTTTCATTGGTACACTCAATCCATCCACTCAATCCAATTGTGTTTCACACATTTGTATTTTACCGGAATGTTTCATCTATCTTGTTATTTCCATTTTGTATTTTGTAATTTGTATTTTGTAATTTGAATTTCTTTTATTGTTGATTTATTCAGTATAATTACTTACAACTGTACCATGTTCAGCGCTTTGGGCTTCCTGACAGGGTTGCGGAAGGCGCTTTATAAATAAAGCTTTGATTGATTGATTGATTGATTGATTATTTCCTTTGTAGTTTAGACAGCCATGGATAAGGAGCTATGACACAAAACAAATATGTTTACATTAAGCACCCAATCAATTCAAACATAAAAAAGAATCCTGTACAAGAAATAATCTGTAACAGAAATCACTCACTTGACAGTGGTGTGAATGACTCTTCGAACAGGACACAGGACACAATTCAGAAAACTCTAAAGAAAGCAAAGATTTGTTTTCCCTTAGTTTTAGGTCTCAAGGACTTAACACATGCACGCCAAAGTATTTTGGTTGGCTCAGAGGACTTACATTCTCCTCTGGGATGAGAGCTGAATTGCACGCCGTCACAGGGAGACGTTCCACATACTGACACGTTGCTCCAGCACTTCCGCTTCCGGTCGGTAACAAGATGGCGCCTGTGCTTGGCTTGGCTTGGTCAGCGGCCACTTTTTCAAACTTTTCTTCACTAACCTCCTCTTTTCCACCTTGCTCCTGTCTGTGATCCTCTTCAGTAGTGTCCCTGCTACCATCTCCTATGATCACCAGACTCTTTTGTCCTTCTGTGAGTTCACGATCGCCCAAGATGCACCGAGGACATACCTCCCTGTTTGTTTATCTGAGTGGCGCACTGGCCCGGAGCCAAACGACGATTCCAACCAGGGCACCTCCAGTGATGTTTACCCGGTCCCGGGAAAACATCGGAGGAAAAGAGGTAAACGAGCAGGAATTCAGGTGAGAATAAGACTTCTCTTAAAGCTTGGTTTATCTAGTAAACATCGGCGTGATCTTCTAGCTTCTTGTCCTTTGTTTGGCGACTTGAGTGCCACTTCCGCATTCCCGCCAGGCCGCGTTGCAGCGCGGTTCATCCGTCCAAGTTTTTTAAGGTCGGTTTATCCTCATTCTTCAGTGGCTTCTCCTCCTGTTCCCTCCATAAGTGGTTTTTAGAAACACCGTGGATCTAACCCTGCTAATTTACGTCCACTATCTCCAGCTGTTTCTGTAGTTTCTGTTTCCTCCACCTCACTCAGCATGACCCTATTAAATACCCGCTCTGTTAACAATAAGTCCTTCCTGCTCAATCAATCAATCAATCAAAGCTTTATTTATAAAGCGCCTTCCGCAACCCTGTCAGAAAGCCCAAAGCGCTGAACATGGTACAGTTGTAAGTAATTATACTGAATAAATCAACAATAAAAGAAATTCAAATGACAAAATACAAATTACAAAATACAAAATGGAAATAACAAGATAGATGAAACATTCCGGTAAAATACAAATGTGTGAAACACAATTGGATTGAGTGGATGGATTGAGTGTACCAATGAAAACTGTGGATTGGATTCAACATAATAGAGGGCCATAATCAAACATGTTCTGGAAACGCCAAGCGGAGGAGGTGTGTTTTTAGGTGATTCTTAAAGACTGGCAGAGAAGGGGACAGCCTAACTGAGGGTGGCAACTGGTTCCAGAGTAACGGTGCTAGGACTGAGAAAGCCCGGTCCCCACGGGTACGACACCTAGACCGAGGGACAGCAAGCAGGCCTTGGTCAGAGGAGCGCAGAGCGCGTGATGGGGAATGTCTGTTCAGGAGTGTGGCCAGATAGGGGGGAGCACCACCCTGGAAGAAATGATAAACAAAGACGAGTATTTTGAATTGTGAGCGATAGGAAATCGGAAGCCAGTGCAGGGAGGCCAGAACTGGACTGATGTTGTCCCGTTTCCTGGTCCCAGTCAGGAACCTGGCAGCGCTGTTCTGCACAACCTGTAGGCGACGCAGTGTTGACTGACACAACCCTGCGTAGAGAGAGCTGCAGTAGTCAAGCCGAGAAATTACAAAGGCATGCAGTACCCGCTCCAGGTGGGCTCTCGACAGCATATGCTTGATTTTAGCAAGGCGTCTCAGGTGAAAGAAACTGGACCGGATCACAGAATTGATGTGAGCATCAAATTTAAGTCCTACATCAAGTTTCACCCCCAAACTGGTAACAACTTGCTCAGGGACAACTTGCTCAATGATTTAATTCTCTCTAAAAACCTGGATTTTCTGTTTCTGACTGAAGTTTGGCAGCAAACATCTGATTATTCTGGTCTGATTGAAATCTGCCCAAGTGGTTATTCTTTTCTTAGCCAGCCCCGGGGTTCTGGTCATGGTGGAGGCCTAGCTGTAGTTTTCAGAGACCATCTTACATGTAACTCTACAACCTCTGGTCACTTTGCTTCCTTTGAACTGCAGCTGATTAAAGTCGGGCGTAAGGACCCGTGCTACTGTGCTGTGGTCTATCGTCCACCTGGTCCAAACGGTTCTTTCCTTCAGGAGTTTAGTGATTTTCTATCCTCCACTGTGAAGCTGTCCAGACTGGTGATTGTTGGTGACTTTAACATCCACGTTGATGATCCCTCTGACCACTTTGCCATGAATTTCTCCTGCCTTATGGACTCCTTCAGCTTTACCCAGCATGTTTCTGGCCCCACACACACCAGGGGGCACACTCTAGACCGTGTTTTTACCCTGAGCCTAAATGCTGACAGTGTTTGTCCTGAGGACGTTTATATTTCAGATCACTATCGCATTTTCTTTAACTTGTCAGTTTCTGCATCCCCACCTCCTGCTCGCCGTATGGTTAGTTCTCGTTTTCTTAATGAGAGCACAGCTAGCAATTTTTCTGCTGCTTTTGATCCACCCTGTTCTTCTGATAATGACCCAGATTCCTTAACTTCTCAGTTCAACGAGCACTGCCTCTCCATTCTGGACAATATCTGTCCTGTCAGAACCAGATCAGTTCCTGCAGTGAACCCTACTCCCAGGTTTAATGACAGCCTTTTCACCCTAAGGCGCCAATGCAGAAAAATTGAGCACTTGTGGAAGAGAACCCATCTTCACGTACATCTGCTGCACCTAAAGGATCTTCTGATATCCTTTAACTCTGCAGTCAGAGACACTAGGGTTTCCTATTTCTCCAATCTGGTGTCCCAGAGCAAAGGGAACCCCAAGGTGCTGTTTAACACCATCAGCAGCATTGTCTCTCCTGCCTCTCCTACAGCCTTCATCCACTCTGTTGCAGACTTGTGAGAACTTTCTGTCTTTCTTTGTGGACAAAGTCAATAAGGTTAGATCTTGCATCTCTCCGTCAGCCTTATTGCCGCTTCTCCCGACTCCAGCCAGGCCCATCATCCTAGATAGCTTTGCTCCTGTTTCTTTGCCTGAGTTAACCAAACTAGTTAACTCTATGAAGACCTCTATATGCCCCCTCGACATCTTACACTCATCTTTGTTTAAAAGTGCTTTTCAGTCCATCAGCCCCAGCGTGCTCTCCATTATTAATGCTTTTCTGGCTTCTGGTCAGGTCCCTGCTTACATAAGAATGCTGTAATCCACCTGCTTCTTAAAAAAACGAGTCTTGATGCCTCTCTCCATAGCAGCTTCAGACCCATCTCTAAACTTCCGTTCATCTCCAAGATCTTGGAAAAGGTTGCGGCTAAACAACTCACAGCTGCTCTTGATGAACATAACATCTATGATTGCTTCCAGTCAGGTTTTCGTAGAGCTCATTCTACTGAAACAGCTCTTCTTAGGGTCTCTAATGACCTTCTGACTCACAGTGATGCAGGGGACTGTTCTGTTCTGGTCCTGCTGGACCTGACTGCAGCCTTTGACACTGTTGACCATCACCTGCTACTGGAGAGAGGCTGAGAGACTGGGTAGGCCTATCAGGAACTGTTCTGGAGTGGCTCTCCTCTTTTCTTTCTGAGCACTCATTTTCTGTGGCTGTCTCCAAGTTTAGGTCCTCCACCACCTCTCTTACCCATGGTGTCCCACAAGGTTCTGTGCTGGGGACTCTGCTCTTCCTCCTCTATCTGCTTCCTCTTCAGCACATCCTGAGCTCCTTCAAAAGAATCTCCTACCATCTTTATGCAGATGACACCCAACTGTACATCTCCTTTAAGCCCCATGAGATGTCTAAGCTGCAGCTGTTACACACCTGCTTAGACTCTATCAAAACCTGGATGGCTGGGAGCTTTCTGCAGCTGAATGAAGATAAGACTGAGATCCTCATCTGTGCCCCAGACAAGCTGGTTCTCAAAGTTAGAGACTCTCTTGGTCAGCTTGCTTCTCACACCAAACCTTCCGTCAGGAATCTTGGTGTGACCTTTGACCGAGCTCTCACCCTGGATTCTCACGTCAGTTCTCTTGTTCGCTCTTCCTTCTTCCATCTCAGGGACATTGCTAAGCTGAGTCCCATTCTGTCCCGCTCCAAACTTGAGACAGTTATCCACAACTTCAACTCCTCACGCTTAGATTACTGTAACTCTCTTTTCATGTGTCTGAGCAAAACCTCCCTGAACCGTCTACAGGTGGTTCAGAACGCCTGTGCTCGGCTTCTGACCAAGTCCTCCAAACACACCCACATCACCCCGCTTCTCCTCCAGCTTCACTGGCTGCCAGTCAACTTCAGGGTTCATTTCAGGATCCTGGTTCTGGTCTATAGGGCCTTACATGGACAAGCACCATCTTACATTGGTGATCTTCTCTGTCCCTACACCCCCAGCAGGTCCCTGAGGTCCAGTGATCAAAGCCTACTGGTTGTGCAGCAGAAGGCTAAAGACCAAAGGTGACAGATCATTTGCTGCTGTGGCCCCTAGACTCTGGAACTCTCTCCCCCTGAGCCTGAGATCTGTGGACTCAGTGGTCTCCTTTAAAAAGCAGCTGAAAACTCACTTGTTCAAGCTGGCTTTTGTATGACCTTCTTCACCACTCTCTCTTCATTCTGCTCTCCGCACCTATTCCACCTTCCTCAGGATCCACTGATTTCCTATTCACTCTCTCTCTCTCTTTTTTTAAGTTTTTTTCACAATTGTCAATTCTTTGCTCATTTTAAATATTTTTTATGAGCTCTCCTGTCTCCGAAAGCACAACACATCCAAGGGATCAATGGCCTCGTTGGATGGATCCAAATGTGTGTCTGGTTTCTCAGTGTCTTGCAGGTAAATAATTGGGGGGAAAACCAGGGAAGATCTTCTTCAGTTGTAATGCAGACTAGATGCTTATTCGGCGTATTGCTGCCACAACAACCTACTGTTTACATACAGACGATCACACCCTCGCGTATGCACCGACCCGACGCAAGAGCGCCCACACACCGCCCATCCTCCGCCCTCAACAAGGTTCGCAAGCTAAAAACCTTCACCCCCACAGAACCCAAAAGCCCTAACAGTACCCTCCTCTCGACAGAGTAATCAGAACATTCCAGCAAAACGTGTTTCACTGTTTCCAGCACCCCACACCAGCACAAACCGTCAGGGTGCTTCCCCACTAACAGGAGACCCTCCCAAAGACAGCTATGGCCCAACCTCAGCCTCATCAACACCACGGAGCCTCTCGTCCCGCTAGGAAGGCCAACCCCAGACACCCCCACCCGACGCTGCAGATCATAAAAAGTCCTGACAGTAAACCCAACATCCCACAAGGCCTGCTACAGGTCAAACGCCATCTGACTCTGCGCCAAGCGACACTCACACGGTCCCAACCCCACCTCCACATCCACCTCACACCTCGATAGTGCTCCCTTAGCCAAAGTATCAGCCTTCTCATTACCCTCCACCCCTACATGAGCAGGAACCCACACAAAACAAATGCCACACCCCAAACCAACTACTATGTGAACATCAACCTGATCCTAACCAGTAAGTCAGGCCTAGACCTGGAGAATTCCCCCACCAATGCCTGAAGAGCAGCAGCAGAGTCAGAGCAAATCACAGATCTTGTCGGCCGATATTTCGCCACCCACTGCAAGGCCCACAATATCGCAACCAACTCTTCTGCAAATACAGAACAATAGCCTGTTATGCAACGACCTAATCCAAATCCTAAAAGAGGGACACCCAACCCCATTGCCACTCTACCACTTTCAGGATCTTTGGAGCCGTCAGTAAAGAGAAGCAACAACAAACCCCAGTCCACCCTCATCAAATCCATAAAAGCCCCCACCCCCCTGCCACCCAGTGGTCGAGTCATAAAAGAAAGGTCCACTCCAGGGACCGGCAGTAGCCAGGGCAAAACCCGCTCTAACTCAGGGCAAAAAACCTGACTTCTCCAAAAAATACACCAGTCACGTGGAGACCATACATTCCATCACCTTACAGACCACAGAAGTCAGCGGAACATGCCTATTAGAATCTGGGGCTCCAGGAGGCTCCCCCGGTTTAAGGAATGGCACAATCACTGAATGTCGCCATTCTGCGGGTAACCATCCAGACCCCCAAACCGCATTAAACAAGGACAAGACCTCTTTGAGGAAGAGATCTCCCACATGTTAGAACCAAGCCCCCACAATGCGGCTCAAAAATTGAGGCCAACCCGGAAGTACCAAAAATTGCAGTTCCACCCTCATCCGCTGGGGGCTGGTGTCAGAAGCGAGCAAATCCTCATTGACTCCCATGTTAAAAATACCAATTTCACAGCAGAAATAAACATTTACAGCCTGGTACCAAAACATGTTTTTTGTTTAAATGATCTAGTTTACACTCATGACAACTCTGAGGGGGTGAATGTTTTTCTCACTCTTCTGTTTAAGTGTATTAAAAGCCTAAAATTCTGCATAATGAGCATCAGACCCACGTGACCACCAAGCTAGCTCCGTGGAAAGGCCTCAGTAGAGCCTCGGTCTGGCTTGGAAACTGTTCCGGGATTTTGAGTCTCTGTGTTTGTGTAATCTTCTTTGGATATTTTTAGTGCAATTGTTGGACAAAATGACTTGCTGTGGCATTAATTAAACTAATAGAGCGTCCAAGGAGTCTCCACTGCATTTTTTCCGGTAAGTAAAATTATATTTATGTATTTTAGGTCACTGTCGAGCTGAGCTTAGATTTTAACATGTACTGTTTAACCAAGAAATTTTAATGTAATAGGGTAAAACCCAATGCATTTAACACAATGCTGCACTTTAGAAAATGGGTTGAAATATAACATGTTGGTGGAGCTGGGTTCCGACTATCGGCTTGTGGAGCTCTCGGGAGACCTCTGTTTTCCACCCGTTCTCCGCTCCCCGCAGCTCGGCGCATCTCTGTCTGATCGCGGCTTCTGTCTGCTGCGCGAGCTGCCGGACGGCTTGTGGTTCTCCCCTCCCCGCAGCTCGGCGCATCTCTGTCTGATCGCAGCTTCTGTCTGCTGCGCGGCTGCCGGCCGGCTTGTGGTTCCCCCCTCCCCGCAGCTCGGCGCATCTCTGTCTGATCACGGCTTCTGTCTGCTGCGCGGGCTGCCGGCCGGCTTGTGGTTCTCCCCTCCCCGCAGCTCGGCACATCTCTGTCTGATCGCAGCTTCTGTCTGCTGCGCGGACTGCCGGCTTTCAGCAGCTTTCGGGAGACCTCTGTGTTCCACCCGGTTTTACCCAGCAGTCAGCCCAGCGTATCTCTGACTCAGAAGCTCTGGTGTTGTGCACATTTAACTCCGGTTGTAGCTAGGTTGCTACCTCCATTAGTTCCCACCTCTGCGTTAGCTTTGGGTTAGCTTCAGGTTAGCTTGTAGCTAGTTCGACCGGGTGTCGTCAGTTGATCCCAGCCTTACAGCCACACCCTCAGCTCCACCTCTCTTCCCTTTTGTGGAATTGTCTGGGCTTGACGGAACCTGTGACACAGTCAAAATGGCGGTTGTGGCCACCTCCCATTTAGCCTCAAAAACGTGTTATTGGAGGCTATGGAAACCCATTGTCCAATATTTATATGTCGATGGTTGGAACAGGGGATAGCCCAGACCATCCCTCCCTGGACTATTGTCTTGTCTAAAATGGATCGCAGCTCGCAGTTCATCCATTGAGAAATAAAGATTCATGTCTATCTGGCAATCCACATCTCACCACAGATCACCTGTAAAACCACTCAGCAAACCCTGTCTAAGAGCAAGGTCTTCATCCAGAATATTTGCCAAACTATGAACACTCTGGAAATGTGCTAGCATCACATCAGACTTCTCCTTATCCCCCACCACCGACCTGCCCCCCCACATCCAGCACTGGAAGTCCATGTTGTGCCCCTGCCCCAGACATCCTGCGGACCATGCCCCACAAGGATCGCACAGATGTGCGGGGCCCCAGACCGCTACAGAAATCCCGCCAACCAGCCCTCTTCGCGTCCATCACAACCCTCCGAGCCACTGCCCTCAACCTCTTGAACCTAATCATGTTAGCCTCCACTGGGTGTTTCCTAAGCAGCCTGTAAGCCCTATTCCTATTCCAAATGGCCTAACTACAAGCCTCTGACCACCACCGGACCATTGACCGACCAACAGGTGCACGCTTCCTGGGAATATGGACCTCCGCCAACAGCCGCACACAACCTGAGACAGCAGCATAGCAGCCATCTATGTTGTCTCCCCCTCTCAGCTGAAGATGGCATCATCCAATTCCTGGCTAAACGAGGGTTAACAAGCAAATTTATAATTAAACCCAAGAGCCTTCGAGCCAGAGCCCTCCACCACACCCCTACCAAAGATGATCAGCACAGGACAGTGATCACTCCCCATAGCCAACTGGCTCAAAACCTCCCACCCACACGCCACTGCAGCCAAGTCAGCCGAAGCTAACGTCAAGTCCAAGGCTGACGAGCATAGACCATCCCCCCTAAACCAAGTATGGCTGCAGTGTTTCCCTTACATAGGCACACTGAAATCCCAGCGCCACGCCTAGAAGATCCCAAGTTTTATTGATTTTTTTTATTTTAAAAAAAATGCCACATGCCCAGACTTCTGACATCGAAAACAACACAAAGGAGCCTTCTCAAAAGGTCGAACAGAATAGCTCAAATAGCCCAGCATAACACGGTCAGGCAACGCCGTGTCGCCAAAAGACAACAACAAGAGGGTGGACCCCTGAGCATTAAAGCCAAACCTCCACAACGCTGTCACCGTACACCCTTTTAACCTGCTCAGCAGTTCCGCCTCCGAAATGTTGTTAGGATTGTTATAAACCACCCCCTGGACCCCCGTAGCCTTTCCGTGAACTGACACAACAACCTCCACGTCCAAAAACCGTTTAAGCTTAAGTGCCCTATCATGCTGAGCTTCTGCATGACAAACCACTGACAAAACCCCACCTGGCAAAACAGCATCTACCACATCCCCAATTCTCTCCTTTATCTCCTTCGACAACCGAAGAGGACTAGAGGAAGAAAATCCTACCCCATCCGAAGCCCTCAAGCGAACGACCAAACTCAACGCATCAACTCCACCCATCCGACGAAGCTTAACCGACTCATCCCCCACCACAGCATCCAGTAACAAATCCCCACGGTCCCTCTTAGCAGTTCCCCTACTCTCCACCTGTGTTGTGGCCCCTTCACCACCACCCGTATTCCGACTCATGCCCCACCGAAAAGTTTGAACAGGAGCAGTATTGGAGCACCGAGGTATCGGACCTGTACAGGCCGTCGGCCGACAGACACCCCTCCTGGCCAAACCAAGCCAACAACCGAGTGTCGAAGTGCGCTGTTCCGAGCCTCTGCCGTAACACCACCAGGTGTCCCCGGACGAGCACCCCACAGCTCTCTCTGCTAGCCCGTCGCCTGCTCCAGTTTCCACTGCTTGGCAGTGGATTGCTGGTCTCATACCTGGTCGTGAACCTGTGCTTGTAGGCAGTTAGGTCAGCTGCTGCCGACCAGGGAAGATACAGTGTGGCCTTCCTTTTGAAGGTGAACTTGGGCGTGGCGCGCAGGTGCTGAGCATTTGCCATCAAGGCAGAGAAGAGGCAGGAAATGAGCAATGGGGTGCAACAAACACGTTGTCACACATTGAAATGAATACTGAAGTAAAACTAAACTAAAAATAAAACCCTGTCATAAATCTAAAACAACATAGGGAAGAGGTTAAGGAAATTATTTCTTTCCAAACAAAGCTTGAGAAAATATGTGCAAAAATCAAATGTGCCTTTTAAATTAACAAATTCAATCAACCCATTCTCAGAACTGTTTGATAGTGAGGAAATCAAGATCTCAGGCGTTAAAGGGCAGAAAAAGTGGTTTATGTTCTGTCAATCACTGTTTAATGAGAAAAATTGCATCCATGATTAGAGGTGTGAATCTTCACTTGTCTCCTGATTCGATTCGATTACGATTATTGGGTCAACGATTCAATTCGATTCGATATCCCGATGCATCACGATGCATCACGATTATTTCATACTGATTTGTTTTCATCGATAAATAGAAGATGTCAGATAATTGCTTTTCATTTTTTTCTAAAACGTAACTGACACAACCTGCCATCCCTCAAAAGCTCTCCATTCACAACAGGTTAGGACAAAACATTTAAACATTTAAGAAGATTTAACAAAGTAAAACATCTGTGTCCTCGTTCAACACCACGCCTCAGGCTGAGAAAACACGCTTTGCAAAAACTCACAAAATCTAAAAAAGTACTGAAAACCTACAGGACACATAATGTAATAATAAAATACATAATGGGTTCATATATGAGTGTTTAATGTCTCTGAGCAGCTCTAGAGTCAAATATTTATGCCACAGTTGAAGGGTGTCAGAAATAACACCAAATGAAATGTTTGACTTAGTTTCATTTGAACCCAGTGGTTCGTTTCTGAAATGTTGGAGAATGAATCAAGTTCTGTTTCATGCAGAAAATAATAAAACATAAAACAAATTCTACACTTCCAATAATATTTAAGATGTGTGTTTTATTCTTTCTGATAATAACTCCAGCAGAAGGCTGTGGGCTGGATTAGGATTAAATTACCCAGCTGATGGATCTCCTTCACTAACCAGCTAACTTCTTTCCACTAACCTGTCCTGTGTGACCCTCATGTCCATGTGACCCTCATGTCCATGCTGTCTCTGGAGGAGCAGATAGGAAACAAGATCTCCTGTAACCTAAAATGAACCAAAGCTTCCTCCCAGTTTCTCTTTAAACTGAATTTAACATCAGTTTATCTTCATGAAACAAAAGAATAAAGTGGAACTTCTATTTCTCTCTCCTTTTAATTTCTCCGTGTCCCTAAATAAAAGAGACAGATGATCACGCTGCAGCCGCCGTCACTGACCCCGCCCCCTCCCCAAGACCGGATCTCCCTACATTACAACAAGCAGTCTGACTGAGCGCTTCCAGGAGAAATAATAAATTATGAAAATAATAACGCGTGTTTGGAGCAACGGTTTGGAGGAGCGTCCTCCGATCCTCTCGTGTGTGAGCAGACAGTGTCTCTCTCTCTCTCTCTCTCTCTCTCTCTCTCTCTCTCTCTCTCTCTCTCTCTCTCTCTCTCCACGAAAATAAACAATCAATGGTGAACAAGAGTCTGCTTCTAGACCTGCAGAAAAGGGACACACAATACAACAGGAGCAAGCTATCACTGTGTCATCTTGAAGAAATGTAAAATCACCAATATTTTACTGAACAATCACACGATAATAAATCACAGTGCATTTAGTGCCAACTACAGCCTTAAGACATGTGGTCTTAAGGGGCCACGGATCTGCCCCCCAGAGATACATAGGAGATGGATGGAGCTCCAAGTCCCAGAGATCCAGGAGCTGCCCCAAAGCACAGGGACCCCAAGCAGACCGCGACCACAAAAGCCCCTGCTCCCCTCGAAAGGTGCAGAGGATCGCCTCGGGGGGGGCTCACAACCAGCAGAGTCCCGGGACATATCAGCGGCAAGCCCACAGGCCCGCCCACAGCCTCCCACCCCCCAGCCGGCCAAGCCCGGGACCCAGCAACCCGGGACTCAGGGGCGACCACCCCGGCCGGGGACCCAGCAGAGACCAGGGACCCAGATCCCACCAGGCAGCCACCGGGATTGATCAGGCAGACACCAAAAATCTTAAACCCCCTGACCCGGGAGCCATGAACACTCAGGCAGACCAAGGCACCACACTCCACACCAGGTGTGGCAGGGGGAGGGGAGACGAAGATGTATAGCATCAAAAGAAGTCCCAGGACAAGGGAAGAGTCAAAGGCCCCACCTGACATATACAGTCATACACAGACACAGTCACACACTCCCTCCCTTATGCTCACACATACACATACAACCAAAGACTTACAAAAATGTACGCTGGACACCCACTCATGCTCCCCATACACACCCTATTCACTCTGGTCCCAGTACTACTGCACATGGGGTACAACCATTACCGGTTCCCAGAGTTCGATCCTTTCTGCTGGGGTGCTGATGAGCAGGCTCCCCCGCCCAACGCTGAGCAAAGCAACCCACCACCCCAGACCCCAACGAGACGGCCAGATCTCCTTCCTAGCCTCCAGACCCGGGAAGCCAAGTGACAACAGAGGTGTGCTAAGACCCATAGTCTCCCTCTGCCTGCTCCAATATAGTGTTAGTGCATGTTGATAAGGTGTATTCCATGGCTGTGGTGAGCGGGGAGTGCACGCATCATCTGACCTATGCCAGCTGATGCCACTACAATTCCCCACTTACACCCACAGCCCTCAGTGTCTAAGTGCAGTTTAAAATTGGAAGTGGGCACCAGCACTCGGGATGAGGCTGAAAAATCCCCCTGCCAAATGCAGTTGAATGTGCTCACTCCCAAGGCCCTAAGTGTGTGTTTGTGTGGAATGTCGTTGGTGGAAGTGTTTAAGGTGCAAATAAAATTGGGGGGCAGGTTGCCACAGGAATGCAGAAATGGGGTCCATCATGATTGGCTTAATAAACTGACCTGAATTGGAATGTTTATTATGTGAAGTGCCTTGAGATGACTCTTGTCGTGATTTGGCGCTATATAAATAAAATTGAATTGAATTGAATTGAATACCCGCACCCCCTGACTTTTCCACCCCCCAAGGTCTTATGTGCATGATTGTGTGATGATGTGAGGGTGCAGGAGGAGAAAAAATGTTTGGGGATGGGGAGGAATGGCTGGTTGGACTTAAGCCCTCCAGGGAGCCAGCTCCCCCACTGGCCCCAATAGGCACCTCTGTTGCCAAAATGCCACCCAGGGCATAGCGACCCCAGCTCATCTTGCCAGGGCCCAAAGCAGCAGCATCACAGAGCCTCACGGAGTCCGAGGTCACCAACCCAACCCCACCCTAGCAGAATATCTACTCCCATCCCTGCATTTGCACAACTTCCAGAATATATAAGACATGGGACATCCAGGTAAGGTTGGGTCCTCCCCCTCCTGGACATCCCCCTCCCCTGTGATGGAACAGTAGAGGAGCCAAGGTCTACCCGAGGCCCCTGAGCCTGGACTGGCATGTTCCTGCCTTCTTCCCAGCAGCATATATGTCAGGACCCGATGCCCAAGGCCCCGCCCAGATCTCCACACCGGGCCAGCCACCCCCACACCCCGAGCCCCCAGGCCCCCACCCAGACCCGCTCAGGGGCAATGCAGCTGCCAGGCAGCGACCCATGGCCACCGCCAAGACCCCCAAGGGGCCCAACTCACAACCACCAGTAGTCCACCCCCCGAGGCAACTCAAGCACCTCCAGAGGGGGGCAGCGGCCCCCCCAGTCCCAGACACCCCCCCAGTGAACCCACCTCCAGGGAACGTCCGGATACTCCAAACTCAGACTCTCCACCCCATCACCCACATCATCCCGCGGGACAATATCAATGATCCACCATCATCGCTATGTGATGGAACCGATCAAAGGAGCCCAGAGAGATTGATTTGAAGTGGAAGCAGAGGCTGTATCAAGTGTAATATGACACTGGTTAATGCAAAGAGTATCTCTATTTTTCCACTTCATGAGGATAGTTTTCTTAGCGATGCATATGGCAGTCAGAACCAAGTGAACTAAAGATGTTTCAATCGGGACATCGTCCAGGTTTCCCAGTAAACAAAGAGAGGGGGAAGATGGGATATGACATTTCAGAGACTTTGACAGGTCTTCACATACTCTACCCCAAAATTCCTGGACAGGTGGACCACAGTGTGTGGATGTAATTTGTCAGGAATGTTGTTTGTGCAGTGTGTACAGGTGTCAGATGACACAAACCCCATCTTGAACACCCGATGACCTGTATAGTGTACTCTGTGTAGAATTTTGTACTGAATTAATTGTAAATTGGGATGTCTGATCATTTTAAAAGTTTTTGAACCTTGAAGTTTTCAATAAGCTTATCCACAAGTGCAGCATGTTGATGATTGTCTCCTTTTCCTTTGGCTTGTTCCAGAAGTTTAGGGAAGCGAAGCAGTTCTTCCTGGTGGTCCATATTAAAAAGGAAGGTCTTTGTTTAGAAAAAATTAGAATTTATATTTATTCTTTTAATATTTAAGTAAAATCGAGATAAAGTGCATGTGGTAGAAAATATTAAACAACTCACCTGTAGGTCAGTTTTGAAGAAAGCCCGCACTGCATACATCCGCTCACATACTGTGTTGTTCTTTCCTGTAGCTTCAGATTTAGATCATTGAGATGAGATGTTATATATGTCAAAAATGCTAAAGATTCAATTTTTCTGGGTTTTGCAGGAATTCCATGAACTTTTTTGCTTTGACAGTTTTTTGCTCTAATAGAAACATTTGGAGTTTACTTCTAATAGCCCAAAAGTGCTCCAGAATCTTGCCTTTGCTCAGCCATTGGCTGCTGTCGTGCAGAAGCAAATCATCAAACGCTGCATTGACCTCAGACAGATATGCACGCAACAAGCGATGTTGTTGTGCATATGATGCTTTCAAGAAGTTAATGAGTCTCATTATTGTAACCATGATGTCAGAGTACACTTCTCCAAGGCTTGCACAAAGAACAGACCGGTGAACGATGCAGTGGTATGGTATCAGGTGAGGGTGCAGAACTTTGAGGCACTGAACCAATCCTCTCTCTCTCTCTCCCCCCATCACAGCTGGAGCTCCATCAGTAGTAACTGACACAATCCATTCCTTTTTCATTCAGCATTTCCAGTACTGCCTTATAAATATCTTCCCCTCTGGTTTCTCCACAGAGATTTGCAAGGCCCAACACATCTTCAACAAACTCCCTCTTTGTCTCATCATAATACCTCACAAACACCATCAACTGAGCATTATCAGTAAGATCGGTGGATTACCAGCCACTATTTCTGTTTGAATTGCTGCTGTATTGTCTGAGAGAGGGATTTGTTTAATTGCAGCAGTAATTTCCTCTTTTTGTTTGCCTTCAAACATGGTTTCCATCATTTCAATCATACATTATTTTATAATTTCTGCATCAGAGAAAGGCTTCGTGTGTTTCCCCAAATTCCATGAATCTTTTCGGGAGTATTCTGTTGCTTCTTGCTGTTGACTCAGATGTAACCGAAATCCTGCTTGCAGCTTCAAAAGATGATTTCATCGCATTTTATTTATGTTCGTACCATCAACATACATATATGGACAATGGGTTTCCATAGACTCCAATAATACGTTTTTGTGCTAAAATGGGAGGTGGCCACCACCACCATTTTGACCGAATCACAGGTTCCGTCAAGCCCAGACAATTCCACAAAAGGGAAGAGAGGAGGAGCTGACGGTGGGGCTGTAAGGCTGGGATCAACTGACGACACCCTGTCGAACTAGCTACAAGCTAACCTGAAGCTAACCCAAAGCTAACGCGGAGGTGGGAGCTAAGCTAACGGAGGTAGCAACCTAGCTACAACCGGTTAACTGTGCAAAAGATATGACGGGCTGACTGCTGGGTAAAACCGGGTGGAACACAGAGGTCTCCAAGACCTCCACAAGCTGGCAGCCGCACAGCATACAAGCGCCGCTGCGAACTGAGATGCGCAGAGCTGCCGCTGGAGAGAACCGGGTGGATGTGCAGTCGCGCTGCCTCAGACATGAAAATATTGCAGCTTCTGAACACGGGCCTGAAACAGGAGGTAGGAGGTTCGCAGGCCGGTTCGTGGGCCGCCGGTTCGTGGGCCGCCTATTGAGGGACGCTGTCCTAGAAACTACCTCCACAGATGTCTTCAGATCCAACTGCCTTTTCCTTCTTTTTCCTCTTCTAAGCTTGCCTCACTTGATCCTTACTAATCTCAGCTACTTCCTGATCCACAACAGTCACCTCTCCTACTCTACAATCTCTCATCTTCCTCATTCATCAGCTCTTTAAGCTACTCTTTCCATCTTCTCATTGTGCACTTGACACTTTTCTGGAAATTTCTACCCCTTTCTTAAATTTAGTGAAAGTGTGAGTATTTAGATTTTTTATGTGTTTCTGCATACTGTGTTCTTGTTTTATCTTTGATCTTTATTTTTTACTCTCCTTTTGTGAATGTAAATGCTGCTGATGCCAAAACTTCTCCAGTTAGGGACAATCTTCTCCTTTTCACTTTCGCTATTTCTGCTGGAAAAAAGATTGTAATTCAGTCTTTCCCTGAAATCATTCAGCACTTGTAAAATAAAGATGTTTACATAAAGTATTGAAATTAATTCAGTTTTTGTGTGTTCTTTATTCAATTGGGTTAATAAAGGAATTGCATAAAATGGCCGAAGTTGCATTTAGACATATTTTCTACATTTACTTTAGTAGTTTTCAACAATTATTGATATAATGATATTTTTATCAATATGCTTTTCTTCCATATCTTCCAGCCCTGCTCCTGTTTAATATTCTCTGTCCTCTCAGTAACTTCTTTCCTCTGTAGGCTCCTGACCAAGTCTCCTTATCTACTTTACTCCTTCCAGATGACACACGCACACCTTCCTACCCATCTCTGTAATCACAAAAGCTGTATGTGTCCAGTCATCTGGGAGCACCTCCTCCCTCACAAAACCACCTGCCCCTCTGCTCTGCCTTTATTCTCTTCATCTTCCTCAGCATCAGTTTCATCCTGACCGCCATCCTATGCTGTCTCACTACTCTCACCTACCACTACCTTGCAGTCACTAATTTCATTCAAATTACAATGTTTACACAAAATGTATTCCACCTGTGCACCCCTCCCTCCACTCTTACAAGTCGAGTTGGGACTCAATAGAACTGGAACAATTTTGGTTCCAATTAAAATTCCTCGTTTTGATTCATCAAGCTCTGTAGCAGCCTGCTAATCACCAAGGACCAGGGGCCTCATTTATAAAGCTTGCTTACGCACAAAATGGGGTCGGAAAACTGCGTGAGCAACTTTCCACGCAAACTTTATGATTCATAAAGGAAAACTTAGCGGAAAAATATGCACAACTTTAAGTTGACTAAGGACCTGGCTCACCCCGGCTTTCCACAGGAGTCGTCAGCAGCACGTTACTGCAGCAGCACGTCATAGCTGCTGATAGGAACCGCTGTGGTCAACAGAACCTTTTCCACTAGAGCCGTCGGCAGCCGTCAGCAGCGCGAGTCGGCCACGTCTCAGGAGCAGCATGTCGCGGCCTTTAAGCGCCGGTTCTATTTTCTACACGCGACACCTCTGAAACGGGTCAAGTTCGACATTTTTGGGGAAGGAAAGACAGGAAATCTGACGCGGAAATGGAGAGAAGCTACAGAGATTTTCAGAATAAAGAACGTACTGCCTTCCGGTTGCTTTACTTTTAAAAAAGGTTACTAACTGTGCATCCCCGTGAGGTTATCATCTAGCTAGCGGTCTCCTTTGTTTTTCAGGTCCGTATTGGCGATTATAAAACGGACAGAACATAAAACACAAACCATGTTGTAATTTTTTCCTGCTTGTTGTTGTGTTTACTGACGAAGTCACTCGTGTGACTTCGTGCTCGGTCGGTGACAGCTGCTCCCCTGCTGCTTCGCGTCTCGTGGGAAGGGCCTAGCAGCAGCTTACGTGAGCAAGACATGCTGCTGCAGTAACGTGCTGCTGACGGCTCCCGTGGAAACCCGGGGTTACGCACATGTTGGACATGGAGAGCACCTGCAGTGCTGCTGTTGAGAAGGATATAATTTTGAATCCCAGCAGCATTATCACTTGTACTGCTTCATGTTCACACAGAACAATCCCCCCTTTGGGATGTCCATTTGGCTGACTGGTCAGCCCGTGTGACTCTCACCCGGGAGTCTGACGATCGGATCCTGCCCGGGCCCTCGCTTCTCCACCCTGCCACACGTAATTTATAGAACCAACTCAGAAGGCATGATTTTCATCTTTTATTTTCTTGCCAGTTCTTTAAGTGTTCCTGAAATTTCAGTCAGGACATCACATATTCTGTGCAGTTCTTCTTGCACTTCGTTCACCGCACCAATCAAGTCCCTCTGTGCCTGCAGGACAGCGTCAGTTAGCACCCGGCCACTTCCAGGTGTGTCATGCGCCCGAATCGCACTGGTGGGACAGGCCGACCCTGCAGCCACATCTTTGGTCGCCGCCTGGGACGCCTCGTTGGACGGTTCGTCCAGAGTCGCTGGGGGAGAAACGAGATTTGGTTTTGTTTTATATTTCATGACGGACACATTTGATCTGTATTAATAAAAGGTGTAAACGTTACCAGTCTCTGGTCTGAGTACTGCTGAGAGCCTAACGGAGAGCGGTGGGGGATCAGAGGTGCCACACACTCTGGCGGTAGCAAAACATCCTTTTTTTTTGCCTCCACCTTCAGTTCGGACCATTTTTTTATATCCGCCACAGATCTCTCAGAAGAATTCACAGCACTGACGGCTTCAGCAACGCTGTGCCACTCTGTGGATTTTCTCTTATTTGTTTTGTAAAAGCACTTCCTTTGATTTTTCCGCCTCACCCACAAGTACCTCAATTTCTGCTTCCGTGAAATTGCTCTTCCTGATCTGCGGTCACCATAGTTAATGGTGGAGCGCTGCAACGAGCCGGCTTATGTTCGTAACCCTTATTTGTAGATAGGTTGCCGGCTCTCTGGGGTACATGGAAGATGAGCTACAGTTGTCTTTTATAATCCTTCTTTATTTCTGAACAGCAGGATAGAAAAACTCACTTATGCAGCTAGCCGCTGCCCCTTGACTTCCTCCTTCTCCCTCTTTCTCTTCTTCGCTTCCTCTCTTTTTTTCACACAGCCTGTCTTTTCCCTAATCCACCAGCAGGTGGTGTAAACAGATCAGTCTCTTCTTTTAATAATAATGCATTGAACTTATATAGCGCTTTTCTAAACACCCAAAGACGCTTTCACACACTCTCACATTCACACACTGCTAGTGATGGTAAGCTACTTGTAGCCACAGCCGCCCTGAGGAGGTCTGACGGAGGCGAGGCTGCCATTTGGCGCCGTCGGCCCCTCTGACCACCACTAACACAGGCAAGTTGGGTGAAGTGTCTTGCCCAAGGACACAACAGCAGGATGCCCCTGGCGGGAGCTGGAATCAAACCCATGACCCTCCGATCATGAGGCAACCTGCTCTACCACCTGAGCTACTGCTGCCCCAACAAACAGAACTCAAATATACATAGCACAAACATTACTGTACTGCCCAAAACAATGAAATGACCAATACATTAATTATATAAACCTTAAATAAAGATTGCATGTATATGCATGAGATCCACAAGCCACTTCGCATTGACCATTTATGGCAGAAAGTGGGCGTGTGAGGGTGGGATGTGATAAAAAAAACAGCTGAGCACATTCCTAAACAGATTCTGATTTATAAAGCAGAGATTGCGTGAAGCTGTGCGTACTCCACGTTTCATAGGTCACAGACCTACAAGGCCTAAGTAATTTTTTTTAGCTTAAGTACGATTTTAGTAAGGATTCTATGCATTGTTTCATAAATGAGACCCCAGGCCTGAAAAAGCTAGCTGTTGCAAGTATCGGACAGAGATTTGATATCTGCATACATTTTATCTTGTTTGGGAAATACTCGCTGCTGAAGGTATTTGGAAACGTTAAATGACTCATATGATGCTAATTCTGCCAAACTAGGGCCGGGACTCGATAAAAAATTTTAATCTAATTAATTACAGGCTTTGTAATTAATTAATCTAAATTAATCGCATTTTAATTGTTCAGAAAAATGTGCCCTCAAAGCAAAACTTTTAATTAAAACTATGAGACAGAGAATCAAACATTAGATATGGTTATTACTGTAAACTAAAGCTTTTAAATTAAAATGCATTTTAATTATTCAAATGGCACTGTGTGATATGAAACAAGACCAAAATCAACTAAAATGAGAGTAGTGAGAACACGGAGCATTTTCCCAGCGGCAGCCAGGTGCCTCTCGTTTGTCTGACTACTTTCATAAACTACTGTTAGGGCAAAGAATTATTCTGTCTGGTGCTTTCAGCGCTGCACAGATGTTACATAAATGTTAAAAATATAGCTTACCGCAACTTAAGTTAAGTTTCCGGTGCCACCGGGCAGCTGCAGCAGAGACGATCTCTGAAAAATGTCCGCAACACGGACTCCGTTGTTGTATGGAAGTATTTTTTTTTCCAAGTTAAGAAAAGAGGCGGACGAGTTTCCTAAATCCTGCATCAGTCCAAGCAAGGCAAATTGTTTCTGTTTTTATTCTGTTTTAGTAGCCATTAGCGCTGTGCATTGTTGTGTGCATCAGTGATATTCGGTCTATGAGGAAATTGTGCAATAACAAAGGTTCCGCCTTTCTCAAAATTCAAGCTGTGCTTAAATGCGCAAAAAATTTTAATGCGTCATTTTTTTATAATTAATTAATCAATTAACGCATTAAAGTCACGATCCTATGCCGAACACATGATGGAATCTAGGAAGATTAACTTTAAAACTTTCATCATCATTGATGCAGAAATTTTGTTGCTTTTCTTTCACATGAATCGTATTTTCACTGATTATCTGTGCATGACCCCAACCATCTCAGGAAACTATGAGCGAGACAACTGTCAGCTTCTAGTATGGAGCCTACCAGTCACATCTGGACTCCCTTTTCTAACAAACTGACACATTGTTCTGTGTTAGTACAGATGATGCTTGAAAGAGTATAATCTCCCACAGATTGATAACCAAACCAGCATAAACTCTGAAAATGAGAAAGTCATAAAAAAGACACCGAAAGCTGTTTCAATAAATGAAAAGCTTCTGCAAAGGTTCATGTTTTTGTGTAAATTCAACAGAATCATCAGATTAATGTAATTATTACATTTCTTTCATGCTTTTTCTGTCGATTCCTCTAAGTTTCAGTCGGTCTCCACTGCAACATAATTTAACCTTCAGCCTTTCAATCTTTGGTCTTGCTCAAACTATAAGATAGAGACGTATTGATACCTTCAAAAAAAGCACGACTAGCGTTGGGGGCAGGGAGTCTGAACACAACAAAGCAGAGTGGAGTTTGGATGGGGGAGGAGGCCACGGAGATCTGCTGCATTTCTAACACAGCTGCTCAAAAAGCTTCAACTGTTTTTAGGAGAAAAAAACAAGTTTTGAGAGCTATTCAGCAAATTTCTCTTTAACACATGGACAGCAGTGCAAAGAGCAGGCTTTAGATTCAAGAACAAAAATGTGCCACAAGGCTCAAATGGCAAGAAGCCTCTTTTAAAATCAATAGTATAGATGAGATACACATACAAAATGCATAAAGAAAGCCCATCACATCCACATCTTCCTGAGTGTGCAGGAAGATCTTTATTTGGTTGTTAGAAGCTTAAAATACCAACAAACACCAAGATAAACAGCAGCACATAAAACCGAACTGAGCTCAAAACAAGCATGTCTGATAGTGGTGATGCTAAAATCTACAGATGACTGCACGTGTGTGATAAAAAGTAGTTTATAGTGAAACCATCAAGTTAAATATTTAAACTAAGCATTGTGTAAGTTAGAAACAATCAATGTGTTTTTCTGTAGATAGCTTTGTGAATGCCTGTTTTCTGAGACTTTAGCTCATCAACCCTAATCGAGCCTTTCCACCGCACACGTAAGCATTGCATAACATCCGTGAAGCATGGCACTCAGCAGTTACCCTGTTAGTAGATGGGTGTGTTTCAACCGGCCACAAAGCGGTGCATTTTAGGCATGTCCCAGAAGTGTAGTGACACACACCCATGCTAAATTTTCACTACGATGCTATTTTTTACGTGATTTTGTGACCTCGCATCACCAGCAAAATGAACACTTTTGCTGCCGTTTCATGTCTGAATTGCTCCCAGTGGCAAGGGAGCTTAAAGCCTAGTTTATACTACTTCGTCTGCATCTGTGCTAAGACATGCAACACCATTATCCTTCATCGCAAGGGCTCTCCAACAGGCTTGCAAGGGCGGACAGAGTAGAGCTCACTTTTCTAACTATCCTTCCAATGCGGCAGTGATCGAAAGCCTGTGATTGGTCAGGACGCCGCTTCCTTTAACTTTATCAACAGCACCGCCATTCCCCCACAAAAAATAAAACGAGTGCGAAAATATCTGGTGACAGACATGGAGCAGCTTGAGGAACCACTGGCGGAAAAAGACCAATGATGTAAACAATGACTGAAGGAGTACAAAGATGCACAGCAAACTTTTTACTTGTCAGGAAATTACAGAAAACCTGAGTTAAGAGGTGGTGATTGGAAAAATATGTTCGTGTTAAAAAGTCACTGAAATACATAAACACAATAAGTCACGCCCATCTACTTCCACACCATGGGTCCCCGGAAGAACGAAAAAATGAACGCAAGTCAATGGGGCTAAACACGCTATTTTCTAGTTCTGCTTGTTATGTTCCATGGATTTTACATATGCTGTCCGTGAATTTTAAGGAAGCATTTTGATACCAAGAACGCACTTATTTTCGAACAGGGGAAAACGCTATTTTAGGTTTTGTGTGAAAATAAGTCCAGGACTACAAATGCGCATGACGAAAGTGACGTCGTCGAACCAGACACGGAGAAAACTGAGGGAAAAGGGCTGTAAGTTCAGCAAACTTCCCACAGGAGGAAAGAAACACCATAAATCTGGTCATTTGGTAAGTAGCAGCTATGTTAGGGGGGAGGAGATTATGTGGTGACGTCACATATGCGACGTGCCGATTTCTAGTTTGTAGACATGCTAATTATAAACTTTTACAAGCTGATAAATCTCAAAGTACGTGAAAGGTGTGGTCAAAACACCCATCATTACTTTTCATTTAAATTGCAGTACAACATATGTGTGATCCAGGGCGTAAGGCAAAGCGGATTAGAAAATAGCGCTTTTAGCCCCGTTGACTTGCATTAATTTTTTCATTCTTGCGGGGACCCATGAGCCGACCGGAAAGGGAGGAGACTTAAGCTTGGTTTATGCTTGACGCATTCACTTTCCGCGCGGTGATGCGGCTCGCGGCTGGAACGCGCTTCACAACTCGCAGCGTTTATGGTTTGTGCGGCTCGTCTCTGCGGTGAGCCAATATTCTCCCAAACTGAACGGGGCAGCATGGAGCTCTACGGCAAGAATCCAACACTACACCATAGTAGAAGTAGAAATGACTGTTTACAACATGGCATTTCAGCATTTTTAACAGCGTTCTCGTCTTTTCCGACAGTGCGAGCTATTTCTCTCCGATTTATTAACAACACATTGATCACAGTGATCTTTGAGAGCCGAATCATACAAATGTCTGTATTTACGAACCTCTGCCGTGCCGGTCCGCCATGTTTTTCCGCGTCCGACCGTCCGCGTGGTTAGAAATTTTCCGAGGTGTGCGTTGCAGAAATCTTGGGCCGTGCGGAGATGCGGTGGAGGGGCGTGGTTGTTAAAATGACGCAACTTTTCCGCGCGGAGCCGTGCGGACCTCGCGGACGCGTCAAGCATAAACCAACCTTTAGCCTCCCCATGTAAGCACACTAGAGACATGACTGCATTGATGGTAGGATACCCAAGAAAAGCTCTACGCCCTCTGCTGTCCTGGAGGAGAATTGACTAACAACACTGATGGAGACACTGATGGAGAAATATAAAAGGAAAATGTCTCCACCGATACGTGTGTGAGCGCAAACAAAACAAGGCTTCAGGATAAAATGTGTCTATTACTTTACGCTTCGCTTACACATCCAGTGGAAAGGCTGGGTCAGGTATGTGAACTATTTCTCTGATCTGAGGCTGTTCATGCCCTGTCAACTGAAGAAGCTACAGTGGGTTAGAGTTATGTTTACCTTTACACAGAAACAAGGTGAAATGGCTCAAAATAAAGCATATTTCATGTTTTATAAAACCTTTAACTTTTATTTTGTGCAAAAGTAACTCTGGCATTCACAAAAAGGATTAGTTTGCATTTTTTAAATTAAAAAAATCTAAATTCTTACATGTATTAATACATCAAAATGTAGAAAAGAATAAATAAAATAAATAAGTTAAATCACTTTGATAGAGGTACTTATAGGATGCCACTGGGGTTGTCTAACTTGAATTTATGACTCAAGAAGCAAATTTGCAGATGCTTGATATGCACTGGGGTCCTCAACATGCTATAAATTTAACAATGAATAGAGAAAAGAACTGTCCTCTCTCATTATTGTAAATTTTACTGTATAACTTAATGGGCTGCAGCACTCATGATTTATTCTTTTCAGTCCTATCTTTCCTTTCTGCATGTATCTGACCAGAGGCTTCACCAATCTGCTGACTTTCGTTGTTTCTCTGCTTTGCCCTGCTAGCTTCAGTCTGTTGCTTAACTCACTCAGACTGAAGTTTCTTTCATTTCACACAGCTACTCAGCAGGGAACGTTGGCTGCTAAATTATAGCAAACAAAGGTAGTTATTTATTAAACCAAATCTAACGAGGACACAAACGGGTCATAAACTAAATTACTGTGGTCAAGAGAGCCGCGCCTACTGACTAGAAGTGCGCGTTTATACGGTAGTTTACGGTAACACCCGTCTCGCTGCTGGAGAGGAGCTGAGATGCGCGACAGAAAGGGCGGACATCAGGATGACACAGAGCTGCTAAATGTGCCTTTTTGATAAAGGATAAAATTTTGTTTTTAAAAAAGGACACTAAGCGTCCTATACATACCTACTAAGTACCTCAAGTACTACCTGGTACCAAAGTATGAACTACTTTTACTGTGTATTTTTTCAGTTATTGTACTTAAATTATGTCCAAATCGCCAAAAGTGCCGAGTTTCAACATCTTAGGTGTGTTCTTGCTGTGCCGTATCTCATATTCCATGCTGTAAGTCTTTTTTAAAACACAGAGCAGTTTTGTTTACCTGTACGTTTTGTTTTGCGGCTGCAAACTTCCTCAGGCTGACGTCAGCCTGAGGAAGTTTGCATCAGCCTGAGGAAGTTTGCAGCCGCAAAACGAAACGTACAGGTAAACAAAACTGCTCTGTGTTTAAAAAAAAAAAGAACTACAGCATGGAATGCCGAGTTTGAGATAGGATAACTTTTTTTTATTTAAATAAGTATATAGACGAATATGGGAGATGGAGTTGATTGTGCGTGGCTCCAACGCTGCATATAGGAATGTATATTGTGCATGACTTTTATCTTGTTGGGTGAGTGCTTGTAGATAGATTGTGAGGTAATTGGTTTTCCATTGCTTTAACTGTTACTCTGTGATATGCTATGATTTGGTTGATACATTGCAGTGTAGAAAAATAAATAATACAGTTGTGGCCAAAGGTTTTTAAAATTGGCTAAGTATTGGAAACTGGAAAAGTTTCGGATTTTTATAATAATTAGCATAAACTCCAGAATGTTATATTTCAGTACATCACAGAAACAACTGAGATAAAGATCTAAAAGGAGTTTATTTAAAAAAAAACTTGTAAAAAACAATACTTGTGTCATTCTCAAAACTTTTAGCCATGACTGTAGTTATTTTTTTGCATTATAATATTTAGATAAAACAATCTTGAAATATTGGAGAGGGTTGAATAAGTTACACTTCTTCCAACTCCATGTATAGGTGGCCTAGTGGCCCTTTTTCCCAAATCTCATTTTATCCTGTCTCAAAAACGGCACATTAGCTTTTTGGACATACTTTGAAGGACAATTACTGAAAAAGTACACAGTAAAAGTAGTTCATACTTTGGTACCACGTAGTACTCGAGGTGCTTAGTATGTGTGTATCAAAAAGGCACATTTAGCAGCTCTGTCGTCCTGATTTCAGCCCGTTCTGTCGCTCATCTCAGCTCTTCTCCAGCAGCGAGACGGTGTTACCGTAAAGTACCATGTAAATGTGCACTTCAAATGTAGGTGCGGCTCACTTAACCACGGACAAACGAACGACGGCTCACTTGACCGCAGTCAAAGACTGCACGGAGAAAAAAAACATAAAAACATGGTCCAGAAGTCGAATTTCTCCTGTTATTATTTTGCATATTCATTTATGAAATTTCTAACGGCGATATTAAAGTTCATTGTTGCACTAAAAATGCCTTCCCGACCCAGAAGCCCGAGGTGAGCTGATGTGTTGTTTATGGGTGTTTTTACCTCTGCATCCTGTCCGGTGGCCTTTGTGGTGCCGATATCAAAGGAGACCTGGCTGGTCACGTCTCCTGTCTCTGTCCCTTATCCGCACGACATGTGATGACACGTTTAGTCTCTTGTCTGAACCACCAGACAGCCCGGTGTTTGTGCGTCTCCACTCCAGCTCATTAGCATATTTCCCGCTTTGGTATAAGACACGTGGGAGGGACTCGGTTGTTTACGGATCACATGCTCAGGGCAGGGCCGGATTATCATTGCAGGGGCCCCTGGGCACAATGTGCTTTAGGCCCCCACCCCTCACCCCACCACCACCCCACCACCACCCCACCCCACCCAGCCTACCCAACATTACTGTCACCCAGAAGCACTTTTTGGACATTTCATAACATCGTCAATTTAAAAAATTGCTTACTTATGTTGATACAAAAGCTTTTACCTCCAGGTCAAAATAGTTTTAGAACCTAATCACAAACACTCATACCTGATGATTTTCCTATTGTGCCTCACTCATATGTCATTCTTCCTCTGTCCTCTCTCTTTTCTCCTCTTTTTCTGTCTCTCTCTTCCTCACAGCGCTCCTGTCTTCTCTTCTGTCTGTAATAACAAAATTGTGGTCAATCTGTGGGACGGTGGGGGCAAGAGTCTGCTGTAAAATAGATCCCACTGTCACACTACAACAGAAAGTAATGCAGAATTATTTAAAAGATTATACAGTTATTGAAAAGTTTGCAAAGATAGAATATCTGCATGTTTTTTGTTTGTCTCCTGTTTCCTTCCTGCTCTTGTCTCATGTGTCCTTCCTCCTCTTGTTTCCTGTCCCCTTCCTCTTGTCTCCTGTTTCCTTCCTCCTCTTGTCTCCTGTCTCCTTCCTTCTCTTGTCTCCTGTTTCCTTCCTCCTCTTGTCTCTTGTCTCCTGTTTCCCTCCTCCTCTTGTCTCCTGTCTCCTTCCTCCTCTTGTCTCCTGTTTCCTTCCTCCTCTTGTCTCCTGTCTCCTTCCTCCTCTTGTCTCCTGTTTCCTTCCTCCTCTTGTCTCTTGTCTCCTTCCTCCTCTTGACTCCTGTCTCTTTACTCTTCTTTTTGTCTCCTCTTGTTGGTCTCCTCTCTTGCCTTCAGAAAAACTGCTTTCTGGCCTTTCTATTAGTAAATTCATTTACAATGTCATCAAAGTCCAGATTCCTGACAAACTGAGATTCAGTTGCCATCAGTGATAGTGCACTGAGGCGCTGTTGAGTTTGTGTTGTTCTCAGTTCATTTTTTATTCTTGCCATTTGTCAAAATGATCGTTACCCGTCACAATTTGTAACTGGTAGAGTTAGAAAAATCCACAGGGCCACAAATACATTAGGGATGATGGACTGTAGACAATTATTTAGCCCGAAAACGATCCTGGTACTTCTTAAATTAAATTTTCTATGTGGACTCTCTGGGGATTATTTTGAGCTGAGAGGTGCAGAGCTCTGATTGTTGATGCGCTCCAGTAGCTGCGTCCTGAGCACGGCCACAGTAACATTATCTAAGTGTCGCCTCCTCAAAAACAAATTCCACACGCGATCGTTCATGTCAGCTCATATCCTTTCATGCTTTCTGTCTTTTATTTGTGTCTGATACGTTTCGCTACTGCGGAGCGAGCGCATCACCTGTTTCATCCTCTGGAGACTTCCCCGCACCGGTGCGGCCAGTGCGCACGCCACTATATTTGCGGTCGGTAGGTCTTTTAGAACTGCAGTTCAAACGTAATTCATGAGGTGAAAATATGAAGCCAGGTAGCAGTTTTTCTTCAGGACTGAGAGGAGATGCTGGAAGATAATAAACAGACACAACAGAAAAATAGTCAAATAAAAACAGGTTAGTTTTTGTACCTGGTGGTTGCAACAAACAGACACCACTGAAGGTGATCAGAAGTGAGGAACAGAAAATTAAATTATTCTTTCAATGTTTAGATCAGCAGGAACTCTGAGAGGCTGCAGGTGCATCAGTGAGTTTGCGGCCGCTGTGCAGGGGGAGGGGGGAGTGGGCTGAAGCGGGCAGTAAAGATGCAAAAACTACTGTTGTTAAAAGAAATGTGTGTTAACTTAGAAAATGTGGGCGCAAGTTTAATTACTTGTCAACTTTTTTCTCCGACGTTAAGACCGCTGCACAAAAAAAATAAATAAATAAAATAAAATGACTGCTGGTCGCGTGGTCCCCCTTGTGGCTGTGGGCCCCTGGGCCTGTGCCCAGTTTGCCTGTATTATAATCCAGCCTTGGCTCAGGGGCCCCAGATAAATAAACCGGTCTCCTCAACTCAGTTGGATGCGCAGAGGAAAGGAAGAGGCTTCAGAAAGGAGATTGCCAGGAAAAAGGTGATTTTAATATATTGGCTATAGATAGTTTATAAATGATTACAATTTTAATCTTTTAATTGTGGGTTGATTTCATTTAATTTATTTGTAAGTCAATGATTAATGTCAGTTGCTATGAAAGTTAACAGAAGGCTTTTATCATAAAAAATGTCAACCAGGGCAAACAGGTGATGATGATGAAGGGGATGATGATTATGATGAGGATGATGATGGTGGTGGTTGGACCAGTGGTGCCAGTGTTCAGCACCCCGGGGCAACTGTGGTTACATCTCCTCACCAGCGTGTGAATGATGACATCATCATCATTATTATCATGATAATGATGGTGGTGATGGTGAAAATGATGGTGATGATGATGATGATGTTGATGATGATGATGATGTTGATGATGATGATGATGATGGTGGTGGTGGTGGTGGTGGTGGTGGTGGTGGTGACGATAATGATGGTGGTGATGGCGATAATGATGATGATGATGATGATGAATATGATGATGATGATGATGAATATGATGATGATGATGATGATGATGGTGGTGGAGGTGACGATAATGATGGTGTGACCCGGTGACTAAAAGTAAACCTATCGCCTTTCATACAAACAAATAAGACTTTAGCCTTACTAAAGAATAAAAACTTACCCCAGATCATCATTCCCTGGGTGTTGACTCAGGTTGATTCACACCAGCTGGCTGCCGAATGTTCAGATTTTTACATTTCTTTAGTTGTAATTAGTTATTTTATGCTTTAAGTACTTTTATTGTGAGTGGGTAAGTGAGAAGGCAAGACCTCCATTCCTCCCATTCCTGCCTCACTTTCTGGCCACAAGGGGTCAGACACACACACTAAGTCAAACCAGACTTTCACACACAGCTTTCCATCATAAAGGAACAACCTACATCTTTGTTTCTCATTGAAATTACACCAAACATGTCACACAGAACTGCATGATACTTGATAGGAAGGTGGATTCAGGTTAGGTTTAAGCTGCAATCTTAAAACAATGTGCCTTTAGTTTTGTTTATTATTCACTAAGTCCTAAGCAAGCTTGTCAACAAAGATGTTTTAGTTTAGTTACTCTGAGCCCATTATTGTTAATCCATATTTAATAAAGACCTACAGGTGGCCTCCTGTCAGATATCGTTTCTCTCAGGACGTCAATAATGTGTTTCCTGTTCATGTTGACCGTTTTAGATATGGAGGGTTATCAAAGCAAAACATTCTATAAGAGATCAGTTTCAACTATCTAGTTTTGTTACCAGACATTTTGTTTCTCCTGGTTTAAGTTGAACCAGCATCAGGTTCATATGTAACCCCAAAGGTTTTAGTAGATATTTACTTTTGTGTTGTTGTAATGACATTGTTGTCGTTGTTTATTAGGCTTTGAAGTAGCAATTCAGCATTTCCCCCTTCAGGAATGATTATTATGACTTGTTTTAGAAATCCCTGATACCAGCGGTGTGGACTCGAGTCCCATGACTTGGACTCGAGCCAGACTCGAGTCATTATTTTAATGACTTCTGACTTGACTTGATAAAATCTATTAAGACTTACGACTTGACTCGGGCTTGAATGCCCATGACTTGCGACTTGAATTGACTTGCATCTGTTGACTTGATGATGACTTGAGCATATTTGATATTTTAGCACAGAAGTGGCACGACATGGACAAAAATCATAAATCATTCTTGGTTCTGGGTTTGGTCTTGTTCTGCTAAAAGCAGCAGCACTTTGTTTATAGTTTCAGTTGCACTTCCTGCTTGTTTGAGCAAATAAATGAAGCTTTAAGAAGATTTATTCCTGGAATTTATTTATTATCATTGTCATTAGATTGAAGTTAGACAGATGACTTGATTATGACATTAAAATTCAAAGTTAGGGACTTGGACTTGACTTTGGACTTCCAGATCATTGACTTTGGACTTGATTTGGACTTGGTTGTCTTTGACGTGGACTTGACTCAAGACTTGACTGGAAAGACTTGTGATTTACAAAGCAGTGACTTGGTCACACCTCTGCCTGATACTCGTAGTGTTACCTGCTTTAGGGGTGTAATATGTTTTTTCCACCTGTCAGATAGCACCCTCTACAGGTGTAGAAAATGTATCACACTTAAAGCCCCTCTCCCTGCCTCCATGATTACGGCTGGAAGCGGCGCCTCTCGTTCGTGAACACTCATCTTTAGCCGGCCAACAAAGCTGAAAATGAAACACATTGTGTTTAATGATGATGGCTATCATAATCTGTGTTGTGGAGTACCGGAATACTAGTACCGCCGTTACATATTTAGAATACTAATTATGAGTCCGGTACAGTTACTTTTTTTAAACGTAGTATTTAGAATACGTAGTATTTAGAATACAGTTACTTTCGTAATATCATTGGAATACTTGGAATACTTGTATGTTTTTCACTTTTCACCCAAAAGATGAATAAAGAAATTCAATATATACATAAAGAAATTGTTGGGCAGTGTCTACGGTCCATTGACAGCTCTCAGCTCTCTTTCTAGTCTCTGCTCTAAGTGCAGGGTAAGATCTACGGTCTTTCCCCGCATGCTATTGGATACCAAACAACCAGACATACTCACCGCTATGGATGTCAAGTCAGCGATGCGGTCCGCCCTACTCCGTCAAAAAAGATGCTAATACACAGGGGCGGTTCTAGACCAAAATTTCCAGGGGGGCCACAGTGGGGCCAGTATTTTTTCATGGGGGCGTAAGACAAAAAAAGGGAAAAATTAGGGCAATACCAAAATTCTTTTTTGTCTCTGCCATATGACTAATTTTGTGCTTGTGCACAATTTTGCCAAAGGAAATTCCTAGTACTGTGAAACTACTCACTTTTTTGTTCTCTTCTTTTTCATATCTATCTTTACTATATTTTGGGGATCAAATGTATCAAAAATTTTCCTTAAAATTTTTTAATCTATGATCTTTTACAGCTGTATTTTACTAAAATAAGATTCAAACAAATTCATAATTAAAGACAATGAACAAGTAAACTATTACAGCGAATGCAGTAATGGTTTACTTGTGAAAGTAAAACTGGCATGTTTTTATGGTACTCTGATAACAATTCTGAATGCTTCACCGCAACATGAGACTTGAGTAAAAAATAATTCTAGTTGATTATTATAGTTTGTGACTTTATTTGAAGATTACATGTACTGTACATATGAAAAATAAATATTCAAACAAATTAAATATGTGCACAATACAATTTCAGACAATTTTCAGAAAATTTCAATTTTTGCCTTTCAGACTTTGCATGTACCAAAAAAAAAAAAAACTCCTCTCTCAGTTGCTTTTTTCCAGTTCCTAAATCCACATGGTGAGTCAAACACACTTCCTGCACCACTTGGTGAGCTAAAATGTCTGCATGCATGACAATAAGTAGAGTCCATAGTAACAGAATATTCAACCCAAGGATGACTTTCATACCAGCTTGGCTGAAAGTTGCGTCTTCTGTCTCCTATTAATGTCACTGGAAATGTCCTCAAATGAGGCTGAGTAGGTGGGTCATCCTTACACTTGCTGATATCTGAAAGAAAATAAATGTTAGCATGAGGATAAAAGTCATAATTAGCTAATTCAGAGTCTTATTTTATCTATTTATTAAATATAAACAACAGAAATTTTGGTCCAGAGTCAGCATGCCTCAAATGCATTTTACACACAATATGAGCTGCAATCACAGAGGGTTTGTTCAACACCCACAGACCTGACGGTAGTGTACACGATGCACATGACAGAAGATGTCCCTCTTTTTGCTCCTCGCTCTCTCCCTCACAGCCTACATCTTCCTCCTCCTCACTCTCAGGGAGGACAGCCTCTGACCTCTCTGGTTCCTCTCCAACCAACTCCTCCTTCCCTCTTTCATCCTGCTTCTCAGCTCCCTCGTGACTTTCATCCTCTCTCTGTCTACGCTGTTCTTTATTAACAGCTGTAAAAAAGGACAAAATGCCCCTTCTTCTTTTCATGGCCGCTGATGCTTCCAGTCATTGCTGCGAGAAAGTCAAAGATAAATGAATACTGTGATCTAATCTCAAAGTGTCTAAGGCTTAAAATGCAGCAACTTCATTTTTATTTTACAGTTAATGTTACAAAGGAAAAACAAATCAGTATTAACTGGGGATAGACTCAGTTAGGAACTTAAAAGTAAATGACAGAAACGCGCGACTACGATCAAAACACTGATGTCAGGAAAATAAACTGAATTGCTTACCGTCGTCTCTTAGCGTCTTTTCTGTTAGTCGTGCTCAAGAATTTCTTCGGGTCCCATTTAAACTATTTTTAATCTTTTATTCAAAAATCCACCGGGTAAACAGTTCTGTCCACAGAGTGTGCTGCGCTCTAAAGGCTCCGTGTGAAACACTGCAGCGCATTAGTTCCCGTCTCCGAGGCAGAGCGGGAAAAAAACTCTGATCTCTTCAGCACAGGGGCGATAACAGGGGCCAGGGCCGGTTCTATAGGGACCCAGGCCCCTGTGGGCCCCTGTTTAAAACCGCCAATGCTAATACATCATTTTCTAAATACACTAATATACCTCGATCCATCTCCCCTGGACTCAAAGAAAACCCTAAGTCAAACATAGTCCAAAGTTGATGCCAAAGCCGTTTCAAACGATCCACCGCTATCTTTACAACAGTAACTTCCCGTCCACCAACAGAGTGCTGTGATTGGCCCACCAAACCAAAACAACTCTGTGATTGAACCACTACTGAGCAGCGTCCATCTTGGTTTGCTAACTTGCAGGTACATCCCACCCATTTGGCTGACAGACTGCTATGATTGGCCCATCAAACATATAGAGCACTGTGATTGGACTGCTTTGGATGTCTGTCAATGAGGCAGTCTGCAATTCCATCTTGGAAAAACTACAAAACACATTAAAAAATACATCGTTTTTTTCTAAATAAATGTGTTGTGATTGGCCAGTCCCAATTATTTAGAAGCTTTTTGTGTAGATTACATTTTCTTGCAGACAGTAATGCTGTGCAGTGTTCAAGCACTTTCTCACAGAAACAGAAATATATTTTCTATTGACTGTTTGATAAAAAAGTGTTTTTTTTTCCCCAGTCGATACATGACATTTAGCATTAATATGCCCTGCTTTCCTGCGGGAGTTCTTAACACATATTGTGACATTTAATAGACCTAAATGCTGTTTTTATGGGAAAGTATTCTAAGTATTCTGAATACAGTACCAAGATTAAACAAAGTAACGGAATACATTACAGAACACATTTTAAAGCAAGTATTCAGTATTCTGTAACTAAATACATTTACAACGTATTCTCCCCAACACTGATCGTAATTAACCGAAACGTTAGCAAAACAAGGTAAAGAGCAACTCCTTTGTTCTGTGTTTTAAAAGAACCAACCAATGCAGGTTGACTAAATACACAGAATGAACGTACAGAAGATGTGTAACACATTGTGTTATTGTAACATGCTCACATTGTTGTTTATTCATAAAAAATGTATATATGTTTTAAAGACTTACTTGTTTAGAATAAATGTTGCCAACTCTGCTTCAGGTACTTCTGCAGATGCATGCAAGTACACTGTGTACGTAAGAAGATGCTTATGCTATTGGCTAAGGTGGAGCGGCGCTGAGTTCAAATGGCATAGGGCTCTACGGGGTGGTGGGCGGGCTTAGCTTCAAGTGGCATTTTTTAGTAGAAAAAATACTGATTTAGACTAATTTACACATTTTATTTTAATAAATAATAACTGGAATTACGACTATATGCTCAACAAATGTGTCCTCTTTTCAGCATTTTGGCAGCAAACATGTCTGTAGAAACATGACATTATTTTTGACCGTATTCTTTGAAAACACAAGTTTAATACACAACTGGAAATGTGATTTTATTTAGCCATTATGAACCGCTTAGTAACCAGAGGGTATTGCCAGGCTGACATCAAAAACCTGCACAAATCACATGTGCACTTTTATAGTGAACACATGCAGCTGGTTGTTATATAAAAATCTATGCAGTTTAAAAGATTCTTTAGAAATGCAAAAACCACTCGGCCGTCCTGTTTAAGAATTACAAACTGATGTTTGCCCAACTATAGTTGAGACTCGATTGCGGACAGTGTCTGTAGATCCTTCCAGCACATTGTTCAGTTGCTTCCTTCAGCTCTGCTGAAGCCAACGGCTGCTAAAGCGAGCCACTCTGGCTGTAGAACCAACCCCTATCCTATAATTTCCCTCAGACATCTGTAAGCAGTTCTCTCACACCACAAGAGGAAAATAGAAAGTTAGAAGCTAGGGCCTATGATTATAAAAGAGACATAAATATATAAAAAGCTGTTAGTGAAGTAGAAGCTACTAAAATGGCCGGAGTCTAGAAGGAGGAAACTGCCAGATGATCAAAGACACAGGATGAGGAGGATTCCTGCCTTCATAGCTTTAGCCTCAATAAGCAGCATCAGTTACCAGTTTACATAACGAAGTTTGTCAAAAGGCATTCAGTAACACAAGTCTCACAAGTCTGAAATTTGAGATTTTGATGCTGATTTCATCTTTGACCTCTGTGATTGCAAGAGCAGGAAGGCACACCTTCTCATTTACCAGTCACCTCGGATAAGAGCCACTGCCAAATACTTCATGCATGAATACGTTAAACATTTTCTGGAAACCTGTGGTGGTCTACTGGGTGGTCGCGTGTCCCTAAGTCTTTTACACAGATTATATTTAGCTAGTGGAGCACTGGGCTGACAGCTGCGATAAAAACCAACAACCCCACCCGCTCCACCCGACCCACCGCAGAGTAAAACCCACATGAGAACTTTAAGGTTGGCTGCAGGTGTAGCAGCACAACACCTGTGTTTATTAGCTGGGAGGGAAATGTTTAGAGGTGCATTTCAAAAAGCATTTAGTAAAGAAATGTTTTAACTGTTATTAGTGTTCACTTTATTTAGTTCATAGGTTAGAAACAACACAACGTCAAGTCAAAGTGGCCACATGAACAATAAAAATACATGAAAATGAAACTTAAATCTATTTTGTTACAGTAATAGCATTTAAATAATACTGAAAGATGAAAGAAATAGTTAAAGTGGCTTCTTCTCAGACTCCAAACACAGTACTCTGTTTTGCTGTTCGTACCTGACCAAAGCTTGGCTAAACATAAATATAATAAATAATCCAAGTGAAGCAGAAATGTCGCTCATTGAGCCTGTTGATTCCATTTATCCACTTTATCCTGAACTATTCAACCTTTGCTTTCACATTCTACCTGACACTGCTAACAATCACATCAGACCCTTTTAGAGCAGACTGTTTTACTAATTAGTGAGGAAATTTTTAAGATGTGAGTCATTTTATAACTGACTACATTCCCTTTGTCCCTCTTCACACAGGATTATCACCTCACTGTTAAAATTACAAATCAGCCACAACAACATGGATGGTCTTAAAGTGACAGAGTGTGATTTTCCTGGCGATATGGGCAGTAGATACCTAAATCGTTGCAAGGAAGCAGTGTTTTTGTGTTGGAGTAAGACTTTACCAACGGATGACCATTAGGGTCAAAAAGCCCTGGGGAGTACAAATTTTAGTAAAATGCCAAGCACATCAGACTCCTTTTCATCACTGGCAACAAGTGAAGCAGTAAACAACAACATTTAAGAATGATGAAAGTTTTGTAACCATTTGTTACAAATCAGTAAATGCTTTTTGTCCTCCTGGGCTCCCGTAGAAGAAAACATGGCATCTAATATGGCGTCGTCCAGAGACTTCTGTTTCTCAATGTCAAGGTGCCTGGCCTTGCGAGGTGATGTCTTGTGAGGCCAAGTGCCTCTCTTACGAGGACGCTGTCCTTTCTTGGTCAAAGAAAACGGTTAAATGGAACAGACTTGCATCACGTTACCGCAGGCTTCCATGGCGGTGACGTAACGTCATGTGACACGGGAGATAACGTTATATTTTTTTACGTATTAGTTTCAATATAAATATATAATGAGCCTTTTTTTTTAAATTAGGTATATATTTGTTAAGTAAAATATATAAGTGAGTTACTACCCACTAGCCACCGTAGCTGCCAATAACCAACCAGAGATGACTTCTTTGGATCTAAAAAAAACCATTTTAAATTAGTTGACTTACTTTTAAACTTGAAATTAGCCCCCGAAGTAGCTGCCGGTTTCTGATCCGCCATCCTTTTGAAAATACAGCGGTATATTCTGGGAAATTTTTGACCAAGGCTAGGCTACAAGACACCTCCCATGTATCCTTGCTCAGCTAGCTAAACAGCTAACAAACGGAGAACACACGCCTCGGTTGAACATGAACATTGGAACACGTCTTGGCGGCTCCTGATGATGTATCTCCTAGGCAACCGGGGTGGGGCCAAGACATCAAGGCGAGGTTCCTTGGCACTGAGAAACACCCTTAGACCCGCTCCCATGTATTTTTGACCTGATTTTTATGGTTATATGTTACGAAGCTGCCAATATTTTTCAACAACTGGGCATCTTCCATTTCATTTTCAACAAAATTTTGATGGATATTTCCAGAAGATAATGGTAAAAACTACACATTGTCCCTTTAAGGCCAGACTCAACAGGCTCCTCATTACAGTTGTGCATTTTGGTACCACTGATCTAGTGGGTAGCTGCAGCCTGATGCAGTCCCACTCTCACCATGGCAGGTTGGGATGTGGTCTGATCATGAGCATAGGAATGTGCTGCAGACATGTCCAGGGTGGTGAAGGTACAAAATATAGCATGGCACACACAAAATCACAGGATGAACTATTTTAGATTTACACAGACAGTGTAAAACAGGTCATAAGAACTAAGAGGTTTTAATCCAGTATGAAGGAACGTGGCTGTAGTGTGAGTTAGTATTAAGGGGTTCATGAAACTATCATTGTTAATGACGGTTATGCCACCTGAATTATAAGTCCTAAATTCTGGCTCTCGCACGCTTTAACAGTTGACTGGATTTGCCTTTGGGTTCTGCATTTGTCTATTTTTTTGCCATCCCTGTCTATTTTGACCATTTAATGTCATTTTAACTCTGATGCTGAAAAGGAACTCACTAAAATAACGACGGTTATGTCTGCCATCATCTGTGGAACTAAACCAAACCATGTGTCCTGACTGTGTGAATAGAACACTTTTTATCAATTTGGATCTGTCTCCATCTACCAGCTGAACAAATTCATGAAGTTCTGGAATCCATCTTCTCCTAAGAAGTCGAAGGAGCCCCTCAAAGAGCTGAGGTGGACAAGCAGGAGGACGAGCAGGAAGATGGCCAGGAGAGGAATCAGGAGGTTCCAACCGGCTGCTAGGATGTTGTACCACTTAGCCTTGTCTGAACACTCCTGGGCCAGCTGCAAGTTTCCAAGAGTCTTCTGGTCCCTGGCCTACAAAACCACAAGAAAATATCAAACTATGACTCAGAAACACAGATGCAACAATAAAATATCAAGCATTTCCTGATTAAAGCCCTCCAGTGTCAAAGAAAAAACAATCCAGCAAAGGAGAAGATGGTAAAGACAAAATAAATTCCAGTTTACTGCTGCCCATTCCAGTCACCACTCAGCTCCAGGGTCATGGATGCCTGCTAACCCGGTCTATGTGTTACTTTACTCCCTGATTATTTAAAAGCACTTGCTCATTAGGAAGCTGCCACTTACACCATTTTTAACTCCCCTCAGAGCGAGGCCCTCTCTTTAATTTGAGCACCGATCCAACGGTGGGCCTGTAATTCAAAACCAAGCCGGGAGGTAAATAAGGGGTGTACACACCCTTTTGTGGTAAACCATTTAGGAACATTTTTGTTCAGGTAGTCGCAGAGCAGGCTGGTGTCTGCTCTGTAAACTAAGTCAGAGCTGCTTTGTGTCGGTGAAGATTTTGGTTCTTTCTAGAATCAGAATAGAGGTAGAAGAAAATGACGATGTGTGTATTCTTGGTTATCGTGTGTTTGTACCATTGTTTATTTTTACAAAATGATATTTAGAACATTATGCTCTGTTTCATTTTTATCAAATCATTTTGCTTTTGGAGTTGGGCTGCGCAGTGGTTAGAGCTGTTGCCTTGCAGCAAGAAGGTCCTGGGTTCAATTCCCAGCCTGGGGTCTTTCTGCATGGAGTTTGCATGTTCTCCCTGTGCATGCGTGGGTTCTCTCCCGGTACTCCGGCTTCCTCCCACTGTCCAAAAACATGACTGTTGGGTTAACTGGTCTGTCTAAATTGTCCTTAGGTGTGTGTGTGTGATTGTTTGTCCTGTGTGTCTCTGTGTTGCCCTGCGATGGACTGGCTCTCTGTCCAGGGTGTACCCCGTCTGATTGCCCATTGACCGCTTGACCCATCCCCCACCACCCCACCCCCACCCCTGCGACCCTACATGGATGGATGGTGTTTCGGAGTTGAGTTAGAGGAACAGTGCTTGGTTATTTTGTTGTGTTGCTACTGTTCTGAGACTATCCAGTATGTGATGTAAACTCAACTAAAACACTCTCCTGCTTTCAGCTGTTTTCACTGATTGTTATAAAACCCTTTTAGGCCTACAGTCACAAAAAGATGGATGAACCCTTTAATATTTCTTTTTCTGAATTATCTAACACACCTAGCTCTCTAAGAGGACACGCATTACTCAGACCCAGCTATGTCAAACAATTACAGCAAGTGGCAAACGACAAATTGGTTTATTTTGTTATCTTGGGGGGTCCCAGGACTCTAGAAGGCGCGAGATCAAATACAGGCCATTTACCATTTTACCATCATTGTCTTTTTAAAAGAATACACGATAAACAAAAATAGATTATTAACTGTCACATGAACCTAGCCAGTAAATTTTTCTATTTAAAAAAAAAAGTTTTAAAAATTTTTCAAATTTAAACAAGTGTCAGACACAACTAATATTCTAAAGAATAATAAATTGCTCATACATCGAATCAACCAGTAACCAGTATTCATCAACAAACTTTACTACGGTCCAAAACTGAAGCCTTCAAGAACATATTTTCCCAGAAGATAAAGGCAAACGTTTTACCTTGATGGAGTAGATGAGAGCCATGAAGCCCAGGCAGCAGAAGTTAACGTAAAAGGTGTTGCACAGCGACCAGAGCAGGTAGTCCCGGGGAGGATTCTTCCCACAGCTTCCCATGTTTACCACAGTGGCTCCGGCCGGTTTGCGGGCAGATTTGCTGTTGGTGAGTGGGGTGCAGTCGGAAGGAAAGTTGTATGAATGGTTGTCCATGATGGTCCTATAGAGTAATGGTCTTTACTTGTGAGGGAATGTGTAGCTTTAAGGATTGGTCTTCAAAATGTTTGTTCTCCTTGGAAAACGGTAACCCCCTCCTTTATTTAAGGGTTTTAAAGGCCCATGAAGAGGGAGGTGGCTGGGAGGGAACTCATGGGCAGGGTCCTGTAATACACAGCAGGTTTGTCATTATGTGGCCATGCCTGAAGAAGACTGAAATAGAGAAAGACTGGGAGAAATGGGAAAAAAATAACCAAGGCAGCAGGGCGTGGAGTTTCATCAGATGAGCTCAAAAATCAATTTTCTAAGTCTTTTTAGAGGCTGATATATCCTATCCTATAGCCTATAGGCTGGTCAAACTAGGCGATGATAGGGTCGCAGGCCGCAATCCTGAAGCTAGTTGTCACCAACAGCAAATGTAGTTTCTGTATACAAGTGAGGGCTTTACTTCCTGGCAAAAATGGAGTTAGTAATCTTAGAAATCTCACACTTTACTTTTAAAAAGGCCACAACAGTACGTAAGGCTGAAAGCCGCTGCACTCTGATCATAGAAACCAAAACGATCACACCTGGCATTAACGTAGATGTCTGTTGTTCAGATGCAAGCTGCTCTAAGATGTTAACATGCTGGAAAAGCCCAAGGATCAAAACATCCCTCTGAAATTCCTGCTTGTGGATGCATTTATTTACTGTTAAGCAGAAGCATCAACCAGCAGCTTGTGGGTACCATGATGCCCCCATTCAAGGTTCTAAAATTAGGACTACCTGCCACTTGGCAAAGTCTAAAACCTGCTGCCATTTTTAATCACACGTGCAACTGTGTAGATTTGAAAATAAAAATATGTTGATCATATATGAAGATTCAATGATTCTTGTGTAAATTCTGAATGAGCCTTACAGGCCAATAAAGCTGATTCTGAATTAGTATTTTAAATGACCAGAGATGAGTTGCAGATGATTTTGTATCCTCCAATTTAAAGAAAATTAGTTCTGAAGTTGGTATGTTTAACTCTGTGAAGTGCCTTGAGACGACGACTCTTTTGTGATTTGGCTCTACTGTATATAAATAAACAGAACCGAATTGAGATGTGACCCGTTAAACACATCTCAGATGGTACACATCCAGTGGTTCCGAAACGAAAACATATGCATACTAAACATATGCAGTAGAGCTTTTAAATGAAATCAAGACACCGCTGTCCTATATTACTTGTTTTTAAGGTTTTTATACATTTGTTTTGCCATTCTGGTTGTTTTTGCTGTTAATCTGCCATTAGTTTTGCAATATAATTTCCTGTGGTATCTACTGTAGAAGTCTTTAATTGATGAAATGAAGACCACGGAGCCACTTGTTGATTTTCACAAGACTTCTGTCTTACTTCCTTTATTCTTTTCCCGCCTCGTCACACATTCCTTTTTTCTCTCACTATCAGTCCCAAGGCGCCCCCTAGAGGCTCCATCCTGAACACCTCTACACCCCCCCCCACCCCCCTTTTTAGCTTGAAAAACTACTTGTAAGATAACCTTGTACTCATAACAGTATCATTCTAACAGAAACCTGACTTATAGTCCAGTGTTTACAACCAAGCATTTTCAAATCTTTTGTTTTACAATATAATCTAGCATAAACACCTTTGTTTTAGAAACATCACCCTTTTGTTTTTAAATGTAGGGGTCAACTAAAATGAGAATATTCACAAGTCCAGTCTCTCTGGTGGGCGGGAAACCCTTCCCGACCTGGTCACAGTGGTACCCGGGAGTCTGTGTCAGGCCTGACACCGGCTCCTCGGAGCAGGGCAGCTCTGTCTCAGGGAGTACAGTCAGGTGAGCCCTGTTTCTTCTAAAACTCCCTCGCTCGGTTTCCACTACATAAGACCTTGGGGTTGAGGCCAGACCCTGGACCGTAGCTGTGGACTGTGATGTTCTAATCCACACTCTTTGGCCCGGAATAAGAACTGGTAAGTCTTTGGCCTTATGCCTCCTATCGAACAAATTCTTCTGCCTCTCCTTCAACTCTTTATCCCTTTTCCTGAAGGCTCCTAGGTTTGGCCAGGCTGGATTCAACGCTTGTGCTGTGGTGGGAACTGTGGACCTTATCCGCCTCCCCATCAGCAGTTGCGCTGGAATCAGTCCATGAGCTAACGGTGTAGCTCTGTAGGCTAAGAGAGCTCTCTGAGGGTCTGGACTTTTACTGAGCAGCTGTTTGACCGTCCTGACGGCCCTCTCTGCTTCCCCGTTGCTCTGAGAGTAACGAGGGCTACTGGTCACATGCCGGAAACCATAGTCCTGGGCAAACAGATTAAGGTCCGAGGAAGCAAACTGCGGGCCATTGTCCGTCACCAGGCATTCCGGCACGCCGAATCTTGCAAAGATCACCTTCAGCCGCTCCACCGTCGTAGCTGTTGTGAGAAATGGGAGGTTGGCTACTTCGATGTATCAGGAGAAGTAGTCCACAACCACAACATAATGACTGTTTTTCCACTGAAAGATATCAGCCGCTACTTTTTGCCAAGGGTGTGGTGGTAGAGGTGTAGTCATCAGTGGCTCTGTCTTTGTTTGTGAAAACTGGCAGCAGATTTCACAACTTTCCACCATGTCTTTGATCTGTCGTGTTATCCCCGACCACCACAGGGATTCTTGTGCACGTGCCACACATTTAGTCACCCCCTGAGGGCCTTCATGCAACCTGTCCAACATTTCTGTTTGCATGCATGCTGGAATCAAAATCCTCTTGCCTTTGAGAAGCAGGCCCTCCGCCAGATGAATATCAGTCCTTTCGGGCCAAAATGGAGGAAGGTGCTCTGGGACGTTCCTCCTGTTGGAGGGCCAGCCCTTTTCCGTAAATGTTTTCAGCTGTTTACAAACGCTGTCGGAGCTCTGAACGTCCATGATGTGAGACAATTTACTTTTTGTGGCAGGTAGTTGTCGTAGGATGTGGTAAACATACATACAACATTCCTGCTGCAAGCTGCTATTGGCTTCTCTGTCCTCCAGTCCTTGAGGAGCTCTGGAAAGAGTATCTGCTGTGACAAGCTGTTTGCCAGGGACATGAATAATTTTGTAGTTGAACCTCAGCAGTCTGAGCCTGAATCTTAGGATTCTTGGTGGTAGGTCGTCTAAGGCCCGAGAACCGAACAGGGAGACCAGAGGTTTGTGGTCGGTTCTCACTGTAAACTCCAAACCTAGCAGGTATGAGCTGAGTCGTTCACAGGCCCACGTTGCAGCAAGAGCCTCTTTTTCAATCTGGGCATATTGTACCTCTGTGGGTGTCAGGCTCCGTGATATATACATAACAGGTCCCACCTGTCGTCCGCCTGCCGCTGTAAAAGAACCGCTCCGAGTCCATATGAGGACGCGTCTGCTGACACCATTGTTTCCTTTGTGGGACTATACTGTGCCAGCAGCACTGGGGGAGAACTCAGTTCCTCTTTTATCTTTTCAAACGCTGTCCTCTGTTGAGCGTCCCACGTCCATGTGCTGTCACTTTTTAGCAGGTCTCGCAGAGGTTTCGTGAGGGCTGGTAGGCTGGATGAAAACTTGCCAACATAATTCACCATCCCCAGGAAACGGCGGACCTCTTCCACATTTCGTGGTTCGGGCATGTTTTCAGTGGCGCTGATTTTGTCCGGATCTGCCTCGATTCCTGTTGCACTTATGTTGTGTCCTAGAAACTTCACTCTCTCCACCGAAAACTCACATTTTTCATTGAGAGTTAGGCCAGCCTTCTCACATCTTTTAAGCACCTGCTGTAGCCGTTCGTCGTGTTCTGCTTTGTCTTTGCCGAACACTAGAATATCATCCGCGTGGCACGATGCTCCTTGTTTTCCTGCGATGATCTGCGAGATCCTCAACTGAAAATGTTCTGGTGCAGACGATATGCCAAAAGGGAGTCGCTGGAAGCAATATCGGCCAAAAGGGGTAATAAAAGTTGTTAATGGCTGGTAATCTTTGTGTAGTGGCCCCTGCCAAAACCCAGATGTTGCATCTAATTTAGAAAACACTTTTGCCCCTTCCAGCTGAGCCAGCGTATCATCCACTGCAGGTAGGATGTGACGTTCCCTGCAGACATTTTCATTCAGTCGAGTGAGGTCCACACAAATGCGGGGTTTTTTGTTTGGCTTGGGAACCACCACCATCCCGGCGCACCATGCGGTAGGCTCCTCGATTCTCCTCATAACCCCCATTGCTTCCACTCTCTCTAGCTCTTGTTTTACTTGTTCTTTCATAGGTAAAGGGACTCTGCGTGGGGCTGAGAGAGCATAGGGGACTGCTCCTTCTTTCAGTTTTTTTTTTACATGCCCCTTCCAGCTTCCCAAGGCCTGTAAACACTTTTGGGAACATAGTTTTGTACTGATTGCATTTTTCTTGCTTCTCCTGCTGGACTGAAGCTACCTGCTTTATCAGGTTTAGCGTTATTATGGCAGGGAGTCCCATTAAAGGCATCACTAGGTTTGACACCACATACACATCCTGTCTTGTTTCTGTTTTTTCAGATTTGATGTGTGCTCTCATGACCCCCAGGACTTTTAAAGGGCAGTTATCAGGACCTTTAATCTTTTTAGAAGGTGCCAGCAAGCTGCCATCCCGCACTTCGGAATACATAGAAGCTGGAACCGCTGTGACTGAAGCTCCTGTATCCAGTTTGAACGTCACATTTTCTCCATTAAAATTGAGTTTTTTCAGCCGTTCCTCCTCAGTCTCATCAGTGTTAACAGACCCCATAAAAGCTATGTCCTCTTCTGGGTCGCTCTCCACTAATGTTTCCACTCTCTGTGATGATCTGCAAACTGCAGCAAAGTGTCCCTTTTTTTTTACATTTCCGACACACCGCCTCCTTGGCTGGGCACCGTTTCCAAGGGTGTTGCGGGCCCTTGCCGCATCTCTTACATTTTTCCTCATGGACATGAACTGCTCTGGCCTGCGTGGGGGTGTCTGTCTATAGCGTGGTCTCCCTCTATTGGTGTTTATGGCATCCACATTAGCCCCTTTACTTTCGGTGTGGCCCCCTCGCAGCAGCTGCTGTTGTTTTTTTATTTCCTCTTGCTGCCAGGCCTGGGTTATGGTTTTAGCCAGCGTCAGGTCTGGGTCTAACTGCAGTCTCTCTGAGAGCCTGGAATCTCTTATTCCAACCACGATGTGGTCTCTTATCATTTCCTCCATTAAAGCTCCAAACTTACAGTGTTCTGCTAATTTATGCACATCCGTGAAAAAAAAATTTCTGCAGACTCGCCCTGCTGCTGCTGTCTACTTTTAAACTTGGCCCGTTCATAGATAACATTGTGCTTACCGATGAAATGTTCCCCAAAGGCTCTTGTCACGTCTGCATACACTGCCTTTTGTTGGTCAGAGAGCGGTAATGTGTCGAGGATGTCATCGCTCCTGTCCCCCATCACGTACAGCAGGGAGTTGACTTGATAATCCTCCGCTTTTCCATCGAGTCCGGACGCCCGCCGAAACCTCTCAAACCGTCTCATCCATTGCGGCCAGGAGCTGGTCTCCTCAAAGTTGAAATTACCCGGAGATGCGATGGAGAATGTCTGATCCGTCATCTTCCTACACCCTCGTCCTGCAACTAAGCATGCTCTGCCAACTCACAGTAGGTCCTTCTTTTCTTCTGACGCCATGTAGAAGTCTTTAATTCACTTATGTCAGACTCAAGGCCAGCGGGCCAGATGCGGCCCGCGAGATAAATATCAAAAATATATTAAAACTGGCCCGCTGGCCGTTTTTATCGCAAAAACTTCAACTCCCACGATGCTTTGCGGTGTCAGCGCGGAGCTGACGCGCCCCCTCCTTTGTGTTTTTTCCAGCGTCTGCTGCCGGTGTCTGCAGCCCCACTGTCTCGGACAAACTACACTCCTCTCACTCAGCGCTGAGTTCACTCAGCTATTTTCTGACGTTGAAGCCCAGAAACTGAGACTCTAGACGCTCAGTAATGCGTTCACGACTGAAAGAGAAAGTTTTCCAACTAACTTCCAGACAGAGCCGATATAACTCCAGCAAACAGCGACACGCTCAAACCAGCACGGCTCTGTGGCTGCTGTCGTTGTGTTTCCTCCCCGACACACAACATCGTGGTCAAGCTGCTCAGACATGTTCATCAGCACAAACATATGTGAGCACCTGTTGTCATCTAATGTTGTCATTATTATGATGAAGATTAACAAAACAACAGGAGTCTCCTCCTCAGCTCAGATCAACCCCATGATGCAGGTATCTGGCTGGAACAGGTGAGCATCACAGTAAACCAGTGGAGCAAACTGAGCTTTAAATATGTTGGTTTTATGCTCTTTTTCTGCTCCAAAACATGAAAGTTAACAGGTGAGATGTTGCATTTTCATTTAAGATAAAATGGTATTTTATTTTGTTGTTGGCCCGTGAGAAAAGATTTAACCTAGCCTACAGTAAAAAAGGAAGTGGAAAGGCTGCAGATAGATGAATAGAATGTCACGGTTGGAGGTGAGTGAAAACACCTGACTCATTCTGTTTGAGTGCAGATGGGCAGAACCGGAGAGCAGCGAGCCATCTGCCACTCATCAGTAGGCTTCTTAAGGAGCAGGGAGACGCACCTCAGCGCTGGATGATTACTCAATCTTGGTAGAGCTACCTGAGTGTCACAAGCCTTTTATCTTTTGACTATTGTCTTCCGAGCTTCGTTCTGAGTAACCTCACCCTGCTTCTCCCTCTCCTTCAGGTCGATCCTCCACTTACAGAACCTGCCATAAATCACAGATCCACGCCTGTCTCCTGCTCCAGCCTCTTCTGACCAGCCAGCTCTCTGCCGCCTCCGCACCCTCCCCCCCCCCCCAGGACTCAGAGGATTCACCCTGACTCGCGCTCCTCCTGCCACTCACCTGCCAGCCGGACCCTCCTCTCTCCTCTCCTCCCTTCCCCGAACTCTGAGCCCCAAGATTTTGGACTAAAAAGAACTGAGCTAAGCTCCTAATCATCACCTGCCTTTAACGGTGCTCCTTTAGTTGAGATTAATAAATTATCTGTTTTTTCTCACCCATCCTCTTGACTCTGAAGTTGATTCTGTATGTCTTGGGTCAGACGGTTAACCCCAAACATGACAGAATCATCCAGCCAACAGATGTCTGGCCCCTCAGGATTAACTCCGCTGGATCTATCGGGTTTCCTGACTGAGCAGGCCGATCAGATTCAGACACTGACTGAGCAACTGGCTAACGTCACACAGCGTGTATACCAGCTAGAGACACTTGTGCAGAAGCTCTGTGAACGAGCCGCTGCTCCGGAACCTTCTGTTCAACCCCCACCTGTTTCACCCGGACTGGAAGTCTCACAGGTCCCGAGCTCTCTGTTGTTCCGAGTAGCAGATTTGCCACCTCCTGAGACGTTCAGTGGTGAATCTGAGAACTGTTTAGGATTTTTATTACAGTGTGACCTCGCTTTTGAATGCTCGCCTTCGTCCTTCGTCACGGCAGCGTCCAAGATCTCCTACATTGTTGGTCTCTTACGAGGTAAAGCCTTGAGATGGGCCGAAACTAGAAGCCGGCAGCCGGGGTTTTTACAGGGACCACTAGCGGACTTTCTTACGGAGTTCAAGCTAACTTTTGGCAGATCAGAGACACAAGCTGACGTAGCTAAAAGGCTATGGCTTCTGCAGCAGGGACGGCAAACTGTTGCTGATTTTTCTCTGGATTTTAGGACTATCGCAGCTGCATCAACCTGGAATGAGGATTCTCTCAAGGGGGCTTTTGTTCAAGCTCTCAATGACAGGATTAAGGATCAGCTGGCTCTGTGCCCAGAGCCCAGGACACTGGAGGACCTGATCACATTGGCCATCACCATCGACAAACGGCAGCAGGAGCTTAGAGGTACCAAGCGACCCTCACTAACCTTTTCTGCCTCTGCTCCTCGTTCCTCTGCGCAGGTCAGGCCCAGCACGCAATATGAGGAACCCATGCAGGTCGACCGGGCTCGCCTAACGCCAGAGGAGCGTGAACGCCGCATGAGAGGTGAGTTGTGTATTTATTGTGGCCAGGGCGGCCATTTTGTCTCCAAGTGTCCGCAACACCTAAAAGAGAGGGCCCACCAGTAGTTCCGAGTGTACTGGTGGGTGGAATCAACAGAAGCAACGCGACTCGGTGTTCCCTCCCCTGTGTAGTATCATTTAACAGGCATTCATTCACTACCCAAGCCCTTGTCGACCCAGGATGTGAACAGAATCTCATTGACCGGACCATCGTGGACAAACTCCAGATTCCCCTCACTTCTCTTCCTGAACCCATTCCTGTGGCTGCACTCAATGGAGAGGTTCTCCCATCCATCACCCACAAGACAGTACCCATACAACTGCAGGTATCTGGCAATCATTACGAATATCTTTTTTTTTATGTCTCTCCTTCTCCTCAGTCTCCTCTGATATTGGGTCATACCTGGCTCGCCACTCACGAACCCCACATCAACTGGCGATCCAGCCAAGTGGTGGCCTGGAGTACTCAATGCCTCTCAAGCTGCCTACGCTCGGTTCATCCGTCCCCGGAGGCTCCCACGCCCGAGAACTGCTCCCCGCCGGACCTGTCAGGTGTGCCACCCGTCTACCATGACCTGCATCAGGTATTTAACAAGTCTAAAGCCACCTTTCTGCCCCCTCATAGACCTTTTGATTGTGCTATTGAGCTACTTCCAGGGGCCACATTGCCATCCAGCGGATTATATAACATTTCCAGACCTGAGAGAGCATGCATGGAGACGTATATAAACGAATCATTGGCGTCTGGTCTCATACGGCCGTCTACGTCCCCCCTGGGTGCTGGGTTTTTCTTTGTGGCAAAGAAAGATGGTTCCCTTAGACCCTGCATTGCCTACTGGGGGCTCAATCAGATAACTATTAAAAACAAGTACCCCCTTCAGCTGTTGTCATCTACATTCGAACCAGTCCAAGATTCCACTGTGTTTACTAAGTTAGATCTCCGTAATGCCTACCATCTGATCTGTGTACGGGAGGGGGATGAGTGGAAGACGGCATTTAAAACACCCCTGGGGCATTACGAATATCATGTAATGCCGTTTGGCCTGACCAATGCTCCCGCTGTTTTCCAGGCTCTGGTGAACAGTGTCCTGGGTGACTTCATTAACAAGTTCGTGTCTGTGTACCTTGACAACATCTTAATTTTTTCCAAGGACCTGGCTGAGCATAAAGTCCATGTCCGAGCGGTACTCCAAAGACTATTGGAGAATCGTCTGTACGTCAAAGCCGAGAAATGTGAGTTTCACGTGCCCTCAGTCAAGTTTCTCTGTTTTGTTTTGGAGAGTGGGCAGTTGAGGACGGACCCTGACAAGGTAAAAGCCGTGCTAGAGTGGCCAACGCCTACAACACGCAAACATTTGCAGAGGTTCCTGGGTTTCGCAAATTTCTATAGGAGATTCATTTTTAACTACAGACAGACCGCTGCTCCTCTCAACGACCTCACCTCAGTTAAACGACCCTTTGCCTGGACCCCAGAGGCCGATAAGGCTTTCAGCGAACTAAAGGACAAGTTCTCCCACGCTCCCATACTAACAAGACCTGACCCCTCCAGGCAGTTCACCCTCGAGGTTGACGCCTCTGACACGGGAGTAGGAGCCATCCTGTCTCAGGTCTCCGCCGCTGATCACCGTCTTCATCCATGTGCCTTCTTCTCCTGACGTTTGAGCCCGGCCGAGCGTAATTATGATGTTGGAGACCATGAATTGTTGGCTGTTAAACTGGCTTTCGAGGAATGGAGGCATTGGCTGGAGGGGGCTGACTTACCCACGATTGTCTGGACTGACCACAAAAACCTGTTGTATCTGAAGGAGGCGAAACAGCTTAATCCCAGACAGTACCGCTGGTCATTGTTCTTTTCGAGATTTAATTTTTTCATCTCTTTCAGACCAGGAAACAAAAACACTAAGCCAGATGCCCTCTCCCGCCAGTATTCACCTGACTCCGACCCGGTACCTGACACCATCCTTCCCCCATCCTGCCTGGTGGGAGCGGCGGTGGTATGGGATATACAAAAGCAGGTGGAGGAGGCTCTAAGAACCAAGCCTGGTCCAGGTAATGGTCCTCCCAACAGGATGTATGTGCCCTCTAAGGTTACAGGTCTCGTGATACGTTGGGCTCATTCAGCTAAGTTCTCCATCCATCCTGGGATAAGTAGAACAGTTGCCTTCATTCGTAGGTCTTTTTGGTGGCCTACACTGTTTCGTGATGTCAAGGATTATGTTAACGCCTGTCAAACCTGTGCTCGTAATAAGTGTTCTAACCAACCCCCAGCTGGACTCCTCAACCCCCTTCCGGTGCCATCCAGACCATGGTCACATATTGCCCTGGATTTTGTGACCGGCTTACCCGTTTCTCATGGTTTCAGTACAATCCTCACAAATATAGATCGTTTTTCCAAGTCCTGTCATCTAGTCCCATTAAGATCTCTCCCTTCTTCCGCAGACACGGCCCAGCTCCTGGTTAAGCATGTCTTCCAGCTACATGGCATTCCAGAGGAAATAGTCTCTGACCGGGGGCCCCAGTTCCTGTCCAAAGTCTGGAAAGAGTTCGCCTCCAGCCTGGGTGCTCGTGTGGCTCTAAGTTCAGGTTTTCATCCCCAAACCAACGGGCAATGTGAACGCATGAACCAGGAGCTGGAGGCCATGTTATGCTGTGTCTGCTCCTCCAACCCTAAGAGCTGGAGTGCCCAACTGCCATGGGTCGAGTACGCCCATAATTGTCACATTTCATCCGCCACTGGGCGTTCCCCGTTCGAGGTCTCCCTGGGCTACCAACCCCCCGTACTTCCTCAGGACTATAGACCCTCTACATCTGTTCCCCAGTTCGTCCGCAGCTCCAGGAGGATTTGGGCTGCCACCGCTGCTGCTCTGAGTCGAACAGCAGCCAAGAATCGGCGCCTGGCCGATCGCCGCCGGCGACCCGCTCCAGAATACGTCCTGGGCCAGGAGGTCTGGTTGTCCACCTGGGACATACGTCTCAAGGCCTCTAACAAGAAGCTGTCGCCCAGGTTTATTGGACCATACAGGATCACTTCTGTTATCAGCCCTTCCGCTGTCCGTTTGGATCTCCCCCCCTCAATGAGAGTGCATCCTGTTTTTCATGTGTCCCTCATCAAGCCAGTTTCCACGAGCCCCCTCTGCCCCCCTTCTGCTCCTCCGCCTCCAGCCAGGCAGTTCGAGGGTGGTCTCGTCTACCCAGTTTGCCGCCTTCTCGACGTCCGCCCCCGGGGGCGTGGTTTCCAGTACCTGGTAGACTGGGAGGGTTATGGCCCAGAGGACCGCTCTTGGGTGCCTCGCTCATTTATCACGGACCCTTCCCTGATTCGGGACTTTGAGTTGTCTCGCTCCTCCTCCTCCTCTGCGTCTGGGCCGCCCGGTGTCGTCCCTTGGGGGGGGGGGGGGGGGGGGGGGTCTGTCACGGTTAAGGTGAGTGAAAACACCTGACTCTCATTCTGTTTGAGTGCAGATGGGCAGAACCGAAGAGCAGCGAGCCATCTGCCACTCATCAGTAGGCTTCTTAAGGAGCAGGGAGACGCACCTCAGCGCTGGATGATTACTCAATCTTGGTAGAGCTACCTGAGTGTCACGAGCCTTTTATCTTTGACTATTGTCTTCCGAGCTTCGTTCCGAGTAACCTCACCCTGCTTCTCCCTCTCCTTCAGGTCAATCCTCCACTTACAGAACCTGCCATAAATCACAGATCCACGCCTGTCTCCTGCTCCAGTCTCTTCTGACCAGCCAGCTCTCTGCTGCCTCCGCACCCTCCCCCCTCTCAGGACTCAGAGGATTCACCCTGACTCGCGCTCCTCCTGCCACTCACCTGCCAACCGGACCCTCCTCTCTCCTCTCCTCCCTACCCCGAACTCTGAGCCCCAGGATTTTGGACTAAAAAGAACTGAGCTAAGCTCCTAATCATCACCTGCCTTTAACAGTGCTCCTTTAGTTGAGATTAATAAATTATCTGTTTTTTCTCACCCATCCTCTTGACTCTAAAGTTGATTCTGTATGTCTTGGGTCAGACGGTTAACCCCAAACATGACATAGAATAGAAAATCCCTTTATTGTTCCTCAGTGGGGAAAGCTAGACGTCACAGCAGCGATGACACTTATTACAGGAGAAAAAAAAGGAGAATAAAAATAAGAAAAATGAAAAAACAAGAAAACATAAATCCTGAATAGATTTTAAAAATGCTGATTATACCACAAGTAATGAATACCACTGATGCCTTTTATTTAAAACTGACTTTCTCGTGTGTAATTTGGTTATTCCACATTCAGTGTTAATGCAGAAATAAGTTTGTTTCCAAATTTAAAGGTTCAAAATTGCATATATGTTGAAAAAGAAAATGTGCAAAGTTGCCGTCACTTTTTCAAAAAATATTAAGTTTGGCCCTCGACTCCGTCCCAGAGTTTCATTTCGGCCCCGTGTGAGTTTGATAACCCTGCTTTAGTTGATGAAATGAAGACCATGGAGCCACTTGTTGATTTTCACAAGACTTCTGTCTTACTTCCTTTATTCTTTCCCGCCTCGTCACACATTCCTTTTTTCCCTCACTATCAGTCCCAAGGCGCCCCCTAGAGGCTCCATCCTGAACACCTTTCTTTTTTATGTGGTGAGACATGTATAAAACTAGAAAGTCCAGTGATTATTATGCAAGGTTACACAGAACTGATGATAAAGAGTAAAATGGCAGAAAATTCAGATTTTATTCCTACAAATCTGTGACTAAAATGAGGCACCCTTGCTTCTTACAGCTGTTGTGTTGGTGTTACAGCGCCCCCTGTAGGAGAAAGGTGGAGCTTACAGCACCTGTAGGTGGTTTGAGATGGACGGATGCAGCACCACTCTTACTCCACTGACATCATAATGTAACAAAAATGTCAGGAAATAAAGTCCTGGTGCGTTTATTTTTTATTAAAATAATTTATAAATTTGTTGTTACATCAAAACACAGTAATGTTTTTCCTGTTTAAAACACACATGTTGATAAAAATGTAAATGACTGTGTGTGTGTGTGTGTGTGTGTGTGTGTGTGTGTGTGTGTGTGTGTGTGTATGTGTGTGTGTGTGTGTGTGTGTGTGTGTGTGTGTGTGTGTGTGTGTGTGTGTGTGTGTGCGCGCGTGTGCGTGTGTGCGTGTGTGTGTGTGTCATTGCTGTGGAGTTGTACTTATCAAATTATGCCACTGTAACTCAACACCAACCTGTGCTGCACATGCATACCGCACCCTAGTGGAGGATCTACAGATCAGTAAATGAGATTTTTATACACTCACCTGATTATTAGGAACACCTGTTCAACTTCTCCTTAATGCAATTATCTAATCAACCAATCACATGACAGTTGCTTCAGTGCATTTAGGGGTGTGATCCTGGTCAAGACAATCTCCTGAACTCCAAACTGAAGGTCAGAATGAGAAAGAAAGGTGATTTAAGCTATTTTCAGCGTGGCGTGGTTGTTGGTGCCAGACGGGTCGGTCTCAGTATTTCACAATCTGCTCAGTTACTGGGATTTTCACCCACAACCATTTCTAGGGTTTACAAAGAACGGTGTGAAAAGGGAAAAACACCCAGTATGCGGCAGTCCTGTGGGCGAAAATGCCTTGTTGATGCTAGAGGTCAGAGGAGAAGGGGCCGACTGATTCAAGCTGATAGAAGAGCAACTTTGACTGAAATAACAACTCGTTACATCCGAGGAATGCAGCAAAGCATTTGTGAAGCCAACACGCACAACCTTGAGGCAGATGGGCTACAACAGCAGAAGACCCCACTGGGTACCACTCATCTCCACTACAAATAGGAAAAAGAGGCTACAATTTGCACCAGCTCACCAAAATTGGACAGTTGAAGACTGGAAAAATGTTGCCTGGTCTGACGAGTCTCGATTTCTGTTGAGACATTCAAATGGTAGAGTCATAATTTGGTGTAAACAGAATGAGAACATGGATACATCAAGCCTTGTTACCACTGTGCAGGCTGGTGGTGGTGTAATGGTGTGGGGGATGTTTTCTTGGCACACTTTAGGCCCCTTAGTGCCAACTGGGCATGGTTTAAATGCCACGGGCTACCTGAGCATTGTTTCATACCATGTCCATCCCTTCATGACCACCATGTACCCGTCCTCTGATGGCTACTTCCAGCAGGATAATGCACCATGTCATAAAGCTCAAATCATTTCACATTGGCTTCTTGAACATGACAAGATCGGTCAGATCTGGGATACAGCGAGAAGACCGGTGAGCCTGATCTGGACTCCAGGGAGGATGCTGAACATCTTCAGAACAAAAATCAGTTCAGTTTGCTTACTTTAGATGAATATTTCATTTCTAAGCTTGTAGCCCTCAGCTGACGAGTTGTTAGCTGACCATTAGCCCCATCATACCATCTCAATATAATTCATTAATCTATAGATAAAACAACGTGCTGCCAGTTGAACCGCTGCGTGTTTATATTGAAATAACTCCAGAACAAATTTAATATGATAGATCAGCAGAATAATTCCTCCTGACTGGGATGCTGCAGTAGCTCGCTAGCTTGTGTTTGTAGTAATCCAGGATGGTTCTGAGGTTCTACCGGTCTCTGGAGGATCTATTGTTGAAATATGTGGATCATCTTTTAGATCTTATCTGTGTGAGTGTGTCTTTCCAAAGTACTTTTCCCCTTGCTAACACAGTTAGCTGTGTTGCTGCAGTCATGCTAACGGGACTCGTCTGGAGTGCAGAAGGACCGGTAGCGGTTCCAGATAGATTTAGGTTTTTATTTTAGGTCAAACCGTTAGTTACAATGTGTGTAGGACTCCGACATAGGCTTCAGACTTTTTGCTGCAACTGTAAACACAATTTTCTGTAATTATTGAGTATGAAGTTGATTAAAATACAGCTAATCACGACGTACTAGCGGCATGAGCAGCCCTGTAAGACATCTTTTTAGTGACGTATGACAAACAGCTCTTCACTGTTTAGAGGAATTTAGATTTTTATGATGATTTATGACAAAATTCCTTAAACTGAATAACTGAACCTAGTTTATCTTTATGTAGATGGTAAAGTGTAGTGAAACAGCGTTAGTCTCAGTCGGCATAAGCAGCAGGGCCCTGCAGGGAATCGAACCCCGTCTCATTACTGAGAGTTCCGTTACCAGAGCCTTTTGCTTTGGGCGACCGGAGACGGTAAAGCAAAACCTGCATCAACAAAGCATTTAATGTTGGAACATAAATTTTGTCTTGATGCAGGAAAAAGAAACCGTCAGAATAAAAAAATATTTCTAATTAAATTCATTTTAGTATTTTATAAACGTTTTACAGATTTAGAGCCTCCTTTGACTTTTATGCTTTTCGTTAACTTCTCGTTCTTTTACGATGTTTATCCGTTCTTTAGTCGCGGTCAAACGCATCGTAATTTTGTTCTGCGGTGAATCTTAAAGTTATGTTGAATGTAAATAATCTGAGTCTTTATTGCTTTAATTTAACAGTACAGTAACTTGTTAAAATATTCAAGTTAATTTTAATCATTTACATGTTTAGACTATATTTTATTAGTCTTCAATATTTTAGTATTTATTGTTTAACTTTTGTAAAGAGCTATTTTAAACGCGTGCACATTTAAACACTAAAACCTTTGTTTGCTCCATCTGTGTCAGAGCTCTGCTGTTCAGCTCCTTCCTGGTTCCTGCAGGACCACAAAGCCCAGAGAAGCTCAGTCCAGCAGGACGTGAGGACACAAACAGACATGGAGAGCTCCTCCTAAACCTGGAATCAAACTTTTCTACAGATTATTTAGAACAGTTTCTTGTGACAGAACAGTTAGTGAAACAGAAAGGACATGATGAAGATGATGTTATCGTCCTTGTCTTTCATACGGATCAAAGATCACCCCAGCTTATGCTCATGTCACTAAGTAAACGTCCCATTTCTCACTAAGACCTGCTCTATCTGCTCTACCAGATTATCAGGAGCATCACTGTAGTTGTAGTTTTGCCTCCATCTTCCTGCCCTCCTTGGTCTCTTGTTTATCTTCTACTACCTCTCACCATCCATCTCAGGTGGGATCTTGTTTGCTCCGATGGCCTCTTGTGTTCCAGGCTTACATCTTTTAGTGAACGTTAGAATATCATATACTAATGTGTATGTATGTGTGTGTGTGTGTGTGTGTGTGTGTGTGTGTGTGTGTGTGTGTGTGTGTGTGTGTGTGTGTGTGTGTGTGTGTGTGTGTGTGTGTGTGTGTGTGAGACGCTAAACCAGACTGCCTGTTCCATCAGATGAAAGGAAATCCTCTCAGGACCAAAATAAAATAGAAGATTTAGCAACCAGACACAGAAGCCCAGGTGAAACCGTCCACATCAGCATCTCCAGTTCTACCAGCTCTAAAAACACACTTCTTAAATAATAAAACATTAAACTCAGCCAACGGATAAAGACGTCCTGGTGCCAGATGCTACCTAAGACATCACCAGTTCAGCTGACTTGATAAAACACTTGGTGACTAAAGCAAACATCTGGTGACCTGGTAAAAAACAGTCCTGGTGCAACAAGCTACCTGAGACAAACGTTTCCAGTCAACCAGTTCAAGAAAGAAAGAAAAAAATGATCTTCAGTGGCGCTGCACTGGAAGAAAAAGATATCTCTAGTCCGAGTCGTCCCATCTTGGTCTCTTCGGTGGGATGTACGGGAAGCGCTCTCCAGTCCTCTTCTGGCTGGATCCAAGGACCGAGGTAGAAGGAGTGGGTTCTTCTACATCCTGGACCTCTTCAGCGCTCCCGTGGGCAGGCCTGGGATCTTCTGGAAGCTCTTCCGGCGGGGCCGGAGGAGCTACCGCCAACCAGAAGTCTTCTGGTGGTGGAAGCTGCTGCTCTTCATGCCTATCCAGAACTGAGCTACCATAACCAGAGTCCACACGAGAAGCCAGAAAACCATCTAAATCTGACCAATCTGAGCTAATGTCAGTCTCCTCCGACTCCTCATCACTACTCAGACCCTCAAAAGCAAACTCTGCCTCTACTGGAGGAGCCAGACCATGACCCACAAACACAACATCATCAGGAATGTGAAGGGCTGGGTACCCAAAACCTAAGGCTGACCGATCTGAGCTAATGTCAGTCTCCTCCAACTCCTCATCACTATCAGTCTCCTCCAACTCCTCATCACTGTCAGTCTCCTCCAACTCCTCATCACTGTCAGTCTCTTCCAACTCCTCATCACTGTCAGTCTCCTCCAACTCCTCATCACTGTCAGTCTCTTCCAACTCCTCATCACTGTCAGTCTCCTCCAACTCCTCATCACTGTCAGTCTCTTCCAACTCCTCATCACTGTCAGTCTCCTCCAACTCCTCATCACTGTCAGTCTCCTCCAACTCCTCATCACTGTCAGTCTCCTCCAACTCCTCATCACTGTCAGTCTCCTCCAACTCCTCATCACTGTCAGTCTCCTCCAACTCCTCATCACTGTCAGTCTCCTCCAACTCCTCATCACTGTCAGTCTCTTCCAACTCCTCATCACTGTCAGTCTCCTCCAACTCCTCATCACTGTCAGTCTCCTCCGACTCCTCATCACTACTCAGACCCTCAACAGCAAACTCTGCCTCTACTGTAGGAGCCTGACCATGACGCACAAACACCACATCATCATCAGGAATGTGAAGGGCTGGGTACCTACCTTCATCTTCATCGAGAATCCGGATGACGTCCTCAGGGACCCCTGCAGTCACGGGACGCTCCACGATGAAGATGCCTGTGAGGACAAAACAAGACACATTAAATCCACTTGTGTCATAAAACAGTTATGAAAAAGCTACAATGTCTTGTTTACAATACAAGAGATGTGTGTCTGCATCTGCATGTGTGCACAAGACACACTTTACTAATCTGGTTGTTTTGGGGGTTTAACAGGTTAAAACCGAGTTCTGCTTTTACTGAAAAAGTTTCCATTTTTAATTTATGTGATTGTTTATTATTTATGTTTCATGTTTATAGCTGATGTATTTCTAAAAAGATGTAATGTTTTACAGCTTGTAGACACAACACTGCTCAAATAAAGTTGTTTTAAAATGGGCTCTATAAAAATAAACAGAAGACTCATTAAACTGGTGAAAACTGTTTGAAAAATATTCAAACGGACAGAAATGCATTTATAAACCTGAGAACCAACTCAGAGAACACGTCAAACTTTCTACTTGGATAAAAAAGATGAAGTCCTTCAAGATCAAAGGTCTCTAGTTCACTCATATTTATGGAAACAACTCATGTTCACCGATGCTAACAGGCTGAAGCTAAAGCTAGCTGTACGTTCTAGCATGTTCTACGTCATGACGTTTCATACCTGGTTCATCTGTTGCTATGGTCACGAAAAAAACATGTTTTTGTTTGTTTGCAAAGCTATGGCACAGGTGCTACGGGGAAAATAGTTTACAACACAGACTGATTTTTCATCGCTGTACAAGAGATCACTGCTCATTTACTTTTAATAAATGGACGTTTAAGTTTGACTTGGTGGCGCTGAGCTCCCGCTTTCATTTTTTTCTCAGAACGTCACGTTTAAAAAAAATACAATGGAGGGGACAAAAATGGAGGGAATAAGTCTCTAGAAGTCTAATAAAAAGTATCTAAAGTAATGCTAACCTTCAATAATGAGAAAGCGCTGCTCGTTTCATTTAATAAACGGACTTTAGTCGCACACAACGTTAATAACACAGCTAACTTACACGATGACTTAGCATATTAGCTTGCTACATGGCCAACATTACTCACCATGTCCGTCTTAAAAACATTTAAGCAACTTTTATGGTGGCTACTTACATTTAGCTCAGTGGTGCAGAAGCATCGACTGTCAAGTGCAGAACAGAAGCGTGACATCCGACAGTTAATGCACCTCCGACCCTGCTCTTCTTCTCGGTCTGCCCAGAAGCTTCGAGAGCCGACTGAGCAAATGCTACAAAATAAAAGCACTTCCTGTGCGTGTAATTTCACAATAATTCGTAATTTCATGCTTAATATGTTATTTAGGACAGCCAGACAGAGTACTTTCTTCATCCCTATGAAAATTATTTTTACAGAAGTCCAGTACCACTCAATACTCACACTTAATTGACTAGTTATTTCGAAATAAGGCAAAGATTCAAGCAAGGATTAACTTAATATGGAGGAATATGTTAAACAGAAAGGACATGTCAAAAAAAAGGACTGATTTCAAAATATATAAAGCTTTACAACAGGATTTGACTGTTAAGAATACAGATATTAAAGAAAAATGGGAACTGGAAGTGAACATAATGATGACAGATGAGGAATGGGAGGAAACACTTGAAGCAGGCCATAAACTAACTAATAGTCTGTCTTGGAGGGAATTTGAATGGAAGGTGAAGGCGCATATTTTAAAACTCCACTTATCATGTCACGTATGTGAGAATGCTGTTTGTAGATTACAGCTCAGCATTCAACACCATTGTTCCCTTTAAGCTGGACAGGAAACTGTCTGGACTGAGCAGCTCCCTCTGCAGCTGGATCCTTAACTTTCTGTCTGACAGACGCCAGGTGGTCAGACTAGGCGGCACCACCTCATCCCCCGTCACACTGAACACTGGTGCTCCGCAGGGGTGTGTGCTGAGCCTTCTCCTGTACTCACTCTACACCTACGACTGCACGGCCACGAGAAACTCCAACATCATTGTGAAGTATGCGGACGACACCACAGTGGTAGGTCTCATCACCAACAACGATGAGACGGCCTACAGGGAGGAGATCAGCGCCCTGACCCACTGGTGTCAGGACAACCGTCTCACCCTCAACGTCACAAAGACAAAGGAGTTGATAATGGACTTCCGGGAGGAGCAGAGGAATACACACCCCCATCATCATCAACGGCGACGCTGTGGAGAGGGTGAGCAGCTTCCGTTTCCTTGGAGTTCATCTGGCTGAGGATCTTACGTGGTCAGTGCACACGGAAAATACGGTGAAGAGTGCACAGCAGCGCCTCTTCTTTCTCAGGAGACTGAAAAGATTTGGCATGAGCCGCCGCATCCTCAGGACCTTCTATCGCTGTGCCATTGAGAGCATCCTCACTGGATGTATCTCCACCTGGTATGGCAACAGCACCGCTTACAACCGCAAAGCTCTCCAGAGAGTAGTGCGGTGTGCAGAAAGGATTATTGGAGGTGAGCTTCCCTCCCTCCAGGACATCTACAGGAAGCGGTGCCTGAGGAAAGCGGGGAGGATCATCAAGGACTCAAGTCACCCCAGCCATAAACTGTTCAGACTACTTCTATCAGGAAGGAGGTTCTGCAGCATCCGGTCCAGAACCAGCAGACTGAGAGACAGTTTTTTCCATCAGGCCATCAGACTGCTGAACACTTCGCAGACACCTCACCCTCACTACTGAAACTCCCACATTACACACTCCATACTGTACATTAATGCCACTGTTTTGCACATACCAGCCTCTGTACGTTTTATATCTCTTATCTTATTGTTTACTTTATTCATTTGTAAAACACGTATATACACACTATACACACACTCACACGCACACACGTAGAACAATATATTAAAAAAATAATAATAATATACTTGCATAAACATTTAGTAATGTATATACATTACAACTTATACATATTATTACTTAGATTAGCCATTTTTATATTTTACTTGTTTTTACATTACTGTATTTTTGCATAACTCTGTTGCTGTGGAGCTCGCACACAAGAAATTCACTCGCATGTACTGTACCAGTGTACCTGCACATGTGACGTGACAAAAAAAGTGATTTGATTTAAATAGTAACGTTTCAAATTTATGTTGGAGAAAATGCGGGCTAGTGGGAGACTTTTCACATATACTTTTGTTCTGCCCTAAATTCATACCATTCTGGGAAGGTGTTAGGGAGAAATTGAAAGAACCTGGAAGGTGAAATTACAATTTAAGTTAAAATGGTTTGTACTGGGAATGCTATACAAAAATTCTTACACACATAATGGAGACATACGTAATCAGAATTCTGCTTATGACTGCCAAGAAGTGTATTAAGGTTTTATGGCTGGACACAGAACCCCCAAGGGTGGCACAGTGGAGAGACAGAGTTAGACAGGTCTACAAAATGGAACAAATTAATGCAAGACTATGACTGGGACTAGTGAAATTAGAAAAAATGTGGGAACCAATAAAACAAATGTTAGAAAGATAGTACTCTCATGTGAAAATTATTATTATAAATTTTTTAATGTATTTTTGTCTTTTGGGTGAGTTATTTAGCTAGATCAAAGTAAAATGTAGAATGTATTAGAAAGCAGATAAGATGAATACAGAGAAAGCTTGTCAGAACTACAGTGGGGCAAAAAAGTATTTAGTCAACCACCGATTGTGCAAGTTCTCCCACTTAACATGATGACAGAGGTCAGTAATTTACATCATAGGTACACTTCAACTGTGAGAGACAGAATGTGGAAAAAAATCCATGAATTCACATGGCAGGATTTTTAAAGAATTTATTTGTAAATCAGGGTTGAAAATAAGTATTTGGTCAGTAACAAAAATTCAACTCAATACTTTGTAACATAACCTTTGTTGGCAATAACAGAGGTCAAACGATTACTATTGGTCTTTACTAGGTTTGCACACACAGTAGCTGGTATTTTGGCCCATTCCTCCATGCAGATCTTCTCGAGAGCAGTGATGTTTTGGGGCTGTCGCCGAGCAACACGGACTTTCAAATCCCTCCACAGATTTTCTAAGGGGTTGAGGTCTGGAGACTGGCTAGGCCACTCCAGGACTTTCAAATGCTTCTTACGGAGCCACTCCTTTGTTGCCCGGGCGGTGTGTTTGGGATCATTGTCGTGTTGGAAGACCCAGCCACGTTTCATCTTCAAAGCTCTCACTGATGGAAGGAGGTTTTGGCTCAGAATCTCACGATACATGGCCCCATTCATTCTGTCCTTAACAAAGATCAGTCGTCCTGTCCCCTTAGCAGAAAAACAGCCCCAAAGCATGATGTTCCCACCCCCATGCTTCACAGTAGGTATGGTGTTCTTGGGATGCAACTCAGTATTCTTCTTCCTCCAAACACAACGAGTTGAGTTTGTACCAAAAAGTTCTACTTTGGTTTCATCTGACCACATGACATTCTCCCAATCCTCTGCTGTATCATCCATGTGCTCTCTGGCAAACTTCAGACGGGCCTGGACATGCACTGGCTTCAGCAGCGGAACACGTCTGGCACTGCAGGATTTGATTCCCTGCCGTTGTAGTGTGTTACTGATGGTGACCTTTGTTACTGTGGTCCCAGCTCTCTGCAGGTCATTCACCAGGTCCCCCCGTGTGGTTCTGGGATTCTTGCTCACCGTTCTCATGATCATTTTGACCCCATGGGATGAGATCTTGCGTGGAGCCCCAGATCGAGGGAGATTATCAGTGGTCTTGTATGTCTTCCATTTTCTGATAATTGCTCCTACAGTTGATTTTTTCACACCAAGCTGCTTGCCTATTGTAGATTCACTCTTCCCAGTCTGGTGCAGGTCTACAATTCTTTTCCTGGTGCCCTTCAAAAGCTCTTTGGTCTTGGCCATGGTGGAGTTTGGAGTCTGACTGTTTGAGGCTGTGGACAGGTGTCTTTTATACAGATAATGAGTTCAAACTGGTGCCATTAATACAGGTAATGAGTGGAGGACAGAAAAGCTTCTTAAAGAAGACATTACAGGTCTGTGAGAGCCAGAGATTTTCCTTGTTTGAAGTGACCAAATACTTATTTTCCACCCTGATTTACAAATAGATTCTTTAAAAATCCAGCCACGTGAATTCATGGATTTTTTTTCACATTCTGTCTCTCACAGTTTAAGTGTACCTATGATGTAAATTACTGACCTCTGTCATCATTTTAAGTGGGATAACTTGCACAATCGGTGGCTGACTAAATACTTTTTTGCCCCACTGTATATGTACTGATTGGTGATTTGGTTAAGTTGTAGAGATCTTATGGCCACAAGGAAATTCGAACTTTGTTCAGGGAAACACTGCCCTGGAGAGGGGAAGAAAAAACTCAAATGCATCTCCATGTAAATGTTGTCGTTCTAATTCAAAAATAAAAAGTTCCAAATATATATATATATATATATATATATATATATATATATATATATATATATATATATATATATATATATATATATATATATATATATATATATACATATATATATATATATATATACATATATATATATATATATATATATATATATATATATATATATATATATATATATATATATATATATATATATATATATATATATATATATATATATATATATATATATATATTATATATATATATATAACATATATATATTATATATAAAACATATTATAATATATTATATAAATATAACAACACTAAGAGAACTTTAATCAATCATAAATAACGTTGTTACCATGTTCCGAGAATGTGGTTCTAAAAATGTTCTCTAACAACGTTATGAGAACTTTCATCAATCATGAATAACGTTGTACAGACATTATAAGAACGTGGTTCTAAGAATGTTTTCTAACAACACTAAGAGAACTTTAATCAATCATAAATAACGTTTTACCATGTTCCGAGAATCTGGTTCTAAAAATGTTCTATAACAACGTTATGAGAACTTTCATCAATCATGAATAACATTGTACAGACATTATAAGAACGTGGTCCTAAGAATGTTTTCCAACAACACTAAGAGAACTTTAATTATCATAAATAACGTTGTTACCATGTTTCGAGAATGTGGTTCTAAAAATGTTCTCTATCAACATTATTAGAACTTTCATTAATCATGAATAACGTTGTAAAGACATTATAAGAACGTGGTTCTAAAAATGTTTTCTAACAACACTAAGAGAACTTTCATCAGTCATAAATAATGTTGTTACCAGGTTCCGAGAAAGGGGTTCTAAAAATGTTCTCTAACAACGTTATGACAACTTTCATCAATCATGAATAACGTTGTACAGACATTATAAGAATGTGGTTCTAAGAATGTTTTCTAACAACACGAAGAGAACTTTAATCAATCATAAATAACGTTGTTACCATGTTCCGAGAATCTGGTTCTAAATATGTTCTCTAACAACGTTATGAGAACTTTCATCAATCATGAATAACGTTGTAAACACATTATAAGAACATGGTTCTAAGAATGTTTTCTAGCAACACTAAGAGAACTTTCATCAGTCATAAATAACGTTGTTACCATGTTCCGAGAAAGGGGTTCTTAAAATGTTCTCTAACAACGTTATGAGAACTTTCATCAATCATGAATAAAGTTTTACAGACATTATAAGAACGTGGTTCTAAGAATGTTTTCTAACAACACTAAGAGAACTTTAATCTATCATAAATAATGTTGTTACCATGTTCCGAGAATGTGGTTCTAAAAATGTTGTCTATCAACATTATTAGAACTTTTGTCAATCATGAATAACGTTGTAAATACATTATAAGAACGTGGTTCTAAGAATGTTTTCTAACAACACTTAGAGAACTTTCATCAATCATAAATAACGTTGTGACCATGTTCCGAGAATCTGGTTCTAAAAATGTTCTCTAACAACGTTATGAGAACTTTCATCAATCATGAATAATGTTGTAAAGACATTATAAGAACATGGTTCTAAGAATGTTTTCTAGCAACACTAAGAGAACTTTCATCAGTCATAAATAACGTTGTTACCATGTTCCGAGAAAGGGGTTCTTAAAATGTTCTCTAACAACGTTATGAGAACTTTCATTAATCATGAATAACGTTTTACAGACATTATAAGAACGTGGTTCTAAGAATGTTTTCTAACAACACTTAGAGAAATTTCATCAATCATAAATAACGTTGTGACCGTGTTCCGAGAATCTGGTTCTAAAAATGTTCTCTAACAACGTTATGAGAACTTTCATCAATCATGAATAACGTTGTACAGACATTGTAAGAACGTGGTTCTAAGAATGTTTTCTAACAACACTAAGAGAACTTTAATCAATCATAAATAACGTTGTTACCATGTTCCGAGAATGTGGTTCTAAAAATGTTCTCTATCAACATTATTAGGACTTTCGTCAATCATGAATAATGTTGTAAATACATAATAAGAACGTGGTTCTAAGAATGTTTTCTAACAACACTAAGAGAACTTTCATCAATCATAAATAACGTTGTTACCATGTTCCGAGAATCTGGTTCTAAAAATGTTCTCTAACAACGTTATGAGAACTTTCATCAATCATGAATAACGTTGTACAGACATTATAAGAATGTGGTTCTAAGAATGTTTTCTAACAACACTAAGAGAACTTTAATCAATCATAAATAACGTTTTTACCATCTTCCGAGAATGTGGTTCTAAAAATGTTCTCTATCAACATTATTAGAACTTTCGTCAATTATGAATAACGTTGTAAAGACATTATAAGAACGTGGTTCTAAGAATGTTTTCTAACAACACTAAGAGAACTTGCATCAATCATAAATAATGTTGTTACCATGTTCCGAGAATCTGGTTCTAAAAATATTCTCTATCAACATTATTAGAACTTTCGTCAATCATGAATAACGTTGTAAAGACATTATAAGAATGTGGTTCTAAGAATGTTTTCTAACAACACTAAGAGAACTTTAATCAATCATAAATAACATTTTACCATGTTCCGAGAATCTGGTTCTAAAAATGTTCTATAACAACGTTATGAGAACTTTCATCAATCATGAATAACATTGTACAGACATTATAAGAACGTGGTCCTAAGAATGTTTTCCAACAACACTAAGAGAACTTTAATTAATCATAAATAACGTTGTTACCATGTTTCGAGAATGTGGTTCTAAAAATGTTCTCTATCAACATTATTAGAACTTTCATTAATCATGAATAACGTTGTAAAGACATTATAAGAACGTGGTTCTAAAAATGTTTTCTAACAACACTAAGAGAACTTTCATCAGTCATAAATAACGTTGTTACCAGGTTCCGAGAAAGGGGTTCTAAAAATGTTCTCTAACAACGTTATGACAACTTTCATCAATCATGAATAACGTTGTACAGACATTATAAGAATGTGGTTCTAAGAATGTTTTCTAACAACACGAAGAGAACTTTAATCAATCTTAAATAACGTTGTTACCATGTTCCGAGAATCTGGTTCTAAATATGTTCTCTAACAACGTTATGAGAACTTTCATCAATCATGAATAACGTTGTAAACACATTATAAGAACATGGTTCTAAGAATGTTTTCTAGCAACACTAAGAGAACTTTCATCAGTCATAAATAACGTTGTTACCATGTTCCGAGAAAGGGGTTCTTAAAATGTTCTCTAACAACGTTATGAGAACTTTCATCAATCATGAATAAAGTTTTACAGACATTATAAGAACGTGGTTCTAAGAATGTTTTCTAACAACACTAAGAGAACTTTAATCTATCATAAATAACGTTGTTACCATGTTCCGAGAATGTGGTTCTAAAAATGTTGTCTATCAACATTATTAGAACTTTTGTCAATCATGAATAACGTTGTAAATACATTATAAGAACGTGGTTGTAAGAATGTTTTCTAACAACACTTAGAGAACTTTCATCAATCATAAATAACGTTGTGACCATGTTCCGAGAATGTGGTTCTAAAAATGTTCTCTAACAACGTTATGAGAACTTTCATCAATCATGAATAAAATTGTAAAGACATTATAAGAACATGGTTCTAAGAATGTTTTCTAGCAACACTAAGAGAACTTTCATCAGTCATAAATAACGTTGTTACCATGTTCCGAGAAAGGGGTTCTTAAAATGTTCTCTAACAACGTTATGAGAACTTTCATCAATCATGAATAACGTTTTACAGACATTATAAGAACGTGGTTCTAAGAATGTTTTCTAACAACACTTAGAGAACTTTCATCAATCATAAATAACGTTGTGACCGTGTTCCGAGAATCTGGTTCTAAAAATGTTCTCTAACAACGTTATGAGAACTTTCATCAATCATGAATAACGTTGTACAGACATTATAAGAACGTGGTTCTAAGAATGTTTTCTAACAACACTAAGAGAACTTTAATCTATCATAAATAACGTTGTTATCATGTTCCGAAAATGTGGTTCTAAAAATGTTCTCTATCAACATTATTAGAACTTTCGTCAATCATGAATAACGTTGTACAGACATTATAAGAACGTGGTTCTAAGAATGTTTTCTAACAACACTAAGAGAACTTTAATCAATCATAAATAACGTTGTTACCATGTTCCGAGAATGTGGTTCTAAAAATGTTCTCTATCAACATTATTAGGACTTTCGTCAATCATGAATAATGTTGTAAATACATAATAAGAACGTGGTTCTAAGAATGTTTTCTAACAACACTAAGAGAACTTTCATCAATCATAAATAACGTTGTTACCATGTTCCGAGAATCTGGTTCTAAAAATGTTCTCTAACAACGTTATGAGAACTTTCATCAATCATGAATAACGTTGTACAGACATTATAAGAATGTGGTTCTAAGAATGTTTTCTAACAACACTAAGAGAACTTTAATCAATCATAAATAACGTTTTTACCATCTTCCGAGAATGTGGTTCTAAAAATGTTCTCTATCAACATTATTAGAACTTTCGTCAATCATGAATAACGTTGTAAAGACATTATAAGAACGTGGTTCTAAGAATGTTTTCTAACAACACTAAGAGAACTTGCATCAATCATAAATAATGTTGTTACCATGTTCCGAGAATCTGGTTCTAAAAATGTTCTCTATCAACATTATTAGAACTTTCGTCAATCATGAATAACGTTGTAAAGACATTATAAGAACGTGGTTCTAAGAATGTTTTCTAACAACACTAAGAGAACTTTAATCAGTCATAAATAACGTTGTTACCATGTTCCGAGAATGTGGTTCTAAAAATGTTCTCTATCAACATTATGAGAACTTTCATCAATCATGAATAACGTTGTACAGACATTATAAGAACGTGGTTCTAAGAATGTTTTCTAACAACACTAAGAGAACTTTCATCAATCATAAATAACGTTGTTACCATGTTCCGAGAATGTGGTTCTAAAATTGTTCTCTAACAACGTAATGACAACTTCCATCAATCATGAATAACGTTGTACAGACATTATAAGAACGTGGTTCTAAGAATGTTTTCTAACAACACTAAGAGAACTTTCATCAATCATAAATAACGTTGTTACCATGTTCCGAGAATGTGGTTCTAAAATTGTTCTCTAACAACGTAATGACAACTTCCATCAATCATGAATAACGTTGTAAAGACATTATAAGAATGTGGTTCTGAAAATGTTTTCCAGCAACATTGTGAGAACTTTCATCTATCACAGATAATGTTGTGAAAACGTTCCGAGTATAAGGTTCTATGAATGTTTTCAAACAACATAATGAGAACTTTCATCAGTCATGAATAACGTTGTTAAGACGTTCCAATAATGTGGTTCAAAGAATGTTTTCTAACAAACATTGTTAGAACTTTCATCAACCATAAATAACGTTGTAAAGACGTTACAAGAACATGGTTCTAGGAATGTTTTCTTTCAGCATTTTGAGAACTTTGATCAATCACAAAAACATTATATACACGTTCAGAGAACATTGTTATAAAAACGTTTCCTATCACCGTTATGAGAACTTTCATCATGCAGAAATAATGTTGTTACAACGTTCTTATAACAATCTTCTAAGAACATTTTCTATCAACGTTACAGCAACATTAATAACGTTCAAAGAACATTTTGAAAACATTACTTTAGCAACGTTATGTACTAACATTAAAAAAACTTTTAAAGAATGTTAGCGAAAGTTATGGGAACGTTCCCTGTTAGCTGGGGAACTCATTCTTGTGTGGGTCGGAGTCGGCCCGCAGCAGCGCGTTGTAGCCTACATATTTTGTTATATAAGTCGCTCCGGAGTATAAGTAGCAGGACCAGCCAGAATATGTAAAAAAGTGCGAGTTATAGTCCGGAAAATATGGCAGTTATTAGTATTCGAGCTAAATTAGCAGCCTAAATACATTTAATATATTTCCAAAATGTAATACTTGTTTGTATCTTGTACAGCCAACTAGTCTTTATTCTGGACTCAGTACAATTTACCAAAAGTAAAGAGACATTCTACAGATGAAGTAAGCACAAGATGACTTACTGCAAGACACGGAATTATCATCAGAACCAGAACAAGAGAGCCTGATAACAGTCATGTGAAAATAACAGTTAAAAAGTATGTATGTACAATAGAAATAAAAATATATTAGAATTAGTGTAACTCACTGTGATCCAAACAATAAATCAGCCATAGCTGATTAGTAAATATGACATGAGGTCTTGGAGTTTTTAATTTTCATTTTTATTTTTTTCTTAGATCTGTTTAAATGTCACCATGGCAGCCTGTGTGTCTCCAACATCAGCTATACAAAGCAGCAAGTGTAAGTTCCACATACCTGTCTCACCACTTCATGTATGGTTTTGTACTTTAAACAATTATGACAAACCTGTTATTTTTTCTCCATAGCCATTTGGATCATTGGAGACAGCTATGTGAGGCGTGGTGCCCAGAGAGCTGCAGACCGTCGGAGACAACCTTGGCCTCCCTGACGTCTGTGTCTCCTGGTTCGGTTGGGGTGGACCATCGACATACAAACATGTGCCGACACTTTGCGCCCTGTTTTATAAAATGTAGTGTTAAAAATAAATGTTTTTGCTCAATTACTGGAATTTCTTTGGTTAAGAGAAAAGTGAGGAATAATCATTTACAAGTTATTTGTACAACAGGCCCATTTTAAATCCCAACAGTTTCTTAGCAGACAATAGAAATGTGTTCTTTACTAACTTTACTTGGTTTAAAAATCTTACTAAAATAGTGCCGTATTGCAAAACCCGATCATACTTGTTATGTAAACATTAGCTTTGTAGATATTTTTACAGATGTATATTTGTGTGCAACAAATCCAAACTTAAATAATTTGTCATTCTTTATTGAAAAACAACAAAATACAGTTATACAGAAGTGTGGGAAAATGATAATGTGAAAGTATTGCTCTTTAAATGTAATCCTATTTAAAAAGAAAAACTCTAAAAATGTCCTGTACAGCATCATGACAGAAGAATGGTGGTCTGTCTGTCAGAATGTGCTGAACAGATTTGCTCTTTGAAGAGGAGTGTCATGTTTGGAGGAAGGTACTTAACCCAAGACATGCAGAATACAACACTGACCAAAAACTGATGGAAAAAAAGATTTATTTATAAGGAGGAACTTAAGGTGCACAGATAAGTCTGTGGTTGGAACTGCAACAACAGCTCAGCGTCTGGAGGAGGGAGAACACAGGTGAGCTTAGGTTCTGGTTTCAAAATCCATTGTAGGCAGGCAGAGGTGTTCAGCAGACTTACTGTGGTGGGTGTATGTGTTGGCTGGAGGAGGGAGAGGTAGAGAGCCGGGGGAAGCGCAGGAGAGGGAGCAGAGGTGGAGAGAAGCGGGGCGTCCTGGTGGATGGGGCACTGGGTGAGATGAGAGGTGGGTTATGGAGGGTGGTGATAAGGTCCGTGTGTTGAATATCCAAATCCTGGAGTAGAGGTCAGTATCCAATGAGGTCGACAGGAATCCTGAAGAATGGTAAATCCAATATAAGAGCAAAAACACTACGAAATAACATTAATCCTAGGAACACTAGAGGTAACACGAGTGGCTGGTTACTACCAAAACTGAGGCAATCTTCTGGCGTCAAATTGTGTCCTCCATCCACCTTAAATAGGAAAGCACCCCGCTGATTGCTGATCAGGAACGGCTGGGGTGGAGTCACCAGAACCATGAAGAACGTGTCTCCAGAGACAACCCGGGTCCTGGTACCGATCAGGAAGCGGACCTTATCACCCAGAGCTGCCAGGTCACGCTCAAAGCCTTCATGTTCACGCTGCAGAGCCTGAACGCTGGCCAGGTCGTGGTCGTAGTTGTCTGTGTTCAGGGCCTGGTTCTTCTCCTCGATCCACTCTTTGGTCTCATCAGCGTCTCTGAGAAGACATCAGAACTCCGTCTGAGTGTGGGTCCAAACTCTACTGACCCGTAAGCGGCGCATAAGTGTGCGGGGTACCTGTGGAAGCGCTGCACCTCATGGGCGCTGCCCAGCATGTTGCTCCGGTCTTCAGCCAGCTGTTGCAGCGAGCGTCAGCGGTTGTTCAGCTCCTGGAGAGAAACCAAACCCAGTGAGATGAAGGTGGACGCCAGCGGGCCGGACGCCGGACGAGGAAACCTGGAGACGGATCGCTCAGACAGGAAGGGAAGAGCTTCCTCTTACCTTGATGGAATTAAAGTTAGCCGTCGTCTGAACGCCCAACCGTACGGTCTGAGGTCAAAGGTCACAGGAAACACACATCAGTCAGCAGTCATACAGATGCATAAAGATAACTGTAGCCATGGCAACCAGCTGACATGTCCCCACTTTCACCAGCACCTGGTGCCTGCCGGGTCACCTGAATTCCTGTGTGATGTCAGCACGGTCGGCCGTGACTGCGGCCATCAGAGGTGACCTCTGATCAGCTGAATGAACTCACCTTCCAGGGTGACGCCGTGTTACCCCGGGTTTCCACGGGAGCCGTCAGCAGCACGTTACTGCAGCAGCACGTCTTGCTTCCGTAAGCTGCTGCTTGGCCCTTCCCACGAGACGCAAAGCAGCAGGGGAGCAGCTGTCACCGACCGAGCACGAAGTCACACGAGTGACTTCGTCAGTAAACACAACAACAAGCAGGAGAAAATTACAACATGGTTTGTGTTTTATGTTCTGTCCGTATTATAATCGCCAATACGGACCTGAAAAACAAAGGAGACCGCTAGCTAGGTGATAACTTCTCACGGGGCCGCAGTTAGTAACCTTTTTTAAAAGTAAAGCAACCGAAAGGCAGTACGTTCTTTATTCTGAAAATCTCGGTAGCTTCTCTCAATTTCCGCGTCCGATTTCCTGTCTTTCCTTCCCCAAAAATGTCGAACTTGACCCGTTTCAGAGGCGTTGCGCGTAGAAAATAGAACCGGCGCGTAAAGGCCGCGACATGCTGCTCCTGAGACGTGGCCGACTCGCGCTGCTGACGGCTCCAGTGGAAAAGGTTCTGTTGACCACAGCGGTTCCTATCAGCAGCTATGACGTGCTGCTGCAGTAACGTGCTGCTGACGACTCCTGTGGAAAGCCGGGGTTAGAGTCGGCTTCATCCTGTAAACAAACAAATGAGTGGTAACAAAAAACACCACGTCTGGTTCTGGTGGAGGCGGAGGACAACACGCACCTTTCCAGGAGCAGAACCCAGATGTTCTTGTTGCTACAAACAGAGACGAGCAGAGTTAACAAACCAGGAAGTGAGAGGGACCAGCTGCTGCAGACAGGTGACACTCACCTGAGCCTGAACAATAGGAGCCTCCTCAGCCATCAGACCTTCTGACTCCAGTTCAGATGCCACCTTGTTGATGTCCCTCAGGCGGGACTCGTTGGCCTTCAGGTCCTGCAGGACAAAAGCACCTGCTGATTATCACCTGAGCTGATCTGACAGCTGCTGCTGGAAGACGGAGAGGAGGAAAAGTCCGACCTTCTGGAAGTCGTCAAACTTCTTCTGCAAGACCTCGACCTGCTCCAGGTCCGACCCGTCTCTCCATCCTCATTCAGCTAAAGACACGAGTTCAAGTAAAACAACCTAAAGTCACACAAACACAAAGCAGGTGTGGAGATGTTCGCTCTGAGCTGGAGGTCGTTCCTCGGCTGTGAAGGGCACACGAACCTTGTTGGTGCTGTTGAGCAGCGTGAGGATGTCGCCCTTCTTCATGGTGACCTCTCGAGGACTCTTCTCCTGGTAGTCGTACAGAGCCAGAACCAGCTCCTTCCCGGTCTCATCGTCAGTTGGAGCCACTTGTTGCTGTCGGGTTAACAGGTCTGGTGTTAGAACGTGGTGGATAAGAATGTTCTGACGGGCCGAGGGTTCTGAACCAGCGAAGTGACCTGGACCCAAACAAAGTGAGCCAGAACCTGCAGACACCTCAGAAACATGTCAGGACCAGACCTGCTCTACCTTCCTCCACTATGGTCTCTCCTTTCTGGGTGACAGCCTTGATGCGAGGTTCATGACCTGTGATCTCAGCCTGCAGAGCCTCGTGCTTCTTCAGCAGGTTCTGGACACCAATCAGGTCCTTCCCTGAGGACACATGTTAGAGTTCAGCATTATGCAGTAGACAGACCAGTTTAACCCAGGGGTTTCTTTCTTCTACAATCTGCTCTTTAACTGTATTATTTCCTGCTATTTCAGCTGTTAACTTTATTTTTTCTGTAAGTGTTTTTCTCCCCAGAAGAAGCTACAATGGTGTTCTGCTGAGCTGTGGTGGCCTCATGGAGGGGGCCATCGGCTATCACACTGCTGTTAAGCACTTAATCATTCTCCCTCTCCTGATAATAACATTTTACTTTCTTTGATGTAGGATGTACTACTACTAGTTTACCCGTTTAATTATAGATTCACTAGGATAAATACAATAAAATTTATCTCGCCAAACAGAATATTTACTAAGAAATCACAATGTAACGTGTGTGTGTGTGTGTGTGTGTGTGTGTGTGTGTGTGTGTGTGTGTAAAAGCCATGTGTAGTGTTTATTTATAAAGCATATGTTGTTGGATTTTATCCAGAATCGAGACTTTGAAAATATATAGTTTAATTACAGTTTGATTTATTTGACATCTGTATAATGTTTATTATTTTGTTTTTTCCCCCTAAATACCTAACGTTTTAGTTAACATGAATATCAGTCATTCATCCCAATACATGAAGTTACACATTTTAAATTTTAATAGGGGAAGATTGCAGGAGGGAGCAGTAAAATACAGGGGGTCCCCTGCAAAAACTAACTTTACGAGTCTGATGAAACTTGCTGGTATTCCCGCTGCTTCTTCGGTAAACAGCGCCAACAAAAACAAAGAAACTTGGGATCTTGTCGGCGTGGCGGTGGGATTTAAGGGAAACGCTGTATGCCCTATAGACTTCTCAACGAGCTGCAGTATTTCTCCGGTCAGATCTGTCTCCGAGTTCCACGAGCGGTCAGCCCGCAGCAGCGAGGTGCCGCATCGGTCAGCCTGCCCGGCCTGACAGCTGGAGATTACCGGATGAAAGAATGGAGCACAGAAGTGTCCCCCCAAGCGGCGCGCCCCGTCATATTTCAACCCATTTTTATCTTAAATGCACTGGGTTTTACCCTATTACCCATCTAAATATGCCCTATTAATTATTTTACCGTATTTTACATTTAAATTTCATGGTTAAACAGTACATGCTACATGTTAAACTGATTAGCTAGCTACTTCGGTAAACTCAGCTAGTTTAAAGGTGGCAGTGACATAAAATACGAATATAGATTTTAACTTACCGAAAAAAATGAAGTGGAGACTCCCTCGACGCTCTATTAGTGCAATTAATACCACTGCAAGTCATTTTGTCCAACAATTGCACCAATAATATCCAAAACAGAATTCACAAGCACAGAGGCTCAAAATCCCGAAACAGTTTCCAGGAGGGGCCGAGGCTGTGGCCTTTCCACGGAGCTAGCTCTGTGGTCACGTGGGTCTGAGGCGGCGGTCACGTGTGTCGGTTGCTCATTAATTATACAGAATTTTAGGCTTTCAATACACTTAAACAGAAGAGTGAGAAAAAATTCACCCCCCTCAGAGTTGTCATGAGTATAAACTAGATAATTTAGACAAAAAACATGTTTTGGTACCAGGCTGTAAACATGTTTATTTCTGCTGTGAAATCGGCATTTTTAACATGGGAGTCAATGAGGATTTGCTCGCTTCTGACACCAGCCCCCAGCGGATGAGGGTGGAACTGCAATTTTTCTTACTTCCGGGATGGGACCATTTTTAGAGCGGCATTGTGGGGGCTTGCTTGCTACAGAGGAAGCAGCAGAAAGCTGAGCTAACAGGCTGTTTTGCAGGTAAATACTCTTTTAGTGGAACTGCAGGACTTTTATGGTATAACTCGGAATCTACATGAGCTATTGTGGGAAGACTTTTAAACTACATTTACATACAGATACATGTATTTTTTATTCCATGTTACTTGGACGGACTAAACAAGTTCATAGTTCTGCCTGCTCCTTTTTCAGTGAAACGAATGGATTATATGATGTAACTCTCTAGTAAATCTATAGTAACCATAGTCTGGTGACTAGTGTCTAGTTTAGCTACATTTAGCTTAGCTGGAGTAATATAGTCTAACTCTGCCTCAACTGGTGACTTTTCTACTTCATTGTCAGCCAGACAAAATGTTGCTACAAACGCCCAAGGTACTGACCCCACAATTGAAAATCATAATGTCCACATTTATTTCCCACAATTTCAAACGTCACACTAAAATTAAACTTTTAGCTCTGATTTAATTATTTCCTTATTCATATCAGTTTTCCCTTTGTTGTAGGTAATCCTCGGGTGTCAGCAGGAGGAGGTGACTACCTGCATTACGGAGCACCCTGGTTCTGAGCCAGTTGCACCTTTGTGCTGCTCTTTGGGGAGGTGATGCTCAGCAGGTTAAACAACTGTAAAATTGATTTTGTTCGTAGTTTTTGTTTAGATCTCATACATCACCAGTTTTTCTTTCTTACAGACACATGCCTCCATGTGGAGACTTCCGGTTCCGGTTGAGTGAACGCTGGCGCGTCTCGCTGCCGCTGCTCGCTGGCAAACAAACTTTTTGTATTTTTTTTCTTCTTTTTCACCCTGGTCACATCCCTGTGTCGGTGAAAACTCATTTTCACCTACCTGCTCAGCTTGCGTTCTGGTTGCACATCACCACCTCCCTGCTCCACTCCATAATGTGGTCCAGCAGGATTTCTGTGTGCCTCTCACTGGCCTGGATCATCCTGTCGCTCATTCTTCTGTCCGTGGATGGCCTTCTCCAGTACTCGGCGGCGGAGCTCTTCAACCTCCGCTTTCACTACTCCGGATCTCCACCACCAGCTCTGTGCCTCTTCCCCGACATCACCTTCCAGCCTCGCCGTCGGTATATCCATCGGGGGTCCCGGTGGAACCTCCATCTCGACGGCTCCAAAGGAATACCCTCCTTCTGGTCCACGACTAGCCGGCGGCTACCCAGGAATACCTGCCGAGCTGCCGACTCCAGCGTGTTAGCCCGGCTGGCTAGTCGGGCTAATGCTCCTGTCGCCAGGGACTTCCGCACTGCTAATTTTGGTCTTCTCAACATTCGCTCCCTCTCTGGTAAAGGACATCTCCTCCAAGATACCATCAGTGACCTTAAGCTAGACTTTCTTTGTCTGAACGAAACATGGCAACAACCCAGCGATTTCTCACAACTCAATGACTGTACTCCTCCCGGATTTGTTTACCTCTCCAAACCCCGTGGGTCGGGCCGCGGCGGCGAGACTTGGAAGGTCCTTCCCGTAAGCCTTCCTCCTCTCACCACTCTGGAATGCCTCGCCTGTCAACTCTCCGGCCCGACCCCCACAATAATTGTCACTGTTTATCGTCCCCCCAAGTTCAGCCCTGAGTTTTTAAATGAACCCTCTGCTCTTTTATCCCATCTGTCCGCCCTTTCCCCAAATGTAATTTTACTTGGTGATTTTAATATTCATATGGACAATACGGCCCTCCCCCTCAGCAAAGACTTCTCCTCATCTTTGGACAGCCTCAGTTTTCATCAATATGCCAATTTTCCCACTCACATTAAAGGTCACACCCTGGATTTAATCTGCTGCTCCGGCCTGACCCCCTCCAACTGTACAGCTGACCCGCTCCCTTTCACGGACCACTTCCTCATCTCCTTTTCTGTTCCCCTCCGTCTCTCCATCATCAGGTCACCACGTATCATTTCTTTTCGTAATATTAAGGACATTGATCTAGCCTCCCTGTCCTCCAGTTTTGCCACCTTGACCCCTAATTTGTCCTCTACTCCCGATGATCTTGTCATTCAGTACAATAACGGTCTGGTTTCTATCCTTAATTCATTTGCTCCCATCAAATCCCGCTCTGTATATTTTACTCGGTCTGCTCCATGGTTCACCCCTGCCCTTCGCTCCTTGAAAGCTACCAACCGGAGGCTTGAAAGGCTCTACAAGAAAACCGGTCTCACCATCCATAAAGACTTATATTCTGCTCAGATTTCTCTCTACAAGGACTCCATCTCCCATGCCAAATCTCAGTATTACTCCGGTCTCATCTCGTCCAACTCCAGCAACACTAAAACATTATTTTCCATCATGAACAGCATTTTTCAGCCTCCCGACTCCTTACCCATCCATCTTTACTCTTCAGAAACCTGTAACTCTCTCCTTCAGTTTTTTAATGAGAAGGTCAATAGAATCCATCTCTCTTTACCTCATTCCTCCCCTCCCTCTCCTGATTTATTTGAACCCACCATTCCGTTCTCCTCCTTTGAACTTCCCCATCCCTCAGAAATATTAGATTACATCTTCGTCTTCGTCTTCCTCCGCTTATCCGGGTCCGGGTCGCGGGGGCAGCATCCCAACTAGGGAGCTCCAGGCCGTCCTCTCCCCGGCCTTGTCCACCAGCTCCTCCGGCAGGACCCCAAGGCGTTCCCGGACCAGATTGGAGATGTAACCTCTCCAACGTGTCCTGGGTCGACCCGGGGGCCTTCTGCCGGCAGGACATCCCCGAAACACCTCCCCGGGGAGGCGTCCAGGAGGCATCCTGACCAGATGCCCAAACCACCTCAACTGGCTCCTTTCGATCCGGAGGAGCAGCGGTTCTACTCCGAGTCCCTCCCGAATGTCCGAGCTCCTCACCCTATCTCTAAGGCTGAGCCCGGCCACCCTACGGAGGAAACTCATTTCGGCCGCTTGTATCCGCGATCTCGTTCTTTCGGTCATTACCCAAAGCTCATGACCATAGGTGAGGATTGGGACGTAGATCGACCGGTAAATCGAGAGCCTGGCTTTCTGGCTCAGCTCCCTCTTCCCCACGACAGATCGGCTCAGCGTCCGCATCACTGCAGATGCCGAACCAATCCGCCTGTCGATCTCCCGATCCCTCCTACCCTCACTCGTGAACAAGACCCCGAGATACTTAAACTCCTCCACTTGAGGTAGGACCTCTCCCCCGACCCGGAGGTGGCAAGCCACCCTTTTCCGGTCGAGAACCATGGTCTCAGATTTGGAGGTGCTGATCCTCATCCCAGCCGCTTCACATTCGGCCGCGAACCTACCCAGCAAGAGCTGAAGGTCAGAGCTGGATGAAGCTAGGAGGACCACATCATCCGCAAAAAGCAGAGACGAGATTCTCCTGCCACCAAACTCGACACACTCCACACCACGGCTGCGTCTAGAAATTCTGTCCATAAAGGTAATGAACAGAACCGGTGACAAAGGGCAGCCCTGGCGGAGTCCAACCCTCACTGGGAACAGGTCCGACTTACTACCGGCTATGCGGACCAAACTCACGCTCCTCTGGTAAAGGGACTGAATGGCCCTTAACAGAAAGCCACCCACCCCATACTCCTGGAGCGTCCCCCACAGGGTGGCCCTGGGGACACGGTCATAAGCCTTCTCCAAATCCACAAAGCACATGTGGATTGGTTGGGCAAACTCCCATGCCCCCTCCATCACCCTTGCAAGGGTATAGAGCTGGTCCACAGTTCCACGGCCAGGACGAAAACCACATTGCTCCACCAAATCCAAACCTTCCACCTGTCAACTGGACCCTATTCCAACTGTTTTAGTTAAATCGTGCCTTTCTTCTCTGCTCCCTTTTATAACAGCCATTATTCATTCCTCACTATCCTCTGGTACGGTCCCATCCCTATTCAAATCCGCTTCAGTCAGCCCTATTCTAAAAAAACCTGGTTTAGATCCCAATGATTTCAATAACCTCCGTCCCATTTCCCATCTTCCCTTCATTTCCAAAGTCCTTGAGAAAACTGTTGCATCTCAGCTCCATTCACATCTCACCCGCAATAACCTTTATGAACAGTTTCAGTCTGGCTTCCGTCCCCACCACAGCACAGAAACAGCTCTCATCAAGATCACTAACGACCTACTCATTGCTGCTGATTCTGGTTTAATCTCTATTCTTATTCTCCTCGATCTGAGTGCAGCCTTTGACACCATTTCTCATCCCATCCTCCTTAATAGACTCTCTTCCTTAGGCATCACTCACACCCCCCTCCGCTGGTTTCAATCTTACCTTACTGGCCGCACTCAGTTCATCCAGTTAAAATCCTTTACCTCAGAACCCTCCCCAGTCAAGTCAGGTGTGCCCCAGGGCTCTGTCCTGGGGCCCCTCCTCTTCATAGTATATCTCCTCCCTATCGGCAAAATCTTCCGCAAATTCAATATCCAGTTTCACTGCTTTGCAGATGACACCCAGCTCTACATTTCCAGTAAGCCCAACTCAACTCTCCCACCATCCTCCCTTACACTGCCTCTCTGAAATCAAATCATGGTTCACCTCTAATTTCCTCAAACTCAACGGCAATAAAACTGAACTTCTTCTTGTTGGCACTAACTCCACCCTCTCAACATCTGACAGCTTTTCTTTAACTATTGACAGCGCCACAGTCTCCCCCTCACCTCACGTCAAGAGTCTGGGTGTCATTCTCGACAGCTCACTTTCTTTTCAAGCTCACATTAATAACTTAATTCGGTCAGCATACTTCCATCTACGTTCCATAAACCGTCTCCGTCCCTCACTGACCCCTCACACTGCCGCCATTCTCGTCCACAGCCTAGTCACCTCCCGTATCGACTATTGCAATTCACTTCTTTATGGTCTTCCCAACAAACTCCTTCATAAACTGCAACTGGTCCAGAATTCAGCAGCCCGTATTATCACCAGAACCCCTTCCTTTCACCACATCACGCCGGTTCTCCAGCAGCTTCACTGGCTCCCAGTTAAATTCAGGTCCATCTTCAAAATTCTCCTCCATACCTTCAAAGCAATCCACAACCTCTCTCCTCCATATATCTCAGACCTTATAAGCATTCACACCCCGTCCCGTTCACTCAGATCTTCTTCTTCCATCCATCTTGCGGTTCCTTCTGCCCGTCTCACTACCATGGGGAGCAGAGCTTTCAGCCGCTCTGCTCCTCGACTCTGGAACTCACTTCCCCCAGACATCAGGAACGTCGACAGTTTTACCCTTTTCCAATCAAAACTCAAAACACACATGTTTAAATCTGCCTACAACCTCTGATTTTATTGAAATGTTTCTCTCTGTTTTTTCTTCTTTGGGTTTTATTGTTGTTTTATTGTATTTTATTACGTGTTTTGTGTAAAGTGACCTTGGGTGTCCTGAAAGGCGCTTTTAAATAAAATGTATTATAGTATTATTATTATTATTGTTATCCATGTGGTCAGGTGGTGTTGGTGTGATCTGGGAGGGTGCACTCATGTCGTCATCTCCTTGTGCCGTCTCCAGGATCCTGATGGGAGTTCTCTGTGCCTATAAAGCAGGGGTATTTACTTCTGGGCCTGGAGGGCCGGTATCCAGCACGTTTTAGTTTTAACTCTGTTTCAACACACCTGATTTCAGTCCGCAGATAATTAACAGGCTTCTGCAGAGCTGCTGCACAGGTAATTCAACCACTGATTCAAGTGTGTTGGAGCAGGGAAACAACTAAAACGTGCTGGATACCAGCCATCCAGGACTAGAATTGAATACCCCTGCTATAAAGCCTTCCTCCCTCCTCCGGACTTTAAACATTAGTATTTTATTATGGTTTACCTGATTTAGTAAATAAATCTCAATTTATAAATTTCCTGTTTTGGTGCCTGTCCATAAAATCCTGCATTAGACACTGAAAGCTGAATGGATGCCGTTCATTCACTTTGACATTCAATGTATTTTTAAAGATACACTTGAAATTAATATCAGCTGTTTAACAGAGTGGTGCAAAGTAATTGCTGATGTCATGATTTTTGCAACAACCTGACCTTCATGCAGAGAAACTCAGGAGACAATTGAGCAAAAAACAGTTTATTAAAATGTTTGACAGATGACTGAAGAGGTAACAGCTGGAGATCAGGAACCAGAAGCTTCTGCGAGGAAGAGCAGAGGTTAGTAAGAGGCAACAGGTCAGGTTTTTCTTAGACTGTGCAGGTAGCTTAGAGACTGAGGCCCTGTCCACACGTAGCCGGGGATCTGCCAAAACGTAGATATTTTCCTACGTTTTGGCCTGTCATCCACACGAAAACTGAGTTTTTTCACACGAAAACGGATCTTTTTAAAAACTCCGGCCAAAGTGAAGATCTGCGTTTTCTCCGTTTTGGGTGTCTGCGTGTGGACAGACAAAACCGGAGTTTTAAGGTCCGCAACGTCACTTTCCGCGACAAAAAAATGCTGACATCACGTGTGTGACCTGTGTTTACACTAGCCGGCATCATGGAAGCCTTCAGAGCTGCGCTCTGTCACTACCTGATCCATCAATTGTCCAAGCGCTTTCTGCTTGTTTGTTTTTGCAAGCGGAATTACTGCTTCTTGCGGAAGACCACAGACGAAGGACGAGGTTAAGAACGGGGGAAGTACTGCCGCCTACAGGTCTGACATGTCCTTAACAACGTATTTATCCGGGTACGTGTGGACAGAGTCTGTTTTTAAAATGCGGTGGTGTGGATGCAAGTTTTTGGAGGGGTGGATATTCGTTTTTAAAAAACCCGGCTACGTGTGGACTAGGCCTGAGAAACGCCACAGAGATGGAGCCACAGGTTTTAGTGTGTAAAGATCAGAAGGCCCTGAGGTAAAATTGAGTGTTAGTAATGACTAAAGAATGACTTACAAAAGGAAAAGTTTAGGTACTTACGGTCTGAAATTGTAGCGCAGACGGGAGACAGCAGAATGGTGGCGAAACAACCAGAAGTCTGGGAGAATGACAGCATGAGTTGCAAGCGGGTGAGCAGAAGGTAGTGGGTAAGCCGACTGCCAGTATGGTTGTGGAATCAGGAGCTTCAAGGAAATAATTCCCATAGATCTGCATAGAACATGAGAACGTAAGTTTGAAAAACGGCAGAGTCATGGGCTAGATATGGGTTAAAACAATCTAATGAGTGACCAGCTACCAGCTTTTATTCAAGGATGGGGTTACAGGTGTGTGAGGATGTGCCTGCCCCATGAGAAGAGTTTTTAGGTAAGCCTCTCCATGGTGCTCTGCAATGGTGACTAGCAAGGCTAATGAAGAGATTAAAGGGAACACAAACCCAGGACTCCGACCCAAACTCCTAACAGCAACACAACGACTCCTCCCACAGGCGGTTGTTCCACGGAGCACGCAGCTGCCCAAAGTTCAGCATCAGGCAACCTGTAGGCGATGTAATCATACGTGGCTTCTGAGCATGCAAGTTTATTCTAACTGTACAGCGTACAATAATAATAAAGATTTATATTGTGTTGTGTTGCTCACCTTACAGGTTCTTTTAAAATATTATCCTGTGCCTGCTTACAGCAGGTCTTTCAGGTCTTTTGAACTAGACACAGAGGTTCAGGCACAGGTACTTAGTCAGACTCCTGATATGATAGAGCATCCACCACCACAGACTCCTGATATGATAGAGCATCCACCACCACGGACTCGAACAATAGGTCCATATGCTTGTCAACTGGAAACAATGGAAAAAGATTACCATTAGTACAGATATTTATCCATAACCATCACTGTGGGTTTATTATACAGCATATGAACTACATGAGGTGGGATTGGTCTGCAGTAGGGATGTGTATTTTTGACAGAATTTATTGTTGGAATATTCAATAAACAGTCCAAACTGATACTTAACATATATAACATGAGTTATCTGAACCATAATAGCGAGATTTAAATTTCAATGGTGGAAGCAAAACCCAATGCACACTGCTGCCAACTAGCGGGCGACATTTAAAGTGCACCAAAAACAAAGAAAATACACAAATGTTTGCATGTAAATTCTTCCAAAAATTACATACACTGCTTCTGAAAATGGATGTAATATCTCAGGAAAAAATATCACGATATATTGCCATATAGATATTTTAGAGACACAGTTTGAGAATATCTATACAATATTACTGGGAAAATATATCGCAATATATTGTCATATTGATTTTCTTACATCCCTTGTCTGCAGTGTACTTTGTGTACACTATGGTGTGTCTTAGCTCACCAGCTGCAGTTGATGCATGTGGCTGTGTAGCACTTCCATTGTAATGCAATGCAGTAGTTTTCAATCTAAAAAGAAAGAATAAATAAATAAATAATAGCTTTTAGACAAAAATATAGATTTTATGTAAAAATTAATTAAAAGCATGTATTTAACTCATTATTGATTATCTGTCCTGGATAACATTCTTTTGATGGAGAATACAGAGCACGTGACAGAAAGCACATTGAATCTGATTTGTCTTGTTCTGACAAACAAATGTCAGATCTGTCTACTGGAAAGAAATGTATTATCAAACACACTCAATTAGATAATTATTCAGTCAGAGTTACATCATAAAATCCATTCGTTTCACTGAAAAAGGAGCAGGCAGAACTATGAACTTGTTTAGCCCGTCCAAGTAACATGGAATAAAAAAATACATGTATCTGTATGTAAATGTAGTTTAAAAGTCTTCCCACAATAGCTCATGTAGATTCTGTCTGAGTTATACCATAAAAATCCTGCAGTTCCACTAAAAGAGTATTTACTTGCAAAACAGCCTGTTAGCTCAGCTTTCTGCTGCTTCCTCCATAGCAAGTTAGCAGTACACAGGTTAGCTCTAATAGCTGCAAAGTCTCTGATGTTCCACAGGTTCCTGAAAAATTAGCAAACTTATTAACATAAACTGCAATAATTTATTGCATGAAACCAGTAATGAATATGTTAAGATGAGTTTTTAATACGTCTCTCTGGAACAGTAGACCCTGAGGCTAGCACAATGGCTTGCTTAGCAGCTAGCTAGTGAGCTAGCGTCTGGTTAAAACCAACTTAAAAAGTGGCTTAACTTACAGATTAACTAAGAAAAGATAAAATATATTATCAATACTCACTTTAGATCCTCAGTAGACACCACAGACAGCAGAAATAACCTGTTTGGGGCTCAAAATTCATGTTGTTGACCAGGTGGAAAAAAAATGTCTGGGAGGCTACATCACTTCCAGGTCACTGAACTGTCACTCAAGAGAAACCACTGTCCTATGGTAGAGGACTTCTCAGAAGTCCCGCCCACCCGAAAGGGTTGTGTCAGAATTGCAACCAAAAACTCAGGGATTGCAAAGGAGAAAGCCAGACAGTGTAAGTGCAAATCTGGTAGTGAGAGCAAAGCTGTGAGCAGCGAGAACAAAACTAAGGAAATTGATAACAAAAACACATAGAGGCAAACAGAAAAAGGAAACATACTTTGTTACTCTGTTACTACTGTTACTGTTTTACTTTTGAAATATGTTTTTTTTCCTTTAGTCAATATTTTTGTTCTGTCAATTTCTTAATTTTTGTTTGACCGTCAAAGTGTTTTTCTTGATCATTTTAAGAATCTGATTCAGATCGTAAGTTTTTCTTTTGAAACCAATGTTTTTTCTCTCAATGTCTTAAAATTTGTTTGCTCTCCAAAGTGTTTTTCTTGATCCTATTGGCACAAATCTAATCCCATAGATTTCTCTCCACTACGTTTTTACCTGTATAAAACAATAAGTTATACACATGTCATATTTATACATCTGATACAATTCAGATCGCCTTCAACACTCAGTCACACACCCAGGGCCGTTTCAAGACATTTTGGGGGCCAAGGCAAAATGACCCCCCACCCCACCCCCCCATAACTGGGCTCCCCACTGTGTAATTCATACCCTCTCCAGGAGTGTTAGTTATACGGTGTTTATAAAAGCTGCTCAGACATCGCTGAAATGTTATCAGATGAAAAACTAACTCATCAGACATGCTGTCTCATCTGCTGCTTTTCTAAACTTGCAAAAGGTAACAAAACCATTTGAAAGACACTATTTGTGGATTCTCTGAAAGTTTCCATGAAGTCTGTGACAACTTATTTTTCATTGATCCTATCGTCTAATCTCACAGCTGAAACAAGCATCCTTAATAATCTGTGCACAGGAAGCTTACCGATGCTGTAGTAAAACAAAAGGTATAATAATTTCTTATTAATAAAACCTTGTTGCAGCACTAAAGCAGAAAAATGAGATTTTGCAATAAATATGCTAAACAGGTGTGGCTGGTGAAAAATATTTTTGGTGGGGCTGTGCTATTTTTTTTAAACAAACTTGTGCTTTCTGAGCTTTGTGCACAACTTCACTATTTCCTGATTTAAGCACAGCTCTTTTATTTCCTGTCTTACATCATTGGACAAACTGATTAATCCAGGTGTGTCTGATTATTGGCACACTGCCTTGCGGACCAAGGTTGAAAAATACTGCATTAAATTGCACATAAAATAACATGACCATAAATGGTAAATAGGCAATGCAAGAGGCAAGTAACAAAACCATTTTTTTTTTCAACATTTGAGTGAACACGAAAAATTATGAGCAGGTCACTGTTACAGTAATGGTAGTAAACACTACTTAGACAAAATGCCAGAAATTGACACTGTTAAATATTTCTGGAGTGTTGTGCCAAGGTCAACTTTATACAAAGATCAAGTGGATGCATTTGTGTGTGTGTGTGTGTGTGTGTGTGTGTGTGTGTGTGTGTTACCTCATTTGTACAGAAATTTTGCCCTTCTGTCCTTCTGAGTGGCAAAGCACTCGATGACCCTTTTATTGAAGTCAGGAATGTTTGTGACAAGCTTTTTTTCCATGGAGAGCATGGCAAGATCATTCAGCCGATCCTGTGTCATGGTGTTCCTCAGGAAAGTCTTAATCCTCTTTAAAGTAGAAAAGCACCTCTCTGATTCGGCTGTGGTCATGGGTGTGGTGACAAGAATCTTCAAAAGAGTGACAGTCTCTGTGAACGTGCTTTGAAGATTGTTCTCCATGAAAAACTGGAAGAGAGTCAGTGCACCAGTGCAAGCCCTGAACTCATGGTTCTCATAGATGAGGGATAGCTCTGTTCTGAGCTTAGCTTTGTTCAGCATGGGCTAGGCCTCTACAGCGGTCGCCAGTGCTGCATCTGGGAACTGTGCTGTGTGTTGCACAAACAAGTCACTTTTCAGTAGAGTGGCAGTAACGAGGTGCTTGGTAAAAGAGAATTGCTCTTTTGTATGGCTCAGGATGGTGTCGCAAACCTGTCATATGATAAATAAAAAAACAACAGATAAGTACATAGGAAACACTTTCATAGGAAATAATGTCATCAGTATCCTCTTACAAATGTTATATTTCCCAGTTTTTGGGACAATAAAACATTTCTGATTCCCAATTAGATGTTTTTACTTCAAATGTAAAAACATCTCATTGAGAATCAGAAATGTTTTATTGTCCCAAAAGCTGCGAAATTTGTTTGCTGCAGCAGAAGTGTAACAAGTAAAATGGAATCAGATTGATGTATGTACAAATTTACATGAAATACACATTTACGTGATTAAATATGTATAATAAGTATGTGTTGAAATGAGTTTTTACAGTTATTGCACATTAAACAATGTACATGTTATTAAACAAATGTCCCTGTTTGTGGGACAACCAAGGATTTCTGATTCTGATTGTCTTGTTAACAGAAATGTAATGTACAGCTTACCTCTGCACCCAGCTGCTGTTGTTCTCCCTGGCCAAACGTCCTCCGTTTGTTGACTGCTGCTGCATTGACGCGCTGCATTCCTCAGTCAGAGAATGAATGGAGTCCCTAATGAGACACAAGTTCCACATCCACATTACTGGTTGTGAAACTAACATACTGGAGAATTTCATCACAATAATATTAAATAAACAAGTATGTACCTGATCTTTTGCATGCTGTTGGTGAAGCTCTGGATGACCCCTGTGATGTAGACTGAGTCAATGTTCCTCTTCTGCAGCTGGTTGAACAGCATGTCCACATGTGGCATGATCTTGTGATCCTCCAACACATTATCAAGTGAAGCAACCAGATCCACTTGGCCCCTGAAGACGCCCGGGTTGTGTGAGGATTCAGTCTCATCATGGCCACACAAAGCCTGCTCAAATGCTCCACAAAATTTAACACAGTCAATCGCTGACGTCGTTAGGTCCGTTTTACAGCCCCCCTAAAATAATCACAAGCCCCCCTATCATTTTGAGTTTTTTGAGGGCTGGGACTTTAATGTGTTATTATGATTAATTAGAAAAAAACGACTCGTTAAAAAAATTTCACGCATTTAATCGCAGCTTGCATTTCGAGCACGACGGAACCTTTGTCATTGCACGACTTCCTCGTAGACAGAATATCACTGACGCACACAACAATGCACAGTGCTAATGGCTACTAAAATGGAATAAAAACAGAAAGAAGTTGCCTTGCTTGGACTGATGCAGGATTTAGGAAACACGTCCGCCTCTTTTCTTAACTTGAAAAAACCAAACTTCCAGACAACAACGGAGTCCGTGTCGCGGACATTTTTCAGAGATCGTCTCTGCTGCGGCTGCCCGGTGGCAACGGAAACTTTACAAAAGTTGCAGTAAGCTATATTTTTAACATTTGCATAACATCTGTGCAGCGCTGAAAGCACCAGACAGAATAATTCTGTGCCCTAACAGTAGTTTATGAAAGTAGTCAGAGAAACGAGAGGCACCTGGCTGCCGCTGGGAAAACGCTCCGTGTTCTCACTACTCTGTAAACAATCACAAACAACGTGTCTTAAAGTTGAAAACAGAAGTTTAAGTTAAAACAGAAACACTCTGAATCTTTTCTGATGATTTTCTACACAATTCTGTCGGGGAGTTATACGTTTCTGAGACGAGTCTCTCTCATATATTAAAACTGTCAACTGCACACTCATTTGGCAGAATATAAGTTTGACAATTATTCATTTGTTCTTTGTCACATTTCAGTAACATTTATAATCAAGCAAGTTGTAATTAAACAAATTAAACAAATGACTGCAACATTTCCCCCTGTTAAGTGCAGTAGACTGAAATTAATATCTTTATATGGAAAAATAACATTTCTAATTTTTAATGGACTTATATAAAATCTTTCTTCAACATAGACCCCACTAATGAACTGGTTGTGTTATTTTTTTTTATAAAAAGAAGAGAGAAAATGCACAAAGGTAGGAAAGGAAAAGAAAGTGATAAAATAATAGGTTTTGTTAAATGTTCTTCAGATAATGAATTAATTGACAAAGTTTTTGCAGGGTGTGAAAAAAATGTTCAAGGTCAACCTCCTGGGGCTAAGCCCCCCCATATCTCAATCCTAGTGACGTCCATGCAGCCTCTGGACCCCGAGCAGATCTGGAAAGTACAGCGCCAGAAAACTACAATCAGCATTGCATTCGCTGGATGGAATCAACTGACTAAGTCTAAGGAGTCACACCGAGGTGACATGCTTTATGCTCCACAGCAACATTTACCATAATGTGTTTTAAAGTAGCAACAGCGTCGGTGGTACGGTATAAAACTGCCCTGAAATGTATGTACTGCCCCCTATTGACAGGAAACTACACACTGCCATTTTAGGAGGATAAAATCTCTAGATGAGCCATCTCATTTTCGAGCGGGTCCTCCTAAATTAGAGGATAGCTAATGAATGATGGAACTAGGCTGTAAACAAGTCAGAAAGTCATCACAGATGCCATTAAATTAATTGTATCTGTCTGAGAGGGAAGAATCAGTGTGCCCTATTTGTGATGTTGCTTTATGGTTTGTTCTGACTCCTGTGCCATGTACACTTTTATGTATCTTAAATTAAAGGATGGCGCCGGTGTACGTGGCAAGCCGTCTGTCTCCTGTCGGATATTTTATCTTTTTATTATTTTTGAGTGTTTTCGTGTGTAATGTGACTTTGTTGCTGACTTATGACCGAGAGGCTCTTCTAGAACTTCGATCAGCTGCTGGCCTGGTGAAACCGGGTGCTTGGACGGGCTGGAGGAGTTCCGGTTTTTTATCCTCCTGCCAGTGCCGCTCGGCACCACCGCTTGTGCCTCGACGGCTCCTGGATCGGGCTAACTGGAGGAAGCGTCGTAGGGGTCGTGGAAGGCGTGGTGGACGGCGGGTGAGACTACGGTCCAAGCTGTCACTGTCCCGTAGGGAGCTTGCTGAGCTGACGGGTATCAGCTGTCATCTTGTGGCGCCATCACGCCTGTTGGAGCCGGCCCCGTCCTGCCTCGTGCCGTTGGTGGGGTTTGAGGAGGAGACTGCGCACCCGCGCTTTCGTCCAGTGTCTCGGTACCGATGGAGGGGAGTCAACCCAGCGAATCTCCACCCGGTGACATGTACGGGGGTAGCATCCGCGTCCCTGGGCTTAAATAGCGCTGAGCCTACGACTCCACATCTCACACGGCTAGGTCTGGTCAACGCCAGGTCGGTAATGAATAAAACTTTCATTTTGAAATACTTCTTTGTTGCACAGGAGTTGGAACTCCTGTGCATATGTGAGAGCTGCTTCCTATGGGAGATTCGAGTGCTTTACTGGAACTACTACCAGTGGGTTGTAGCTGTTTTAATGTCCCGAGGTCTTCTGGCAGAGGCGGTGGACTGGTTGTCGTGTATAAATCTCACTTCAACTGTAAACAGCTTATTCCGTCGAATCCTCCTTCCAGCTTTGAAATGTGCCTGTTTGAACTTGGCCCACCTCCTCTGTTGCTCGTGGCGTTGATATATCGTCCTCCTAAATTTGATGTGGACTTTTTAAAGGACTTCTCTGACCTCCTGTCTGTAAACATGCTAAAATATGATCATGTTTTGATTCTTGGTGATTTTAATATTCATGTGTGTTGCCCTGATAAGCCATTGGCCAAAGACTTTTTACATCTGTTGGGCTCCCTTAATCTGTCACAGTGGGTCCTGGGTCCTACTCATGCACAGGGACACACCTTGGATTTAGTGATGTCTATTGGTCTCTCTGTTGCTGGTGTAGAGATACTGAGCCCGGTTTTTTCTGATCACTCGCCCATTTTATGTGATTTTAACTTGCCCTGCATGCCTGCTGTGGCTTCCTCTCATGTGAGGTTCCGTCGTGTTTTAAATGCAGCAAAGGTTATTGAGCTTGGTGAGCTCCTATGTGCAGAAGGAAGTGAGCTACACACAATGTCACTTAATGCAGAGGAGCTTACACTCCAATTTGACAGTATTTGTAAAAACATTTTGGATAAAATTGCACCTCTTAGGATTAGAAAGAAGAGGCCTAGGCCAGAACCATGGCTCTCTGATGATGTTCGGGCCTGCAGGCAATCCTGTAGGAGGGCAGAAAGGAAATGGAAGAAAGACAGACTCCAAGTCTCTCGTGAGATATTCAGAGAATCTTTGTTTAGTTATCAGCAAACTCTTAAGGAAGCAAGGGTGAAGTTCTTTGCTGATATCGTGGAAAAAAATTCTCATGATCCACGCACTCTTTTTTCTGTTGTAAATTCGCTACTTGAGTTCTCTGATTCTAGCTCTTTGCCTCCCACAGTTGAAACTTGTAATGACTTTCTTCACTTTTTTGTTGATAAGGTTACAGCTATTCGAGCTGCCATTACAAACTCACCATCTGACTCTCTACTCCCAGATCCGCTCCAGGCTACACTGGAAACATTTGAGACTGTTACATTATCAGACTTGGAAAAACTGGTCGCTCAGCTCAAACCTTCTGGCTCTCCTTGTGATGTGCTGCCCCCTAGAATTTATAAAGAACTCTTTCCAGTGATAGGCCCTTTGCTGTTGGCAATCATAAATGGCAGTCTTAATTCTGGTATGGTTCCGTCCTCGTTTAAGAAGGCTGTTATTCATCCCATGTTAAAAAAACCGGGGCTGGATGTGACAACCTTAGCTAATTACAGGCCCATCTCAAAACTCCCTTTTCTTTCCAAACTGCTGGAGAAGGTCGTGTATTCACAATTGGTTGACTTTTTGGACACAAATGATTTATGGGAAACCTTTCAGTCAGGGTTCAGGAAAGGTCACAGCACTGAATCTGCTCTTTTAATGGTTTTTAATGACATGTTTTTAGCCTGTAACATGGACAATGATGTTGTTCTGCTATTGCTTGACTTATCTGCAGCTTTCGATACAGTCGACCACGAAGTCCTTCTGGACCGACTACAGCATTGGGTGGGGATAACTGGGCAGGCCCTCCAATGGCTTCGCTCTTATCTTCAAGACAGGACATTTAGTGTTCAGATGGGTGAGGTAACGTCACCCAGCGTGAAACTTCGTTGGGGTTCGCCACAGGGCTCTGTCCTTGGTCCTCTCCTATTTGCAGTGTATTTGCTTCCTCTTGGAGTCCTCCTTCGCCAGCATAATATGAAATTTCATTTCTTTGCTGATGACTGCCAGATCTATCTCCCTCTTCAACGTGGGGAGGATAGATCAGTTTCTCATTTACTGGATTGCTTGAAGGACATAAAATGCTGGATGGCTTCTAATTTTTTGCACCTAAATGAGAGCAAAACGGAAGTTATAATACTTAGTCCTGGCAGAAGAAATGGCTCTGGTGCTGATATTGACCTTGGCCCATTGACACCCTATGAAAAGAAAATGGTCAGTAATTTGGGGATTAAAATCGACTCAGCACTTAATCTTGACACTCATGTAAATACAGTGGTGAGGTCCTGTTTCTTTAACCTGAAAAGACTATCCAGGATCAGGCCTCTGCTGTCCAGAGCTCATCTGGAGTCTGTGTTGCATGCCTTCGTCCTGTCTCGGCTGGACTACTGCAACGCTCTGTATGCTGGTCTGGCCCAGTGCACGGCTCCAGTTTGTGCAGAACTCTGTGGCTAGGTTCCTGACAGGCACTAGATGTCGAGAGCACATTACCCGCACTGGCTCCCGGTAAAATATCGAGCTCAGTTTAAAATCTTAACTCTCGTTTATAATGCCCTCCAGGGCAGTGCCCCCTCGTACATTACTGCACTTTTGAACAGATATGCTCCATCTCGGTCTCTTCGCTCAGCCGAGCAGGAACTTCTGGTGGTCCCCCGGTCGAAATTTTGATTGAGGGGTAGTCGTGTTTTTTCTATTTTGGCTCCAACTCTGTGGAACGAATTACCACTGAGCATTAAGCCGGGCGTACACTGTGCGACTTTTTCACTCGCAGCGTTCAGCTTCAGCTCAAACTGTACGACTTCCTCGCAGAGCAGATCTCACGAGTCGTGTGCTCACACTGCACGACCCAGTTCTCGCATGCGACCTGACTGCTCACACTGTACGTCTGGTAGCAACACGTCGGCCCTAAAAATGTGCTAAAAATAGCAGTTTTTACTCAACACGTCAGACTTTTTTGTCTTGCCTGTTGTCCTTCGGGAGTGCTGCAGGAGGACACACAGGGATTTATGGGGGTTGGATGAGGAAACGAAATAAAGAAAGTAAATATGTGTTTTGTGATCAGTTTAATTTGACATGAACACGACAAACACGCTTTCTTGACAATCTTTGTGAGTAAAAAAACATGTAGAAACAAAAACGCACAGCGTGTGTTATTAGGGAAATAGCGAGCGACCGGCCGGCGTTGATGCAGGATCGCGCGCGCATGCGCCGTGAGCGGTTCTGATACTTTTTGGATCGTAGCTGCTCGCAGCTGCTCGCAGCGCCGCTTCAACAGTGCGATACCCTCACGAGGGACGAGCGAAATATTAAACACACCAGAAGTCCGTGCGACCTCACGACTGCTGATCGGCGGCTGGTCACGTGGTGTTAATCGCCTCTCGTAACCCCCTGTACACTACACGACCGCTCGGCGCAAAACTCGCCCCGATGTCGTGGCTTCTCGCACGACTGGAAAATCGGCTCAAAAAAGTGAAAAAGTCGCACAGTGTACGCCCGGCTTTAGGCAGGCACCATCCATTCAAGTCTTTAAGTCTCGTTTAAAGACTCATTTTTATCTGATTGCGTTTCAGCGCTAGGGTCACTTGAATTGCCCTAACATTATGGTTTTAACTATTCTTCTTTTTAAACCGGATGCTTGATTTTATTTTGTCCGACATTTGTTTTTTTTTAATCGATTGGTCTTATTCCAATATCTCTTATCTGTAATGCTGTTTGCTTGCTATTTTATGATTTTATGTTTTTATCCTGCTTTTATGCCCATGTATTGAGAATGTTTTTCTTTTAATGATGTTGTTCAGCACCTTGGGCTTCGGATAATGTTGTAGAAGGTGCTATACAAATAAAATTTGATTGATTGATTGAAAGGATATGTCAACTTTTATAGAGCAAACTGAAGAGTACATGGTGCTCTGTCAGACAAAAAAGCCCTGTTAAACACATTGTTGTGGGGGAATTCCGCCATGTTTTCCAGTGTTGGGAATTTAGTAAATGCAATTTTTAAGCCATGCTATCTTATTTTCTTTTGCTTCCATTCTGCTTCACAAGCAACTCTTCTAATTTTACTACTACTGGTTGTTTTGAATGGCATCTGCTGAAGCCACTTCCTACTGAGTTACAAACTATCAGCATGAGTTAACCAATAGTTTCGCTCAGCTACTCCACCAGGCCGTTCCAAGTACCTACCCCAGATCAGGCACTCAGAAAGTTCCTGAAAACGGCCGTTTGGCCGGCCCGGTCAAGTGGAAACACGCATGTTGGGAAGTTCCTGTAAATCTACCCTAAAGTTCCGGTGGTGGAAACGCACCTGTTGAATGCCCTATACCTACGTCTGTATCCTCAAAGTCATAGTCAGCCTTTGCTAGGCTACTGTGAATAGAGAATTCCTTCCTAATAACAACAAAACTGAACAAAAATCATAAATATACTCATTTAAAAAATACAGCAGATGTTACCAAATCTTACCGGTAATATTCTGCCATCAGTTCACAGCAGAAATATATAGTAGAGATAGGAAACTATTTTATTTTTTATTATCCACACTTTCAGTTTGTTTGGCCAATTGGAAACAAAACAATTTATAAAATACAGGTCAGGAGAAACTATATAATCAAGACAGAGATCATTCTAGAGCTGACAAACAATGAAAGCATTCAGGAAACACTCTCTGGTTGCTCTCCAGATGCCATTCTCAGTCACCATGGTGCAGCCTGTATCCTGGATGGAGGGGTCTGGCTGATGTTCTCCCCATTTTGTGAAGGTCAGGGGTTGATTATTCATGTCAACACCAAAATTCCCCTCTGATTCATTCTTGTTGACATTGATCCAGACTTCATTGTAACCATCTCCAAACACCTCGGTCAGTTTGTTGTTCTCCTCGTGGTTCTTGGGCAGAGCCAGCTCTAAGCCTTTTTGGGAACAGAACTCAATGGCCTTCTCAAATGAGTCCCTCTCTTTGTTGGACACAATGTATTTCTGACCGACCCTTCGGACAAACTGATAACTTACAGCTGAAAGTGAAAAAGATCACATAGCTAAGACACTGATGGAAAAACAGGTAACGGCAAGCAACAAACGAGAACATTTTACTCAACAATCTAAATGAATTCTTTATGGTGGCCAAATATCATCAAATATTGTGACACTTCAATGTAATGTTGAATACATTATCTGATTGTAGTGTCAGTGGAAAGAATAAAGATAGTAAATATTGTTTTCTAAATTGGTTATTGTTTCTATAGTCTTTGATCATGCTTCTTACCCATCTCTAGCTTTGTTACTCTGTCTTGCAAGGCCTTGATGTTTGGGCAACTGCAGTTAGCACCTGAATCAAAAAGGTAAAGTTTAGTTTAAAGGTGTGGTTCATTTGTTCAATCAATACATTTGCCGTGGTCTCTAGTAGGAACGAATGCCTTATAAGTCATACTCTGGGTACAAAAAGCCCTGGTCCACCTGTTTCAGGATCTAGAAGATTGCCAAACAATCCGCCCGGCACAGTGAGGCTGGCACTGTGGGGAATAGTCAAACAGCTGCTTCTGAGCTCAGAGGATGTTGTTATCCTTCTCAGACGAGGAACGACTGTAAAATATCTAAAACCACTTGGTATCCTGACGGCTGGAAACCTTGTTCTACTGTTGCAACTACAACCTCCACACACTAGGTGTCACTTTGGTGTTCGTGCTTCATATTTTACCTTTAAAGTTTAGGTTCACTCATTTTTTTCACTAGATTTGCTGTTGTCTCTAGTATTAATGAATTCCACGTGAGTAGATCTCTGTGAGAAAAAAGCTCTGGTGCTTCTGTTTCAGGAAGTACAACTGAGCCAGAGAAGAACACGGTGGAATTTGGAGTCTAATTTCCTGATATTCAGACATATCGCCTCTGACCTGCCCTCAGTGCCAAAGCTACCAGTACCTGGTTTAGGGACCATGGTATCCCTGTTCTTGATTGGCCAGCAAACTGGCCTGACCTCAACCCCATAGATAATATATGGGGAATTGTGGAGAGGAAGATGCAACACACCAGACCCGACAATTCAGAAGAGACAAATTTTGCTTCTTACTATATTTTTTAGTTATTAAAATTTTGAAATCTGTAGGTCAGAAGCCCTAGGACAAGTTTGCACAAATAGGACATGTGCAAAAGAGACAAAATAGTGTCTTTGGACAAAACGGCCAACCCACTGTGGCATTTGGGTCATGGCTGCCAGATTCTTAGATGTAGGTCTAGACACACTACATACAGCGGGGCAAAAAAGTATTTGGCAGCCACCAATTGTGCAAGCTGAACAATCAGTAACTGACAAATATTTTTTGCCCCACTGTACGTGTGCCCAACGATTACTCAAGACAATAATAGCAGGAGGTGATCAGTTACAAGTTTAGGGTGATCTGTGTGGTAAATATCCTGTATTGGAAAAGCACCTTGTTGGGGTTCTACAACCTCCCAAGACACTCAGTCATTCATCCATTCACACACACATTAACACGCTAGGGGGGCTATGGTGTAGCTACAGCTGCCCTGGGGCACACAGATAGAGCTGAGGCTGCCGAACACTGCAGCCACTGGTCCCTCCGACCACCACCAGCAGACAAGGGTTAAGTGTCTTGCCCAAGAGCACAACAAAAGAATTCTCTAGTGGGAGCCAGGATTGAACCCACAACCTTCCAATTACTGGACAACCAGCTTGTTGAGGGTCTGACCTCATGAGGAAATTACTATGCAGTGATTTTCTCCAAAATGACTGTGCTTAAATTGCTTTGAAAAGCAAATAATCACATCAGCGCCAAGAAACTTCATTTCCCATGATGCTTTGCACACGGAAGCATTGTGATGACGTCACCGCCTAATACCAGAAACACATTCTGTGCATGTGTGGGAGTCACAGAGCTTTCCCGTGAACTCAAACTATAAATCATCAGGAAAGACAAAGGAACCTGGTTCTTTTGCCCAGGATACCTGGCGGTAAGGACACGCTTATCGAACGCTCCGACTCCCTTGAGCACGCGGAAGCTCTAAGTGCCCAAGTTGAGGACACAGAACGGCGGAGGAAAGCAACAACTCCATCCAGCTCTCAGAGACGCTGTAAGTTGTCAAACTCAGCACAAAAGAAACTTCGTTCTCTTTGTGTCCAGCCCGTGGAGAAACACTCGTGGAGGTAAACAACCGAGAAAGCATCAAACCGACGGACGACGCCAAACTGCGGAGAAACACGGAGAACCGTCAAATCAAACAGCGGGGACGCCTTGCTGTTCTGGTGATCAGAAAACTCATTTCTCTCTCTCCTTTTCTTCTCCCGTTTCCTCTATAGTCCAGAATAAGCAATAAAACCGCACTATTGCTTAAAAAATAGCTTCGTGTTTTCCTCTTTCGTTCCCAAACACATCCGTCGGGTCATTTTGAAAGAATAAACTGCTTATTGATCATTGTTTGGTATCTTTAAATGTTTTCTGCTTGGCCACGTGGTTAAACTAAAAGATATTATTCGTGATTAATCTTTTGTGTTGTTTCATGATCCTTTGAAATGTTTTGAGTGAATTTAAGGTTAAGTTACTTATGATTCTAAGTGCCTTGGAAGTTAAAGTGCAAGTTGCCACCCACACTTTAGCCAGACAAAGGGGTCAGCCATCTTGCATACAGACTCCATTTTAGAAACACACACACACATACATACACACAAAACACCTTGAACATTATTTTGAATATACATCCTTTTATTATATCACATGGTTATTATTCATTTATGCCACTGTTTATTCATTTGACAAATTGTTAATTAAACGTTATAAAATTCAGATTTTCGTCTCCAGTAGCTTTGTTGTGTCGAAGAGAAGTCTCTGCTCCGAGGATTCTACGAACTTCAAGAAAGACTGATAAGAGTTTTGGATTCAATTTTTCCCCGGTTAAAGGGGAATGGTGCCCCGTATATACTTAAGAATATCTTAATTAATTAATAAATCAGTAAATATTCCCATATTTACAGAATTTATTGAAGAATCCAAAAGTAAGTTAACGCTTACTAATTGTTCGCTACCGAATAACCCCAACATTAATTGGTGCCCCGTGTGAGGCGGATACACAGAGATTTCTATCCGGCACAAACAAACAAATAAATCTTATCTTGAATTAAAAATAATCAGTTGTCCAGCCTTGAACCAGCAACAGAGTGGTGCTGATTTCGCTGAGCAGGAAGCTGCATCGAACTCTCACCAGTAACTCAGTGCTTCTTTAAAGGTGCAACGTGTAAATTAATTCTGGTTGACTTTTAGGTTAAAATTCAGTTTTTCCTTAAAGGTGCAATGTGTAATTAATTCTGGCTAACCTTTTAGGTTAAAATTCAGTTTTACTTAAAGGTGCAACGTGTAATTATTTCTGGCTAACCTTTTAGGTCAAAATTCAGTTTTTCCTTAAAGGTGCAACGTGTAATTAATTCTGGCTAACCTTTTAGGTTAAAATTCAGTTCCTCATTAAAGGTGCAGTATGTAAGTGATTCTGACTAACCCTTTTAGGCAAAAATTAACTGCTAATTTAGCGACTTTAACTCACAGTGGGTATTATAACTAACTGAAACCTTCACTCAAAGACTGATAACACCCTGATTGCTAATATTCTGAAGGAATAATAGCACATTTAACACTGCAAGTGTTGTAAGACGTTGCTACGGCAACGCACCAGCTTTTGCTAAAATACTGAAAGGAATAGTATTTTAAGCGTCAGTCACGGCATTCCGTGCAATCTTAAAACGCTAAAACCTGTGCGCACAAAGGTTAATTTAGTGTTTTTCTGCTACAAAGCTAGCAGTTGCTGCCAAAAGGTGCAGTATCTGCAGAAGCTCTACTAGGCTATTTTTGGTTCGGTTGTTAAAATGGAGGGACAGAGTAGTGAACTGACCAACTCCCAGCAACCAGGTGGCGCTGTGGCCCACGACTATGAACCTGGCCTACTTTCTGGACAAATATTGTCCAAACTGGTCGCGGTTGCTCGATAACCCGGCTACCCTTCTAGGGATTTCACTGAAGAACAGCGTAGCGACGAGCTAGAAGCTGTAATTGATCAAATAGAAAACCCGGATGGTACAAAACCAATCCAGGTTCACTTGGCTAAGTTAGCCCTGATCCTCTATCAGAGAGGACTCCAGCGTGGTCAGAAGATCATGAACCTCCAGAGTATGCTAGCTGAAAAACAGCTAAATGGAAGGCTGATCGAGGAAGACAACACCAGCACCGATTCTGGGGAAGATGGGGAGGAGACCCTGCCCCCTTTTGCTGATGACAACAGACAGTGGGAAGGGGGAAACACCATGACTCTCTGGACGGACGCACGCCGCAGGGGAGAGATGAAGCTTATCTGTCCCAACCTTCGGCCCCGTTCCCTACACACACTCTAGGGCATTCAGGACCACCTAGGGGCCGAGAGCAGTTCGCCCTCGAACCCCAGGTTGGACCACCACCCTCATCTTCACGACCTTCTCAATCAGTGAGAAGTCGACCAGCTGAGCGGCACCTCTATTTAGACCGCTCCCCCAGTCCACGAAGGGTGCAAGGTGCCGATTGGGGTTATGCACCCCAACCTGCACCTCAACCATCCACCCATCCTAGCTACTCCGGTATTCCGCATGCCGGCAACCAGCTGCATGACAGAGCATACTACGCAGACGTGCCCCGGGAGGAGGACCTCCCAGGACACCCACCTGACGTGCCAGCAGCCCGCCACAGCATGCCGAACCCCGATTTGGGCCCCAGGAGTCAACATTGGGAGCCCAGAGCACACCAGCGATATCCAGCGCCCTCTGAGACAGACCGTGGGTCAGAGTCAGAGGATGACGCGCCGTACCGTGAGTCAGGACTCCGTGTACGCCAAATTGAATCGCTAGCTAAAGATATAGAACGCTTTGATCCTAACACCAATGAATCCAATGTCGACGATTATTTCAGGGAGATAGAACGTTGTCTGCTTGATCTTCCAGCACCCTCTTCAAGGGAAAAGCTCAAGCTAATTTGGAAAACCACATCTAGAACGGTGCACGGTTTCATGGAAACTCTACCACCTGACATTCGAGATCGGTACTCCTCGCGCTGCCGAGCGTTGAGAGATGAATACGCCACATATGCAGACTCTGCGTCAGCTACAATGGGGGCCTTCTCCATCAAACACGGGAGGAACGAACCCCCCAGAGAGTATTATCGCCGACTCAAAAGTGCTTATTTCCAAGGTCGAAACGGCCCTGGGCTCGAGGAAAACCCTGCCTTCAGATCCCTGTTCATTCACAACCTGCACGAGTGTGTTCGCTCCGAAGTCTCAATGTATTGTCGGATGAAAAAACTGACAACTCAGGAGATTAGGAGATACGCTCAACAGGCTTGGGAAGCCGGCGGAAAGCCCCAAAAGCCTGACGCACATCACCGCGTCATGCACCTTGCTCCCGACGCCGAGCCGCGTTTGGAGCTCGAAGGCACAGAAGCTCCACCCACTAAGCCAAAATCTGCTAAACCTAGACCCGCTAAGCCACAAGAGCAGTCCCAATTCCCTCAACAGGGGAAGGGGGGTGCTAATTGGCAGCCACCTAGGTCTGGACAATCAGACAGGAAGTGGCCTAACCAAAACCAACGGCAGGCAGGTCGAAACAGTGGAAGGTTTAAGGAGCGCCGCCCACAGGTAAGTCCCGAACGCAAGTCCGCAGGTGAGTACTTGACCAAAGCCGACCTCCAGGAGATGTTTCAGCAGTTCCTAGCTAAACAGAAGGAACAGCTGAGATCTGCAGATGAGACCCCTGCACCAAAGTCTTCTTCTAAGAAGCCAGACCCAGAGCCAACGTCCGCATGACTAGGCGTGGCTCAACCCCCCAGCGTGGCCAGGACCTACCTGATCAGCTGGGGGAACACTACCACCAATTGCGCCCTCCTGGGGCGACGGTGGCACAGGAGTTAAGTGCTCGCCTCGCAATCGGAAGGTCGCAGGTTCGAGACCCGCTCAGTCTGTCGCTGTCGTTGTGTCCTTGGGCAAGACACTTAACCCACATTGCCTGCTGGTGGTGGTCAGAGGGACCGGTGGCGCCAGTGCTCGGCAGCCTCGCCTCTGTCAGTGCGCCCCAGGGCAGCTTTGGCTACATTGTAGCTCATCCCCACCAGTGTGTGAATGTGTGTGTGAATGGGTGAATGACTGATTGTGTTGTAAAGCGCCTTGGGGGGTTCCAGGACTCTAGAAGGCGCTATATCAAATACAGGCCATTTACCATTTTACTGGTAGATCACAGGAGTCTCCTGAAATCTACCCCTCAGAGAAACCTGATACTAAATTTCTGAAGTTCCTTGGTGACTTAACAAACCATGATCATGCTTGCCGTTTGTACTGTAGCACCAACGTAGGTGGATGCATACAGGTTGATGCTCTGCTGGATACCGGCTCAGAAATCACCCTGATGTGCTCCACACTGTTCCATCGTGTGTCCGACACCATGCGGTCGCTCGGGAAACCAGTCCAGGTAGAACCCTGTGACCTGAAAATCACCAGCTACACCCAGACCCGGGAGTGTATCACTCACCGGGCGTGGCTGGATATCACCTTCCAAGACATGACTCTGGTTCACCCGTTTTATGTCTGCCAGCTAGACACTGAACCACTTCTCATTGGTCAGGACCTGCTTGAACGTCTAGCTCCCCTCATCGACTGCCAGAAGGGTCAACTGTGGGCCCAGGTGGACACACCTAAGCCCTGAAACCCAGATAGCAGCCGACCATCCTCCATTCTTGAAGTCAGCCTAAGTGAGCCGAAAAACCCTTGTTCCAAGGTCATGCCCCTCCCTACGGCTCCCACAGACGATGTCCGCCTGCATAGGCACGAAACCGCTCCTGGAACTCCGCTCTGCACACATTCATCTTTTCTCTGCTCGCTGAAGAACGTCAGCCTGCAGCCATATGCACCACACATAGTTGGTGGTCTCACCATCAACTGCACCCACATGTCAGATGCTCGCCTTGCTCTTTGGTCTGAAAAGTCAGCCATCAGCCAGCAGACGTTTGAACACCTGCGTCAGAAGGACCCTCTTCTGGTCAGTGTGACACGTAGCCATCGGCTCTTGTCACCTACTTGGCCGCAGAGGCTCCTGAAAGCGCCAGAGGTCTGCTCTCTGACTATCCAGCTTGGAGCAAGACAGCTCACACATACATTCAGCATCATACCACAGCTTGATCCACCTGCACTCATTGGAGCAGATCTGCTGGTTCGACTAGGTGCCCAGCTGGACACTTGCAATCAAGTCCTTTGGGTCCGGGCCACCCCATCCTCTGAGCCTCGCTCAGAAGGCCCTGAACACTTGCTGTCCGGTCAGACCATTCCACAGGCCTGCCGTGCAGTGGTTGAGGCCAGCACGGTTCTGCCCCCACTGGTCAAAGGAGTGCCTGTTCGTCTGACTCTGATGAAGCATCAGAAGCTGCCAGGCACACAGGCCTTCTTCCAGCCATCACCACACTTCTTGGAGCTCAACTTAGCCGTCTGTGGCACGCCACTCTTGGAGCTGAACAATCGTTCTGCCTACTTGTTGGTCGAAAATCCGACCCGGAGTCCTATCCACATGCCGGCAGGAAAGCCCTTGGGCATGCTGATAGATAGCTCATTCCATGACTTCGAACTTTCAGTCCCTGTGATCAGACAACTTCCGTTGTTCTTGAACGACAGACAGGTTGGTGCAGACACATTCAGTACTTTCCCCTCACAAATGATTACCATCAAGCGGCATGAAGCCCTTCCTGAGGAACCCATTTGCAGTGCAACCTTAGATGCTGACGGCGGTCAGTGTCTAACGGTTTTTGCAATAAATACTCAACCCTCTGAGTCACCGGTTGAAAGCCCGGAACACCAGAGACCCTCCTCCTCTGAACCTTATGACGGCTTTGAAGCCGAAGTCAGCCAGCAGCTTGACAAAGCGGATGCGCTGGAGTCAGAGGAGCAGAGAGCAGCGCTTAGAAGCCTGTTCTATGAGTTTCAGTCCATCTTATCCAGGTACCCCTTGGACTGTGGACTCACAAACCTGCACACGGTTCGCATTCCAACGAACCCGAATGCCCCTCCTACTTTTGTACGTCAGTACAAGATTCCCCTCGCTGCTTATGAGTCGATCCAGGAGATCCTCGATCAGCTGAAGGAGAAAAACATCATCAGAGAGTGTAACTCCACTTACAACTCTCCCATCTGGCCGGTTCTGAAACCGACTGGGAAATGGCGTCTCACCATAGACCATCGTGCACTGAACAAACAAGTACCTCTCTCCAGGTGGCCTATGATCCATTTAGATCAAGAGCTAGCCAGAGTCAGAGATGCTCATTTCTTCTCTACGGTTGACGTAGCCAACGGCTTCTGGACCATGAAGGTTGAGCCGGCGGACCAGTATAAACTGGCTTTCTCCTTTGGAAATCGCCAATATACTTGGAACCGCTGCCCCTTTCGCAACTCTAACTCACCTGCCGAGTTCAACATCTTCCTCCACAAAGCCATGTCAGATGCTGCTTCCAGAGGGAACCTCATATATGTCGATGACATCTTGATGAGGAGTCGAACCTTCGAGGAGCACCTGGTTGAGCTTCGTCATGTGCTGCAACAGCTCGCTGACGCCGGAGCTAAATTGGCTATTCTCAAGGGACAGTGGTGTCGAACCAAAGTGGAGTATGTTGGACTGCTGGTGGGCCCTAATGGAGTCGAGCCCCAAGCGGGACGCATTAGGGCCATTCAGGACATCAAAGCCCCAGCTAATCTGACCGAACTCAGGAGCTTCCTCGGAGTCTGCAACTACTCCAGGCAGTTCATTGAGGAGTATGCTGAAATAGCGAGGCCCCTCACTGAGCTGCTTCGGAACGACACACCTTTCGTGTGGGACAGACCCCAAGAACTCTCCTTCCAGTTCCTAAAACAGAAGTTGGCGTCCGCACCCTGTCTGGCTTACCCAGACAAGGATAAAGAGTTCTACATAGAGGCTACTTTCTCCTCTCACTGTCTGAGCGCTGCTTTGAAGCAGAAACACGACCAGGACATGAGAGTTGTGGCATACGCCAGCAAGCCTCTGAGCAAGGTGGAACTCCAGTTCTCAGACTGCGAGAGAGCTCTCCTCTCTACAGTCTGGGCCGTCGAACACTTTCGTAGTTACATCGGTGGACAGAAAGTGATCATTGAAACGTGTCATCAGCCTGTCACCTTCCTAAACAGCCAGCGACTGCGCGAAGGAAGAGTGTCAAACAGCCGCATTGCGACATGGATGATGGTGCTCCAAGGATACAACATTGAGGTCAAGTATGGTCAGAACACCAAGCTAGCGCTAGGACAAGGGCTAGCAGGCTGCCAGCACTGTGACTCTGACTCCGTCATGGGCCCCCTGGACACACCTGCCGCAGTCTACCCAACCGCATCCAATCATCGCTACTTTGATGAGAATGTTTGCCAAGGGCTTCCGAAAGTTTACACTGACGGATGTGCCTACCTTCACGAAGGCCAGCTCCGTGCTGGGGTTGGAGTCGTTTGGGTGGACTGTGACACTAAGCAACCAAATCACTACCGGCTGGGCCAAAAGTCTAGTCAGTACGCCGAAATCGCTGCAGTGTTGATAACCCTCCAGCAGGCGGCAGCCTTGGACATCACTCAAATCGTCCTTTGCTCAGATTCAAACTACGCTAGACACAGCTTCATTTCTCACTTCCCCATGTGGAAGGAGAACCACATGAAAAACACCAGGAACAGAGACGTGAAACACTCGGAGTTATTCCTAGCGTGTGATCTGCTCACCACTGAGAAAGGCATAATGGTCTACTGGAAAAAGGTCAAAGGTCACTCCAGGACCCTAGGTCCGGAGAAAGATGGTAATGACGAAGCGGACCGCCTTGCTAAGCTCGGTGCTGACCAGGGAACCTGTTGGGAATTCAAAGATGAGTGGCTTCCACCCAAGGCCGTTCACGAGGTCTGTGCGATTACTCGTCGCCATGCTAAACAGGCAGACGAACCTCGGACCGTTGGGGTACCCGTGTTTCTAGGCAGAAAACCACAGGACGTGGACCTAGTCACCATGCAGGAACAAGATCCTGACCTGAAGCTCATCCGTGAGTTTCTCCAAAAGGGCCCGATGTCTAAACAACCGTCACCACCTACTGGCGCAAGCCGAGATTTGGTAACCTTGCATCGTCAACTCGCGCATCTGAAACTACAAAACGATTTGTTAGTTTACATGCGTGACGACCACAGCCCGCCGCCCTGGGTTGTTCCACTCGACCACAGAGGAGTGATGCTTGCCTACGCCCACGACACTCCGGTTGGAGGTCACCGCAGAGCAAAAGCTACCCTCGCGTCACTGACAGAAGTAGCATATTGGCCGTCGATGTCCAAGGACGTACACAGCTATGTCCAAGGCTGCCTCATCTGTGCCCAGTTTCAACCCTCCCAGCCGCTTGCTAGAGCACCACTGCAACGCAGGGGAATAACCTTCCCTTGGTCCCACCTGCAGATCGACTGGGTTGGACCGGTTCCCAAATCGGCAAGAGGAAACAAATATATGTAACTGTAACTTGCAGTTTCACAAAGTGGGTGGAGTGCCTTCCAGCGCCAAACGATACAGCCGTCACAACCGCTGTACTGCTGATTAACCACGTTTTCAGTCGATGGGGACTTCCACTCTGCATTGACTCTGACCGGGGAACTCATTTCACATCCAGTGTAATGACGTCCCTGTTTGAACTTGTGGGAGTGGAAGTGAGATTCCACCTCCCCTATCACCCACAGTCATCTGCACAGGTCGAACGGATGAACCGCACGGTCGTCTCCATGCTCAAAAAGTACGTCCGCTCCACTGGGAAGGACTGGGACGTCAAGCTCCCTCTGGTCCTGATGGCCATACGGTCCACTCCCCAGCGATCCACGGGGGTTACGCCCTTTGAGATGATGACCGGCAGACTGATGACCCTACCACTGCACCTCCTGTATCACCCAGAGGATGTCAGTGTTGCCACTGCCTATACCGCTCATCAGTATGTGGCAGACTTGAAAACACACCTCAGAGCTACGTTCGCGCACGCTCAGAAGAAACTGGAGACCAACGTAGAAGGCGCTAAAGCCTACTACGACCAAAAGACAACCAGCCGCGAATACGAGGTGGGTGACAAAGTATTCTACTTTCGGTTCGCCCAACCGGCACGCAAACCTAAGAAGTTCCTGCCCTGCTGGTCAGGACCATTTGAGATCGTGGCAAAACTCTCTCCAGTTGCATACAGGTTACGCATCACCGAAGCGAGACAGGAGCCTGTCTACAAATGGGTGCATGCAAACCAAATCAAACCCTACGTCAAACCATCCCCGCGGGTACAGAGACCAGACTCCCCGCAGGAGGTAGACGTAGTCTCTACATAGTTCTATGCATGGAAATGGAAAGGGGGGAAAGTGCACGTTTAACCCACTAACATGTACTAACCGACAAAGAACCAGGCCCCCCCGCCGTCCCTTTCACTAACCTAGAGAACCTCCTCCTTCTAGAACGCTAACGGGAAGTACTTACTAAACCTTACAGGGTACTCTGGTACCTGTCAACCTACACTATGTTCTGATTAATGAATCTCTACGTGCAATCAAGACTTTGTCTGACACCATACATCAGGATATTGTGTACACACGAGTGGTGAGAGATGTGATGCAGGACCTGCTCAGGGAAGTAAGTTCCACGCTAGACAGCTTGGTTGAAAGTCGTATTTCCCCGTACTTGGTACCACTGGACCTGCTCAATGTTAGCTTGACAGCTGCTACCCCTCTACTGTGCACCTTTCACAAATCCACCTAGCGTACAGCCTAGGTAGTGCAATTCCCATTCACGTTGATGCAGAAAATTAGAACTCGGTTTCCTGTTAAATGTTCCCATAATTGAGACACCTCACATCTATAGGCTTAAGTCTAGGCTAAACATTGGTATTTGAAAGGACGGTAGGCATTTCCACTTTGAACTAGAAACCTGGCACTCCATCATCTCAACCTCGAACAGCATGACTCAGAGATTGAGATCATGGCCGCTTTCCAGGGTTATAACTTTGCCTTCGATTTAGAAATTGACCAACAATTACTGATTGAAGGAACCAAACTTGTTAAGTTCACACAAACCCCGCGTGAACTTACTTTGACGCTACATTGACACAGATTATACCACCTTAATCTGCACATTGGTCGCCCTGGGGATGGGATGGCTCATCACGGCCGTGATAGCTTATTGCGCCTACAGGCGTATTAAGAAACTCCAAGATAAGATGCACTTGCTCACCTACGGTGTGCCTCGTGACCGCGTTCGGGGAGACTCCAAGCGTGAATGTACCACACCTGTCTAAAGGGGGTGAGCAACATTTTCTTTATTATTTTGTAACCCTACGAGTAGTTCTCACTTTAGTCTACCTCACATTTTTATCTGAGTGTTGCATTATGTCACATTCTTTATAAGCTACACACTGAATGTATGACCTAAGAATGTATTTTATGAGACCTCAAGGTTGCTATGAATTTTCTTGGATGTTATATGTTTTTATTTTTTTTGGGTTTTCTGTATTTTTGTTTCTTACTTGGTCACATATTAACTAGTGGTTATGTGCCGGCCCAGCTCAATCTGTCAATGACTCTGTCTGACGCACCAGCACATTGTAGTACCTCTTAGTTTTATGGTCCTTGTTTTAGCCCAAAGACTGTCCTGATCCACCCTTTGGACCAAAAAGGGGGGAATTTTGGGACCACATAGGTCAATGCGCGTTTGCGAACTATGGACCTCGTACATCACCGCATGCTCCATAACTGAACTGTATGGCCGGCGGTGAGATGCCTTTGTGTCCCCTCGTGGAGTTAACCGCCCACCGACCTTCCTCCTTCTACACTACTACCTCTCGCATGGACGACATCATCATTGCGTACCACCTGCGTGAGTGGCTTCTTCTCGTTAATGCGCGTTGGGGACTATCCCGTTTCCTATCCTCTTTGTGCCTGACCAGGATCAAAGACCAAAGGCGCCAGGATCCAAGACAAAGACCAAAGACATAGGCGTCCAAGGAGACCAACGTCCTAAGGGACAAACCCACCTGTGCTTCCGACAATCAAGTCGACCTACGTTCATGAGGAACAAACCCATCTGTGCTTCCGACGATCGAGCTTTGGGCGCGATCCCCGAAACCAAAAGGGGGAATGTTGAGGGTCTGACCTCATGAAGAAATTACTATGCAGTGATTTTCTCCAAAATGACTGTGCTTAAATTGCTTTGAAAAGCAAATAATCACATCAGCGCCAAGAAACTTCATTTCCCATGATGCTTTGCACACGGAAGCATTGTGATGACGTCACCGCCTAATACCAGAAACACATTCTGTGCATGTGTGGGAGTCACAGAGCTTTCCCGCGAACTCAGACTATAAATCATCAGGAAAGACAAAGGAACCTGGTTCTTTTGCCCAGGATACCTGGCGGTAAGGACACGCTTATCGAACGCTCCGACTCCTTTGAGCACGCGGAAGCTCTAAGTGCCCAAGTTGAGGACACAGAACGGCGGAGGAAAGCAACAACTCCATCCAGCTCTCAGAGACGCTGTAAGTTGTCAAACTCAGCACAAAAGAAACTTCGTTCTCTTTGTGCCCAGCCCGTGGAGAAACACTCGTGGAGGTAAACAACGGAGAAAGCATCAAACCGACGGACGACGCCAAACTGCGGAGAAACACGGAGAACCGTCAAATCAAACAGCGGGGACGCCTTGCTGTTCTGGTGATCAGAAAACTCATTTCTCTCTCTCCTTTTCTTCTCCCGTTTCCTCTATAGTCCAGAATAAGCAATAAAACCGCGCTCTTGCTTAAAAAGTAGCTTCGTGTTTTCCTCTTTCGTTCCCAAACACGTCCGTCGGGTCATTTTGAAAGAATAAACTGCTTATTGATCATTGTTTGGTATCTTTAAATGTTTTCTGCTTGGCCACGTGGTTAAACTAAAAGATATTATTTGTGATTAATCTTTTGTGTTGTTTCATGATCCTTTGAAATGTTTTGAGTGAATTTAAGGTTAAGTTACTTATGATTCTAAGTGCCTTGGAAGTTAAAGTGCAAGTTGCCACCCACACTTTAGCCAGACAAAGGGGTCAGCCATCTTGCATACAGACTCCATTTTAGAAACACACACACACATACATACACACAAAACACCTTGAACATTATTTTGAATATACATCCTTTTATTATATCACATGGTTATTATTCATTTATGCCACTTTTTATTCATTTGACAAATTGTTAATTAAACGTTATAAAATTCAGATTTTCGTCTCCAGTAGCTTTGTTGTGTCGAAGAGAAGTCTCTGCTCCGAGGATTCTACGAACTTCAAGAAAGACTGATAAGAGTTTTGGATTCAATTTTTCCCCGGTTAAAGGGGAATGGTGCCCCGTATATACTTAAGAATATCTTAATTAATTAATAAATCAGTAAATATTCCCATATTTACAGAATTTATTGAAGAATCCAAAAGTAAGTTAACGCTTACTAATTGTTCGCTACCGAATAACCCCAACAAGCTCTACCTCCTGAGCTACTGCTGGCCTATTCTGTGTATGCTACACAGAATCACAACTCAGCCCAAAAAATGGTGGTAATGTTGAACATTCTGCTCAGTTTTGTGGCTTTCTTTCAGACTCTGAAACAGGAAGTTCCACAGAAACGAGTGACTCTACCCCAAGCCAATCAGCACACATGGAACCACAAGGAAGCAGAAGGAAAGAAAGAGGAAATTCTGAACTGTGCTGCTCAGGTGTAATGATACAGATAATATCGCGTCATACCCGTGTCACAACCCGTGCACGCGCATTGGGTCCACAGCGCGCGTGTGAACGAGACTCGCGCGCGTGTGAACGGGACTCGCGAGCGAAAATATACATGGCGAGAGGTCATTTGTGCACAGAGAGGGAGCAAACTGTGTCTGTGAGCGCACAAGGATGTGCACAAGTGACAAACCTGCGTGCGCGCGTTGTCAACGAGCACACGGCAGAGGAAAACGTGCGCGCACGGCAGCCTCTGTGCGCGCTCGGCAGCCTCTCTGCGCGCTCGGTTTCTGACTCCTGCTCGCTCGGCTGTAAGGGCTTTTGGCACTCTGGAGGCGTGGCCTGTGGCAGATCTTGTCTGTCCTCTGATTGGTTAGTTCACCCCGCACTTTACCCTCTATCTATATAAAAAAGTCTGATGTTCAGTAGTTGCTGGCATAGCTCAGCTGGGAGAGCGGGTGACTCTTGCACCGGAGGATCCAGGTTCGAGTCTGGGCAATGAAAATGTAGTAGATGTCATGTTAATTTTTCTTAATTTCAGGTATTTTACAGTTGTGACCGTTCAACTGTCATTAAACGTCCGAATGTTTGCTGGGCAGTGTTTTAAAAAGTGCACATAAGCTAGATGGTTTTAACCATATAAAATTACATTTTTTGTGATACTGGAAAAATACATACTGAAATAAAACTACTGATTGAAAACTTTATGACTGTGGTTGTACAATATATGACTCACTAATACACTGCAAACTCCCTTAGAGTGGGGCTTCCTGAGAGAGAGAGAGAGAGAGAGAGAGAGAGAAAAGTTCTTGCCTCATTAATGAATTGTTTATTTTTTTCAGTATTTAATTGACAAATTATCCTTTCAAATAATTAATTGATGAGTTACATAATTGTCCATTTCATAAAGAAACTGCATATCAAGCTTTCATTCAGATGACCTTCAACAGTGCTGCACCCTGCTGAGGGACATCCGAGTAAAACCTTGAGATGGCCATTTTCTGTTCACTAACTTGCTTTAGTAAATCCTTACTTTTGTTAAATAAATCAGTTGTTGAACCCCCACTCCTCTGTTTGGCCTCCTTTCTTATTACAGCCCACCACTTCCAGTCTGGGTTGTAACAATCTGCAGACAGATTTCTGAGTATCTCCTCCTTTACACAGATCCTCACTGAGCCATGTACTGTGAACAAATAGTTTCTCCATGATATTATCCAGCAAGGTCCCGTTTTTGTCAAAACAAGGGTGAGGTAATGAAAAAATAGAAATATTTCATTAAATTAACATTTAAATTATTTATATGCATCATTAAAAAAAAAACATGTTTTGAAATATATAAAGTGCACCAAACTTGACTCAGTCCATTCAACAATTCTAAATGGACAATTATGTAACTCATCAATTAATTATTTGAAAGGATAATTTGTCAATTAAATACTGAAAAAAATAAACAATTCATTAATGAGGCAAGAACTTCTCTCTCTCTCTCTCTCTCTCTCTCTCTCTCTCTCTCTCTCTTTCTCTCTTCTCTCTCTCTCTCTCTCTCTCTCTCTCTCTCTCTCTCTCTCTCTCTCTCTCTCTCTCAGGAAGCCCCACTCTAAGGGAGTTTGCAGTGTATTAGTGAGTCATATATTGTACAACCACAGTCATAAAGTTTTCAATCAGTAGTTTTATTTCAGTATGTATTTTTCCAGTATCACAAAAATGTAATTTTATATGGTTAAAACCATCTAGCTTATGTGCACTTTTTAAAACACTGCCCAGCAAACATTCGGACGTTTAATGACAGTTGAACGGTCACAACTGTAAAATACCTGAAATTAAGAAAAATTAACATGACGTCTACTACATTTTCCTTGCCCGGACTCGAACCTGGATCCTCCGGGGCGAGAGTCACCCGCTCTCCCAGCTGAGCTATGCCAGCAACTACTGAACATCAGACTTTTTTATATAGATAGAGGGTAAAGTGCGTGGTGAACTAACCAATCAGAGGACAGACAAGATCTGCCACAGGCCACGCCTCCAGAGTGCCAAAAGCCCTTACAGCCGAGCGAGCAGGAGTCAGAAACCGAGCGCGCAGAGAGGCTGCCGAGCGCGCACAGAGGCTGCCGCGCGCGCACAGAGGCTGCCGCGCACGCACGTTTTCCTCTGCCGTGTGCTCGTTGACAACGCGCGCACGCAGGTTTGTCACTTGTGCACATCCTTGTGCGCTCACAGACACAGTTTGCTCCCTCTCAGTGCACAAATGACCTCTCGCCATGTATATTTTCGCTCGCGAGTCCCGTTCACACGCGCGCGAGTCCCGTTCACACGCGCGCTGCCATGTATATTTGCGCTCGCGAGTCCCGTTCACACGCGCGCTGTGGACCCAATGCGCGTGCACGGGTTGTGGCACGCTTTAAACGCCATAAGATAAGACTAGAAAATCTCTGAAAAGGAAATTACCCAGATTATTGTGCTACAGTTAACTGAGACAGAGACTAAAGAAAACTAAAGGACCACCAAAGCTATCACTGTGATTGTTTGACTCTGTTGCCATGACAACCCACCGACCAATTATTCCCAGTCCTTGCTCCACTCTCCGATACAAACAACAATAAGTGTTTCAAAAGTCGCATGCGAGAGGACAGCTGTGAACTTGCAAGAGAAGAGAATAGCGTATAAACACACTTACGAAGTTTTGCTTTATTACTTGTAATGAAGATTTTACAAATTACTATTTTATTTCATTTATTATGAAATATATTGATCAGTGTATGGCACTGCAGGATCTGAGTCCCTGGCAGCGACGAGACCCACACGGCAGCACAAAAAGATGAAAAAGTGCGTTTTCCATATTATTTCATCTTTAGAGACTAATTATTTCAGCATACCTGGTGGTCCTTGTGCTCCAGGTAGTCCTTGTGGTCCAACTGGCCCAGATGCCCCTTGTGGTCCAGTTGGTCCTTTTGGTCCAGTTGGTCCTTGTGCTCCAGGTGGTCCTTGTGCTCCAGGTTCACCAATGGGTCCAGCTGGTCCGGGAGTTCCTGGGTCAAGATTAGAGTAAAACATTATATAAAAATAACAGCACACATGGGCTATCAAGGAAGATACAGTGAACAACCCATCCATTTTCTTCAACCTTTCCAGGGTCAGGTCATAGAGGGCAGCAGCTAAAAAAGGGAGGCCCAGACCTCCTCCTCCCCAGCCACTTGGGCCAGCTCCTCTAGGGGAATCCCAAGGCATTCCCTGACCAGCCAAGAGACATAGTCTCTCCAGCGTGTCCTGGATCTTCCTTTAGGTCGCTGACGTCGTTAGGTCCGTTTTAGGGGGGCTTCAGCCCCCCTAAAATAATCACAAGCCCCCCTATCATTTTGGTTTATTTTATTTTTTCAGTTAACTTTTTTTTATTTGTTCACATCTACATGCTCAACACAATCACGACACGTGTAGTTGGTACATGAGTTTTTTTTTAGTCTGAAACAGAAATAATAATTAATGAATATAGAACTACACCGTCGCACACAGGAAGTATCAAGAAAGGACTTCCTCCCCTTAAGCCCGGCAGCTTTGTTGACAAGTCAGGGGCAGGGGTTATACAGCAAAACCTTTATATCGAAGAGCAAACCCTGCTCAGCGCTCTTGTAAGTCACTCAACATCACATTAGGGTAAGACAGCAACAGCAGCACACCGTTAGTTCAGACGAGAGAGGAAAATGTTACCGCACCGACATGCTAATGCTAACTCCGCTAGCATGTTTACATGCCGCAAACCATAATGAAAAGCCGCGCCATAGTTAAATGGTCGGAAAACTCCCCTGAAGTGACGTGATTAACGAGCCAGCCAGTTCATTGAGTGACTTAGTGCCACCAACTTGAGCGTACAGTAATGAGTCTGCACAAACAGAACCTGCTCTGTACATGTGTGCAGGAGTGCAGCCCTCTGTGGGCTCAACTCTGTCTCTGCGATGCAAATCTCTCCCTGCTCTCCTCAACAAGTAGCCTCTCCAACTGTCAATCACAGACAGCTCTGTTTTATCCAATCAAAGCATGTCCAGGAAATACTGCTTTACAGAAAAACACCCATTTAACAGCTAATTGAACTGCTTTCTGCTGCTGGTTAGCTACCAGTCACCATCCACTGCCTGCAAGATACTTTGTTGTAATTCATGTGTCATGATTAGGGTGACCATATTTGACTTCCAGAAAAGACACATTGCCCATTCCTAAAACTGTTAAATTGCACTATTTTCAGTTAAAGAGGACTTTTAATTTCAACATATAAAGTGTTTCTTCTCTGTTTGGTTAGACATAAATGAGCCCTTGATGTGTAAAAGGAAGTGAACACTGGAAATGTCCCAGGAAAAGAGGAGGGTTAATCAACCTAATTAAATATAATTATATAAAGTCCTCTTTATCTGAAAAAAGTGCAATTTTCCTGGCAGTATTTCCTGGACATGCTTTGATTGCATAATGGAGAGCTGTCTGATTGGCTGACGGAGAGGCTACATTGCTTTGTAAATTGCAAATTGAGCAACAACAGGGAGATTTGTGCAGGCAGAGACGGAGTTGAGCATGCAGAGAGAGGGCCGCATATGACTGCAGAGTAGGATGTACTCCTGCTGATTGATCACTGCACACTAAAGTTGGAGGCACAAAAATCACTCCACACTAAAAACCTGAATCAGAATATGGCCAAATATGTATATTATTGACCATTTTTCTATATTATATATTTTTTCTATAATATATATATTATATTATAGGTACATATACTGTATGTATCTATTATATAGTAAACAGCCAGTTTTATATATGTCACATATATTCAAAAGCTACATCAAAACATATATTAAAACCAATATGTTTATATGAATTATTTCCATGTGGGTTGTCAATTGCTTAATAATTCCTATGTTTACCTATGGGAAAGAAAGGAGATATTGTACTCATCTAACTTTAACATAAATTTTGGCAGCTTAATGTGACATTATGGAAAATGCCATCATCATGAGCAACCAAACATAGGCTATATTAGGCTAATAGTTGTCCATATTCTGTACCATCTATCCACCAATGGCTGTTTCAGTTATTGTGAGTGAAAACTAAATGGCTTAGTAGCATTTTTTTTTTTGGCATTAGAAATTGAAAATGTTTTTCAATGTGTTGGCTGGATGGATATACGAAGATTTTTTTAAGAGAGTGAGTGAGGAACAGGAGACAGACCAGGTGGTTGATGCTGAGGAGATCTGCATGGTCAAGGTCAGTGATCTACAGCGAAAACAGGGGCGAGCGCATCGTTATGAGCATTTACCTGAGCACGAAGTTCCCAAGCAAAATTGAACAGTTTTCTATTTAGGAGTGAACAGGTAAGAGAACTTGAGAAAAAAAAACTATAATTATCATGTGACCTGCAACCAGGGGTGTAGCACCAAATTCTGGGCCCTAGGTACAAGTCTTCTAGGTGGGCCCCCATGCTCAATTACGTAATATCTCTCTTACACATTTTTTGTCATGCTATAAGACAAGATAATAAATATGATCTTAGTTTAACCTCTATATTGAGCAAATACAAATGCCAGCATAATAAAAGTGAAATGCCCAGACTTCACATATAATTATTTTTATTTGCCAACAATGTGTTCAAACAAAAATCCTGGAATTTATTTTCCAGTAAATGCCCACTGACGGGTCTTCATGTTAGCAAAATCACTTATGAGATCTTTAAAGTCCAATCCTTTGGCTAATTGGCTTTCAATAGAAAGAAGAGCTAGGCTGTTCAGTCTATCCTGGGACATTGTCGATCTCATATAATTTTTCACCAGTTTCAGTTTGCTAAAAGCCCGTTCACCCCCAGCAACAGTCACAGGTAGTGTGCAAAATATCCTCAGTCCAATACAAACTTCTCCAAAAATGCTCTGTAATTGCATCCTGTAGATAGCATTAAGCAGCTCAAGAGGAGACCGAATGTGTGGAAATGTGGCACCATATATTGTTCTCAGGTGTAGCATCTCATTCTCAAATTCAGCTGTGAGATCCTTGTAATATTTTCTCATCAGTGCCTGGCACGATATCTTCATCTGCTCTTCAGTCATGTCTGTCATGGTTCATGATGTTAAGCTTTGCTGATACTGATATATATTGATATATTAAATACATATGACATGAAATAAACCAGGTTCTCTCTGTGAATGTAATGTACTCTAAATTTTATAATCCCTGCATTATCAGCCAAATTATAAGATTGTCCGTTTTCAAGATCAAATATAAAGAAATTTAAAATAGGTTTAAAATATCTAACCAAGTCAATAACAATCCTCTAACACCAGTGTCATCATGCTATACGAAAAACAGTGGCAGCTTCTCATTCCTGAGATTACCACGAATCCATCGATACCAAGTTTGTCCTGGTCCATGACTGGGAAGGAGCTGAAATATCCACACAGAGTGAACCTGTTTTTACTGTGAGGTCCGCGATTTAATTGGCAGCGGCTGCCCGCGATAATAATTCTGATTAATATATATAAATTAATTAGTGTTTTCACTGATAACACTAATTAATTTATATTTGATCTTGATGGTGAAACTAAAGGCGTTTAACACTGAACACCTAACATGAATGCAGCTTCTGAGAGCTAGCTAATATCAGCTAAAACTGTGTTCTGCTGCTGCTGCTCACCTTCCTTCTACTTGCTTCTGTTCAATTAACTTTTCCTCCTTCTCCTTCTTTTCTTTTCTTTTCTTTTCTTTTCTTTTCTTTTCTGGAAGCCAGATTTCCCCTTCTTGGGAAAAGACATGACTGACTCTCCTGCCTCCAGCTCTGGCTGTCGGCATCTGCGATGTCTTATAGCTGTACATGAGGCCGTGCAGCCCCTGGCCGCTGATGTGGACTAAACCACTTTGCACATTTTTAAGGGGTGATAGATGCCTCAGAGATTATTCAGTTATTATTTTTAAGGCGAAATTCTGTTTCTTAACCTCTTTATCCAGGTAAAGGGAAGTTTATTAAGACATTAAGTAAGTTGGGGGGAAAAACAACAACAATAAAACATTTTTATTCAAAGCTGTCTCAGGGCCCCTCCCTGCAGTGGGCCCTGGGTAAACGGTACCCTTCCCCCCCCCCCCCCCCCCAGTCCGACGCCCCTGCCTGCAACCTTATGTCAAGTTGTATCTGTATAGATGACTTTCTGTATTATAAGTTCTACTACTTGCTGGATATTTTCATATATACTGTTATTTTGTCTTGTAATAGTTAATTATATACTCCTTTATTCCATATCATAGCAGTGTTATTCATATATTAAAACTGTCAACTGCACACTCATTTGGCAGAATAAAAGTTTGACAATTATTCATTTGTTCTTTATTGTCACATTTCAGTAACATTTATAATTAAACAAGTTGTAATTAAACAAATTAAATAAATGACTACATTTCCCCCTGTTAAGTGCAGTAGACTGAAATTAATAGCTTTATTTGGAAATATAACATATCAAATTTTTAATGTACTTACATAAAATCTTTCTTCAACATAGACCCCACTAATTAACTGATTAAGTGTTATTTTTTATAAAAAGAAGAGAGAAAATGCACAAAAGTAGGAAAGGAAAGGAAAGTGATAAAATAATAGGTTTTGTTAGATTTTCTTCAGATAATGAATTAATTGACAAAGTTTTTGCAGGGTGTGACAAAAAACGTTCGAGGTCAAGCTTCTGGGGCTAAGCCCCCCCCCCCCCCCCCCCATATCCTAGTGATGACGTCCATGCTTTAGGTCTTTTCCTGGTTGGATGTACCCTGAAGACCTCACCAGGGAGACATCCAGGAAGCATCCTAATCCAATGCCTGGGCCACCTCAAATGGCTTCTTTCAAGAAGAAGAAGAAGAAGAAGAAGAAAATATCGTTTCTATAGCGCCTCTCAAGATAAAAATCACGAGGCGCTTCACAAAAACAAAAATGTAAAAATAAAAAAAAAGGAATTTATAAAATATTTTAAAATATATTTAAAATGAGCAAAAAATATACAAGTATGATTTAAAAAATGTAATGTAACATTAAGACCTGAACGCCAGCGAGTCTGGGAGGAAACCATAACATCTGCCACCTGCGGTACCAGAAGAAGGAGTTCTCATGGACAAGTAGTCATAACAAATCAAAACATAAAGTTTAAACTTCTTTTTCTTGATTTTAATGTTAAAGTAACCATTATCATTTTGCTCATTATAAATGTGTTTAATCAAATGAATGGTTCTTATGCTTTGGGGTAATTATAACGGATTAATGAATCCACACTTAAGTAGATAATGTTGAATGTCTGGTACTGACCTTCACACACACCCACACACATCTTCCCACAGTAAACTCCAGACACATTTGATGACGCACACATTTGCTTTGAGAAGAGAAAGGTTTTTGGTAAGTTTCAGTCTCATGTTTAGCCAGTTCGTGCTTGACAACGAAAGAGAGAGGACGTGTGAACAACCGCTAACGGGGCACGGAGCCCATTGGCTCAATCCCCCCCCCCCCCCCCCCCCCCCTCTCACGCTGTTTCTGTCAGCCAGGCAGAATAGCTGAATCGCAACTTCTAACGCAGACTCATTACCGAGTCTTTTGATTTCTGAGTGAATTAACTTAAGAAAGCGCGTCGACAAAACGCTTTACCATCAACGTGTACCGAGGGCAACTCTGGACCGGTTCAGTTCGACACCTACGTCTCCTGTCAGCCACCGGTGTCATCTGGATGAACCACAACATCCTCCACGGCCCGGATCCGAAAGAGGGTCCACAAGAGTTCGGTGAGACAGCACGGTGTTTAGCGTTTTGATGCATCTTTTCCAACTAAACCTAAGTTTATTCAAACCATCACTTTTCACTCAGACACCTGTTTCTTCCTGAAGCAAAATCAGATGCACACACGCATCCATCTCACATCATATCACTCTCACAACTCACAACATTCTCAATCTTCATAAATTCACCAGAAGGTCTATTTGAGCAAGAACAGCATATCAACTGTTAAAGATTGTCCCACAAAGTTGCCAATGTGATTGTTGTTTCCTGTTTGTCAATTTTCAAAATCCTTAGTTTAATTTGAAGAATTAAAACTTTTAATCGTCAAACTGGTTTCCTCATTGAACTGAAACACAGACACTCAGATATTATCGGCAGTTTATCGATGAAAACAACCTTTGAGTCTTCTGAACAATATAAAACTTGGTTATTGAATATTAAAAATTAATATTCCGAATTAATACGTAGCATGGTTCCTCTTTCTTAAAAGAGCATAAAACCACAACGCTACATTAATAGTGAGCCAAGCTAGTTTCTTCTAGATTAATGGCGAGCGTATCCAGACTTCTATATCTGCGATTTATCTGATTCTGAACATCTAAAAGCTACAAACAACGCTTTTCTCTGTGTTTCACTTTGATGTCTTATTTTGAAATAAACCGGAAATTATTCCGCTGAAGTCACTCTTCCGGGAGACGTCCTGGTGGAAACTTGACGGGGAAGATCTCCGATCTCAAATTGACCGCATATTACAGAACTAACTTTGATTTATCCCATCTTCGCCTTAGGAGCGAAAGTGTGAGTTGTGCTTTTGACTAAATTCTGTCCGTTTTGACGCGCCGTCGCATCTCTAATCTCTTCAGGTCGGAAAGCTACATTTCCGCTCTGGACCTTGCTGGGTGAGCTACCGTGAGCAGCTTATCCTCAGTTCCTAAAATTAAGACTAAATTCTCCGAACCTCCGTACCGAAACTAAATTCTCGGACATCCTTCGTCTCAGTGTGTTGACACTGTGGGCGAGCTATTGTGGAAGATATTTCCATTTCATAGGCGACTGATCACAGCCGAATCTAAACGGAATGCTCGGAGGCACCTACCGTAGCTTGGATCGCTCGGTAAACGTCGTAAGTCGAAGCATGGCCGTCACGCGTTACTGCATCCAGATTGCGTACGCTTTATAGCCATTTTTACAAGCGGAGCAAGATGCCTGCTTGTTAATCGGGAAAATTTAAGTCTGGTCGCTACAGACAAAGGACACTAGACCTAGCCGGAGAGCTAAGCTAGCGCGCCACAGTTCAACTACCCCTGACTGCATCCCGGAGATCGGGGCGGGGCTAAATGTGGGCGGGGTCAAACGTTTAGAGGTGGGCGGAGACAACTATTTGACTCCTGCGTCCTGCCCCTCTCAATGGAACCAGGAAACCGCTATGCTATGTGTGTGTGCAATGCTGTAGCCGGGACAGAGGGAAGTAGCTGCCAAAATGGAGGTAAGCTAGGATTTTTCTTTCTCTGTTTTAACAATATCGAGGACCAATGTTGGGCGAATGTTTTATAAACTTGGAAATTAAAGTTTTTTTTTCCATTATGAGTTTTAGATGATACATATAGCCTATTTTACACATGCGGGGCGACTTACTTTTGAGGAGAAATGTTTACAGGGTTCCCACGGAGTCTTAAAAGCATTGAATTTATGAATTTGAAAGTAATACCTTTAAAAGACTGGAGAAACCCTTCAATTTTGGCATCTGGGTCTTAAAATTTGTGTTGGATGTAAGTTTTCTGTACTGCATTTTTCTTCTGAAGTTCATCAAAATATTCCAAACAAGTGATGACACCAAGAGAAGCACTATTTTTAGACATTTATTTCAATTTTGTGTCTTTACTGTTTGCACTGTTGCTTTTATACAATAGAAATACTGCAAGAAATTAGGGTAATAAAATTAGCAATAATAAAAAAAATGTCTTAAAATTAAACTAAAATATAGGCAACAAAAATTATTAAGGTTCTAATGTCCAACCAGATCGGTTATATTTTTAACCATTTGTTTAAAAATATAACCGATCTTCTACCAAGTGCCCACCCAGTGTTTTGTCAAAATATATTGGTAAAGTTGTATAGATAAATAAATGAAATTAGTTCAATAATTTTATTTTATTTATTTACTTTTTTGCTGATAGTGCCGTGAAATAGGTATTAATTTTCCATATGGCTTTAGAAAGATCTTAAACAGACTTAAACTTAAGTTGAAGAAACCTGTAGGAACACTTTTATAGCTTTGGGGAGATATGTTGTGTAGTCATGATTACTTTTTGGTGGAAAATATATTTTACAGGGGGAAATATGTTAGTTTTTTAAGCTTTTTATGTTCGTATCTGGGTTCTACACCTGATGGGCTTTATTATTATGGTTAGAGTGCTAATCTGATATGTGTAATTATATAAACGTTTTGCTCAGTCAAGTGTCAACAGAATAACATGAATGTTTTCATAGTGAATGAATGTTGTCATTGTATCACCAAGGTCTGAGGAAGACAGAGTGCAGGCACGAAAAAGACGGAGAGAGGAAAGAGTAAAACAGGTGAGAGACAATTTGATTAATTCTTGTAGTTTAACTGTTGCTTGCAGACTGAAGCATAATTCCTTCACTTATTTCAGGGCCTGGAAGTGGTCCCTCCTAAGAAGTCCTGCCATACTGAATTAGTCTGTGCAGCATCAGGTATTGTTCAAACAAGTATTATTGTACACAACCCCCAAGGTTGTCGAAATGGGATGTGGGAAGATTCAAGATTCAACCTTTTGTCATATGCACAGCTAGAAAAACACGCTTTCTGCACAATGAAATTCTTACTTTGCCAAGATTAGAAAATTAAGACCGTTCCAGACAGAGCACTTTTTTTTCCAAAGCAAGTTTTTCAGTCATTTCTCTATTTTCATTAAACCAGAATACTAAGCAACTGATCTTTTTTACAACTTGCATCGTTAATATGCTTTTTATGAACCACAATCTTTTTCCTTTCTAGCAGAGGCTGAGAACTTGCTGGAACTGGACTTTTCTTGTGTCATTGTTTCTTCTCCAACCTCTATTTTAATTAGAGGTGTCAAATAATTCCATTACTTGCAATTAATTTTTTACAGCCATGATTAACGTGTTATATATTTTAATTATGTTTATCATTTTTAATCTACTGCTTCTTTATGGGACTTTTAAATAAACCAATTTCTTTTCTTGTTCTTGAAGGGTTGATGTAAACTCATAAGTTGAATGGTTGACATTACAGTGACAAGACCGGTGAGAGATTAGCTGCAGCAGTGTTTATTTCAGCGACCTTGTTATCTTTACTCTGTTTTTTTTCACCCTTCTTGCAACTTTTTCCAAAGTTATTGTTACCATTTGGATGTAATGGGTGTGTCACTGAGCATCAAGGCTGCTGACAGCTTCTCTCCTGTATCAGACGCACCTCCGTGCTGCAGTTTGGAAAGACCACAGCATCAGCTGTTTGGCTAGCTGTTAGCATTGAAAATAAGGCTTATATTATGTACAGTTATTAGATTAAATTGAAAGATTAGATTACTTTCAGATCATACATAATTAATGTAAAATATGTTTTTAATCTCTTGACAGCAGTAATTTTAATATTGTCTTTATTTTTGATTAGGAGAATTCTCTGCTTGAGGACACCTTTGAGGCAGCAAGGTGGTGTACCACAGGGTCCTCCATAGGAAGCCTTTCCCTTCTCCAGGTCATCACCATGGACAGGGAAGCCTGCCGGAGGGCAGTGGAGAGGTTATGCTTCTGTGATGGCCTGGATGAAGAGGAGATGAACGATTGCAGGGAACCGTTCCTGTTCATGTTTAGTTTTCAGTCAGACTATGAGGAGTTCTGCAGAGAAATTGAGGAAAAAAGGAAGATGAAGGTGTTTTCTGGTTTTGAAATGCCATAGTACAGCGGTGTCACAGTTTTTGCATTCTTTTTCCTCCTCACATTGTTTTTTTGGAGGTTTTCTTGATTTTTGTGTGCTTTTTGGTTCATTTGTTTGTACTTTTTTTTATTCCTGTGTTGGCTGTTGTTTGCTCTATTAAATTTACCTTTTTTGAAAAATTTAGTCTGCATTCTTGGGTGTCTCACACAATGTCTCACCACCCCGCCTCAAACCCTGGCATGTTTTAAGAAGTATCAGCACAATTTAAGTTTCTGTTCCTCTTAATGTAGCTGATATAACTGAGTGTACAACAAATTTACCCGTGTCTGTCTGTACTGTTTTACACTCACTTGGGAAATGACTATTAAAATAAAGGCAGCATTGATAAAATTAACTATTAAAATGGTTTTGACAGGTTCAAAGAATAGTCTTATAAATGCTTGAACCTTTTATAGAGGTACCAAAAGTATAGCTAAAAGACACAAATACCTATGTGCTATAAATACACATACCATACAAAAGTAGAAAAAAGAATAAAAATATCAGAACAGATTGGATCAAAAATGGCGCCTGTAATTATCTGCTCTTTAAAATTATCATGACATCCAGCAAACAAGTCATTTGATTACCAATGTTATGCTTTACATGGGTTTTGTGGGTTTTTAGGGCTTTCTAATCCTTAGAAAGGGGCTACTCGCAGTTTCCTGGTTCCATTGAGAGAGGGGCAGGAGTCAAATAGTTGTCTCCACCCACCTCTAAACATTTAACCCCGCCCACATTTAGCCCCGCCCCGATCTCCGGGATGCAGCCAGGGGCTACTCCCACAGTTGGACAAAAAGGGAACGCGTCCCGTTAAATTGTCAAACCATTTCTGACACAGTCAGTCTGTGTCCTCACAAAACCCGCATCGGCGGTGATTCTTGTAATTCACTACGGTGTGTAGAATCTACAGTTTGCTACGTTTGTCCGTCTGATAACATCTCGGCAGCGTAGGGTTTTTTTTTTTTTTTATCTTTTGTTTTGGACCGGTAAGGGTCGGCTTTCACAGCCTCCGTTGCTCGGTTCCATGCCTTTTTCTTCCATCTTGTGAAGTTGTGTGTATTCATTTCTCTATCAACAATTCCTTGTTTTACCCTGTGTCATAAAGTTAAGTAAGCTACGGACAGTCCTTGTTTGTGAGACAAATTAAGGAATTTGCCCGGAGTTCTACGTCGACTCAGAAGGTAAAAACGCGAGTTGCTCTGAACTTAATGAGGGATGGACGAGACACGACAAAATCTTTCTTGCACTGTTACACCTGATGTAAGGTTCTCTGACGTTCTGCTTCCAGAACATGCCAAGACGCAGGAGTCTGGTTACCGGCCGAGCCTCGCTGGTCCCTCCGCCCGCCCGAACGGGCCCGTTTTAGGCGGGTGCCGCCGGTCGGGCAAGGTGGGGACTAGTGGCAGCGGTTCGGTGCCAGCTGCACTGGGTCGGAGGTGATTCTGGTCTGCAATTCATGACGTGAATTCCAGCAACATGCTGTTTACAGTCATAACGCTTTTTCTTTACTTTTATTTCTTCCAGGGGGTCAAAAACCCACCATCAATATCAAGGTTTGAAATAAACAACACTTTCTCTGCTGCTTTTAAGCTGAATAAATCTCTTGAGCCTATGGTTAACCTCTCTGACGAACAGGTTGTGCTTAACCCTTTGGTTCCTGATGCTTCTTCTCTGTCATTCATGTTAGAGGCTGACCATCTCTCCAGCATGGGTGTGAAATCTTCAGGCTGTGACCCACCGCTTCAGTCAGAGGTCTGCTTTACTCGTCAGTCCGCCTCATGCACAAACCGGCTTCTTTATCGGGGCGTGATGGAAACGTCAGCCACCGTGAAACACTTGTGGTCTCCGGACGGAGCTACCATGCCATTTAAGGGTTTTGTGCCCGGACATCTAGACCTTTATGTGAATGACCTTGTCACTTTTCAGTTTGTGACCTCTGCTAATACAGTGGCCAATTCCTTTCTCCTTTCACAGGGGTGTGACTTAGTCTCTGGCCTCTGTGTTCTATTTCCTGTGATTTCTCTTACAGGTGACCACGACAACGCAGAAAACCCTGCGGGTTCCAGTAGTCAAGTGGTCAGCGGCGATATTGAAGAAGGCTCAGTGGTTGCTGCGCACACCTCTCTCACGGGCTCGGGAAGGCCACCCGGCCCGGGAGGTGTAGGTGCGTGCAGTGATGCTCTGCTCGGGGCCCCTCCTGACAAAAGGGGGGTGCCGGGTGGCACTGAGTTTTCCGTTGCGGACTTCAGGCTGTTCGGGGGAAACCCTCCTCCGAGCGGGCGGGTCATTGCAGAAATCGACACTGACCTTCCACCAATTCAGCTGACAACATTGACCTCCGACCCGGAGATAGGTGTGGCACCTTCTACGGGGCGGAACTTTAGTCAGTCTGTGACTACTCTGGTTAAACCGGGTTTTTCTGATTCTGTGTGGGCACCTCCATCATTCTTGGGAATAAAGTATTCTTGGCTTCAGTTTTCAGGACAGAACATGTTCCTTTCGATAGTGTCATGTCTGTGTCATATTCTAAACATGGCTAGGTTTGCTTTGACACCCGTGACACAACCATCCTTGGATCACTCCTTTTCAGAACCTCCAAGTCCAACACCTCCAGGTCTTTGGACATCTGAACACCTACTCTTTCAGCACGATTCAGGTGACAATGTGCATCTTCTTGGTAATAGGGCTTTTAAGAGCTTAAGAACTGTTCTTTGTTATGCTTCTCCTGTCTCACAGACACGGCATAAGTTTGAGAAACAAAAGGGGGGTGGGGAGCCTCCTCCTGCTTTGCGAGCATCATTTTCGCATTTCCAGTTCACTACTATTTCTGATCACAACAAAGTCGCCTCCGTAAAGCTGCAACCCAACTTTGAGCAGGTAAAATCAGGTTCTGATCTAACAATTACACCATCAGCTTCACTCGAGTTCCGGACGGAACCCTCAGGTAAATTCAAACAAGTTTCCCTGTGGGTTCGTAACACAAGATACAAACAGTTTGATAACCAAATCACTTATGAGCCTGCTCCCACAGATACATCCAAACTCGTGTCTCTGTGGGTCCGCAATACCAGATTCAAAACGCTTACTGAACAACTCTATTCTGACCAACTCTATTCTGACCAACTCTATTCTGACCGGATTCTTTTCCACTAACTGGTGGACCGTTACAAATTCTCTCGTTTGTGGGATGAATTTTTAACAAATGTGATTTCCTTTGAGTTTTTTTTTTCAGGTTACCTGCCTCCAGCCAGGGTCCTGTTACTAACTCGTATTTTTAGGGATTACTAACCTACTGATTTACATTTTTAGAACTGATTTACATCTCTATCTTTTTATTAGTGCTTTGTGTAGCATGATTGTATTTGATTACAAATTTAATTTTATGTTGTTACTATTTCCCTTCAAGGGCCACAAGCCAATTTGCCCTTCATTTTCATGATTATTTCTTTTATATATATGCCTTTACTTAGTGCAGCCTGCTGAGTTTCACATATCAGTTAGGATTTACTTTCTTTTATTTGTGTTTTCTCTGCATCACGTTTTTACATGACATGTAGAACAGGGTGCAGAACATTTCTTCTTCAGATAATTCACAAAAGGCATCCACATTTTCCCAGAGGTACCCATAGATAGGTTTTGATTGATTTCTTTGATTTGCATCAAATGCTATCTATCGTGTGGGCTGTCTCACTTTGTCTCCTTCTCCGAGCTCGTATGGACTACATCCCATCAGAGGGGTCGTCTTCACCATCCTTCAACTGGTTTCCTGTCGCATGGGGCTTCGGTCGTGGTTCGAGATGGGTCGAGGTCTGCGCTGGACTTCACTTGGATTACGCCTGAGGAATACATCACCTGCCCAGCTCCGTGTGGCACACGAGCTGCTTATCCTTTGAATACCTTTGCATTATTGCTGATGAAATTAACTGCTATTGAAATAGCTCTGCTTTCAAGATTCCCTAAGTGGATTTTTTTACAATGATTGCAACAGTTTTGGCCTTAATCATCTGATCAGGATAGACTCCCTTCTACACAAGACCTGTGGAGATGCTTCATCGTTCCTGCCTTCATCTGGGATGTCTACCTTCACGAGTGCATCACGTTATTGTGGTTGTGACGTCAGGTGGCCTCTGCTTGACCACCATGTCGTCACAAAAAGGGGGGTCTGTAACGTGAGGAAATATGGGTTTTCTGTCACAATGGTGGTGCTGGACTCAGCTGGGTCAAAGCTGGGTCGTTGAGAACTTTCACCCACAGATTAAGACCTGAACGCCAGCGAGTCTGGGAGGAAACCATAACATCAGCCACCTGCAGTCTACCAGAAGATGTGTTTCCATGAGTTGTACCCAGACCAAGTCAAAACATAAAGTTTAAACTTCTGTTTCTTGATTTTAATGTTAAAGTAACCATTATCATTTTGCTCACTATAAATGTGTTTAATCAAATGAATGGTTCTTATGCTTTGGGGTAATTATAATGGCTTAATGAATCCATAATTAGATAGTGTTGAGGATGTTTGTTGCTGACCTTCACACACAAACATTCACACATACCCACACACATCTTCCCACAGTAAACTCCAGACACATTTGATGACGCACACGTTTGCTTTGAGAAGAGAAAGGTTTTTGGTAAGTTTCAGTCTTATGATAGCAGTTCGTGTTGGACAACGAAAGAGAACAGACCTGAAAACCAAAGGGGGGGCAGAGCCTGTTGGCTCGTTCTTCCCCCCTTTCACGCTGTTTCTGCCAAGCCAGGCAGAATAGCTGAATCGCAACTTCTAACGCAGACTCATTACCGAGTCTTTTGATTTCTGAGTGAATTAACTTAAGAAAGCGCATCGACAAAACGCTCTACCATCCACGTGTACCGAGGGCAACTCTGGACCGGTTCCGTTCGACACCTACGTCTCCTGTCAGCCGCCGGTGTCATCTGGATGAACCACAACATCCTCCACGGCCCGGATCCGAAAGAGGGTCTCTGATAAGACCTAAGTTTATCCAAACCATCACTTCACTCAGACACCTGTTTCTTCCTGAAGCAAAATCAGACTCACACACGCATTCATGTCACGACATTCTCAATCTTCATAAATTCACCAGAAGGTCTATTTGAGCAAGAACAACATATCAACTGTTAAAGATTGTCCCACAAAGTTGCCAATGTTGATTGTTATTTCCTGTTTGTCAATTTCAAAATCATTAGTTTAATTTGAAGAATTAAAACTTTTAATTGTCAAACTGGTTTCCTCATTGAACTGAAACACAGACACTCAGATATTATCGGCAGTTTATCGATGAAAACAACCTTTGAGTCTTCTTAACAATAAAACTGAGTAAAGACAGTTTCTCCTTACAATATGACCAGCCAGCCAGTTTTACAATATAACTGAGCCAGTCAATATTTTCTTTATGCATGTGATGATGTTTAGACAGAGACTCGTCTCAGAAACGTATACCTCCCTGACAGAATTGTTTAGAAAATCATCAGAAAAGTTTCAGAGTGTTTCTGTTTTAACTTAAACTTCTGTTTTCAACTTTAAGACACGTTGTTTGTGATTGTTTACAGAGTAGTGAGAACACGGAGCGTTCTCCCAGCGGCAGCCAGGTGCCTCTCGTTTGTCTGACTACTTTCATAAACTACTGTTAGGGCACAGAATTATTCTGTCTGGTGCTTTCAGCGCTGCACAGATGTTACGTAAATGTAAAAAATATAGCTTACTGCAACTTTTGTAAAGTTTCCGTTGCCACCGGGCAGCCGCAGCAGAGACGATCTCTGAAAAATGTTCGCGACACAGACTCCGTTGTTGTCTGGAAGTTTGTTTTTTTTCAAGTTAAGAAAAGAGGCGGACGTGTTTCCTAAATCCTGCATCAGTTCAAGAAAGGCAACTTCTTTCCATTTTTATTCCATTAGTAGCCATTAGCACTGTGCATTGTTGTGTGCGTCAGTGATATTCTGTCTACGAGGAAGCCGTGCAATGACAAAGCTTCCGTCGTGCTCGAAATGCAAGCTGCGATTAAATGCGTGAAATTTTTTTAATGTGTCGTTTTTTTTCTAATTAATCATAATAACGCGTTAAAGTCCCAGCCCTCAAAAAACTCAAAATGATAGGGGGGCTTGTGATTATTTTAGGGGGGCTGAACCCCCCCTAAAACGGACCTAACGACGTCAGCAGTTGCAGGTTCGAGCCCCGCTCACTCTGTCGCGGTCGTTGTGTCCTACGGCAAGACACTTAACCCACGTTGCTTGCTGATGGTGGTCAGAGGGACTGGTGGCACCTGTGCTCGGCAGCCTCACCTCTGTCAGTGCACCCAGGGCAGCTGTGGCTACATCGTAGCTCATCACCATCAGTGTGTGAATGTGTGTGTGAATGGGTGACTCTAGAAGGCGTTATATCAAATACAGGCCATTTACACTTCATCCCAAGTTCTTGTGTAACTAATCATGTAATAAAATGGGGTGAACATTTAAGAAGACACAAATCTAATTATCAGTTGCAGCTACAAAAACATATCGGTTGTAATCTCCAATGGAAAAAATAACAGGAGAGCAATTCTTCAGCTCAGTTTGATGCATGACACACTTTGAAGGAGGACATAGTTTGACCGCTGTTTAATAGATGGTTTTATGATGTAAGAGGGTGTAAAGAAATTTGGCTGGCTCAGCCATATTTGTAAAGAAAATATTGACTGGCTCAGTTATATTGTAAGGAGAAACTGTCTTTACTCAGTTATATTGTTAAGAAGACTCAAAGGTTGTTTTCATCGATAAACTGACGATAATATCTGTGTGTCTGTGTTTCAGTTCAATGAGGAAACCAGTTTGACAATTAAAAGTTTTAATTCTTCAAATTAAACTAATGATTTTGAAATTGACAAACAGGAAATAACAATCAACATTGGCAACTTTGTGGGACAATCTTTAACAGTTGATATGCTGTTCTTGCTCAAATAGACCTTCTGTCGGTGAATGAAGATTGAGAGTGATATGATGTGATTATGGATGCGTGTGGGTGCCAAGTGTCGTGAGAATTGAACATGAGGTGGGATGGATGCGTGTGTGCATCTGATTTTGCTTCAGTAAGAAACAGGTGTCTGAGTGAAAAGTGATGGTTTGAATAAACTTAGGTTTAGTTGGAAAAGATGCATCAAAACGCTATCTGTCGTGTTTTGCCTCACCGAAAATCGGACCCTCTGTTGCACCCGGGACGTCACCTTAGGATGTTTCATCCAGGGCACCTTGGCTGGCAAAGAAGACAAAGATGCGCCGCGAACCGGTCCAGAGTTGCCCTCGGTACACGTTGATGGTAGAGCGTTTTGTCGATGCGCTTTATTAAGTTAAGTTCACTCAGAAATCAAAAGACTCGGTAATGAGTCTGCGTTAGAAGTCGCGATTCAGCTATTCTGCCTGGCTTGGCAGAAACAGCGTGAAAGGGGGGAAGAACGAGCCAACCGGCTCTGCCCCCCCTTTGGTTTTCAGGTCCACTCTCTTTCGTTGTCAAGCACGAACTGAAATCATAAGACTGAAACTTACCAAAAACCTTTCTCCTCTCAAAGCAAACGTGTGCGTCAGCAAATGTGTTTTGGAGTTTACTGTGAGCAGATGTGTGTGGGTGTGTGTGAATGTTTGTGTGCTTGAGTGTGTGTGAAGGTCAGTACCAAACATTCTCAACATTATTTAAGAATGGATTAATTAAATCTCTTATAATTACCCAAAAGCATAATAGTCATTCATTTGATTAAAACACATTTATAATGAGCAAATTGATGATTAAACTTTTAACATTCAAAATAAGAAAAGGAAGTTTAAACTTTATGTTTTGACTTGTTATGACTACTTGTCCATGAGAACTCCTTCTTCTGGTACCGCAGGTGGCAGATGTTATGGTTTCCTCCCAGACTCGCTGGCGTTCAGGTCTTAATCTGTGGGTGAAAGTTCTCAGCGACCCAGCTTTGACACAGCTGAGTCCAACACCACCTTTGTGACAGAAAACCCATATTTCCTCACGTTACAAGGGGTAGGAGAATTGAAGGAAACCAGAGTCATTCACCTAGTATTTCGGGTAGTCCAGGTTAACGGAATCTGCTTTTAAATATTAGATAATATGAAAACTTCAAATAGCTAATATGATTCTCATTAGACAGAAATTGTAAATAGGAGATCCAGCCGTGTCTTTTACCAGACCTGGTATGGCTTTCCCAGGTATCCCTGGTAAACCACGTAGTCCTCGTTGTCCAGGTAGCCCTGGTAGTCCTGCATCAAAAACAAAGCAAGCAATAAATAATTAAAGTGACTGAACACAACTGTAAAATGTCATTAAGAGAACACTTTCACTTATTCAAATATCTTGGCAAGTAAAGGAACAGTTTCTAAAATCACTGCTGGAGATGAAACATCAACTTTTGTTGAAGGAGAAATATTGTTCCTCATGTTTCTAACTTTATCGATAAAAAAGAAACAGTGGAAGGTCCTAATCAGAGAAAAATGGACTACAACTTGGAGTTACCTCTGGATTTAATGGTGGGACCGCCTCCACTGCCCCAACATCCAAGGTTGACAGATGAAACAGGACACCCCATACCATTACAAAAGGGGTTAGGGTTAGTCCCAGTCAAAACTAAAATCCCAGGTTTGGAGACTGTATGAATTCTGGTGGTGCCGCTATGTTTTCGTCTTATTACCAGGGTGTGGTAGAGAATGTTCTAGCATCTTCCCCTCTCTAAAGGTCATTTACACCAGAGGACTTGAAACCAGAGCAACAAACATAATGATTAACCACAACCACTCATCTGACTATCTATTCAGAAGGTAAAGAAGAGGAACCAGCTGCTTCCCTGAGGTTGTGAGGCTTGTGACCTCTTACCCTTTTTCTGCACCTTGATTTGAGATGTTTATTCATAACCCTGGTTTTCTGTGCTTAATAAATAAAATGGACCTCACTAGAATCATTGGAAGCGTTTGTGCTCTTACCTTGTAATCCTGGTGGTCCTGGTAGTGGATATCCGCAGAAAATACAAGGATCTGGATCTGGATATGGATATGGATCTGGAAATGGATATGGATTTGGGAACTGACAGACAGTGACACCAGCCACCAGGAAGAGCGTGCAGAATATGAGAAGCAGACTCATTTTCTTGAAGGAAAACTGAAACACAGATGAAAACTCAAATTCCAAATGTACATTCTACATATTGTTACAGAATTCACCAACATTTTTTAGCTGTAAACATTTATTCTGATATCTAATCAGTCCAGTCCTATTTTATTTACGAGGTACTTTAAATACTATGAAATAAAAGTGCTGTACAATAACATAAACTAGTAAAACGTATCAGTATACCACAGCTTAAAGCAAGCAAATAAAATGGAATAAAAAAGCAATGAACAAAGTATAAAACTATAACATTCAGATCAGAAAATGACACATTAAATACAAATATAGGACAAAAACTATTTAAATTAAGATTTTGTACCTGGGATTGGGGACACGGTCTAAAACACAAAGGTTGTTGGTTCCAAAGTTTCAGGACTGCAAAAGGATAGTCACCTCTGAGTTTGTAATTTGTCCAAATGAAAAAGAGAAATGAGGAAATGCAGCAAAGAAATGTGTAAATGTGGGGTGATCTGCTGGTGTGTACTGCCTCTTGACTTATTTCAAAGATTGATGACTAAGGCAGTAGTCAGACGTCATTTATGAGAAAACCGCTCTACAGGAAACAGCAAAATCTGTCCTAATCTGGAAATTTAAATAAAGAAGCAGAAACTTGGCAGAAGGTACTGGTTAATCATCCATCTTACTCTGCAACTTTACTTTGCTGTTTGGGTTCCCTCCCATCACAATGACCCACGGCCCGCCCACTGGTGGGTCCTCTGTTATTGACCTGGCTGTGATTATGCAAGAGGATTAGGGCCGCTGAAAAGAAAAAAAAATTATTCTGACTTTAATCTCAGAATTCAGACTTTTTCCTCAGAAGTCAAAAAGTCAGACTTCTGAGATTAAAGTCTATTTTTTCTAATCAGTTGCCCTAATCCCCTTTCATACTGCCCCTAGTTTTATTCAGGATTGGGATGAGAATCAGCTCCTCTAAATCAGAGACCATGGTCTTGAGTCGTAAAAGGGTAGAATGCCTTCTCCAGGCCAGGGATGAGGTCCTGTCCCAAGTGGAGGAGATATAGTAACTCGGGGTTTTGTTCACGAGTGAAGGAATGATGGAGCATGAGATCGATAGGTGGATTGGTGCTGCATCTGCAGTGAAGCGGGCGTTGTACCGGTCTGTCGTGGTGAAGAGAGAGCTGAGTCAGAAGGCGAAGCTCTCGATTCACCGGTCGATCTACGTTCCTACCCTCACCTATGGTCATGAGCTTTGGGTAGTGACCGAAAGAATTGCTTCTCAGTTTTCTTTATTTAATTTTTTAATAAATTGGCAAAATCTACTATAAACTTCTTCACGCTGTTGTTGCTTTTTTAAGACAAAAACATTTAATTCTTATGTAAGGTTACAGAGTAATAAATTGTGGGAAAAGTGATGCACTGTGAATACTTTTTATCTACACTGCGTTCCTAATGTCTGTGTGGTGTGGGTTTACTTCTCATATTAAGACTTTAGCTAGAAATTCTTCCTTCATTCTTCCTTTACTTCATTTCCTCTCTTCTGCTTTTAGTTAGTATCATTTCCTGGTTTTCTGCTTATTTTCTGTTTATTCTGCAGAACTTCTTTTATTGGTTTGTACATTATTTTCTTTTTTGACCATAAAAAACAACTTCTGTGCCATTAGATTTTAATTCCACGACTTTTTAAACTCAGAAAATAAATACTAATATATACTACTACTACTACTACTACTACTACTACTACTACTACTACTACTACTACTACTACTAGTACTACTACTACTACTACTACTACTACTACTACTACTACTACTACTAGTAGTACTACTACTACTACTACTACTACTACTACTACTGCTACTACTACTACTACTACTACTACTACTACTACTAATAATAATAATAATAATAACAATAATAATAACCAATATTTCACTGGAGTGGACTGAATTAATAACCTATGTGAATAAACAAGATCTTAATCCTGGACAAAACCTTTTTTAAACCAAGTTATTAGTCAGGGCTTTTTCCATAACTTCATAACTTTCACTGTAGGCAGCCATTAGGGGGCAATGTCCACTTCACAATAACACAAGGTAGTAAGGGGACATCTGATCTGGGCATCTGGTCAGGATGCCTCCTGGACGCCTCCCTGTTGGGGTTTTCCCAGCACGTCCAACCGGGAGGAGGCCTAAAGGGAGATCCAGGACACATTGGAAGGACTATGTCTCTCACCTGGCCAGGGAACACCTTGGGATTCCCCCGGAAGAGCTGGCCCAAGTGGCTGGGGAGAGGAAAGTCTGGGCCTCTCGACTTAGGCTACTGCCCCCGCGATCCAACTCCAAATAAGCGGATGAAAATCGATGGATGATGGAGTAAGGGGAGAGAACCAAGGGAATTTTATGGGCAATCAAGGGTTAGGCCTGTTGCTGCATGACTCTGGACAGAACCAGGTAGACATGCCACTTCACAAATGCAGAGATCCAAGCTGGAAGTATCAGCCTTTAGTGCCACTTCTGTGCACCCAAACCAGTCCAGAACCATGAGTAAGAGCAACCTGGGATGGATGCTGAGGACCGGGTGATAATTAACATCTTGGAGGCCCACTCCTAGGTGCTCTGCCGTGGTCAGAACTAGGAGGAGGAGTGACCTGGGTCAGAAGCATGAATTGCTGCAAGAATTCATCTTCAACTGTATGTTTCAAGCCACTAGCTAAGCTAATTTATTGGGTAACTGAAGGAAAACACAGCCTTTTTGCAAACATGCACATGTCACAGCTTTCATAGGGTGGAGCCAGCCAGGAGATGATTAAGAGATGAAAACACTGGATATGGATTTGAAAAATGTTTTTATTTCATCAAAAATATTACATAATGCAGCTTTACGGACAATGCAAGTTACCTTAAAGCAGAAAAGGTTCTGTTGACCCACCAGAACCCCCTCACCAGTTCAGCTATGTCTGCAGATTCAGAGTTGTAACTCTGATGTTTGATTACAATATAGAAAGGAATGTGATCAGTAATTACTCAGTTACCACTAATTAATAATCTGTAACACTGAAACTAGCAAAGCTCTGAACATTGACTGTTAGCCTGATGATATAATTATCATTAATCACACAGAAACTCACATTTGTTTCAGAGGCACAGGGAGCCTAAGTCTCCTGTTTTCGGTCAGCTCATGGTTACCCGGAAGAACGAAAAAATTAATGCAAGTCAATGGGGCTAAATTTGGGCGATTTTAGCAGCTAAAAACGCCCAGTAGGCCCACCCACAACGCTGCTGCTGCTGTGGCTCCAATGTTTTCTTTACTGTGGGAAACGGGTAATGATGGCTCCTTGATGGGAAAAGGTTGCCGACCCCTACACCTTGTATCTGGTGTGGTAGATCTTGCCTCTGTTAATATGGTTTTCATGGCCCGTTCCTGTGCAGCCATGATGAGGGCCTCTGTGCTGTCCTTCAGGCCATCTCTTACTTTTCAAAAGACAGAGCACTAACTCATGCAGGAAGTTGGAGCATGGTGCGTGCCTCACCTAATGCATTTGTAATGTGTTTAATTAGAAAATACATAAATTCAACAATTTTGATCAAAAACATCTTGAGATGACACAGAAAGCTAATGTATTGTCCAGTCGGTGGACACATAAATTTTTTATTGTCTCATAACCTCGCTGTGACTAGGACCACTTTGATCCGATCATGGGATTTCCAGATGATTTGGGTGGTAAAGGTCAGATAAAACTTATTTGCACAGCTTGACAAATAGAAGGTGTTCTCCTTTCTTCTTCATCTTATTTTAATGCATCGCTGAATTATTGGATCAGGACTCGATATCGGCAGATAGTAAAGATCTAACGGATTTGGGTTGTGGCGACATGTGCCATTGGAACATCCCTTATTGTGACCTTCAATAACATTTCATAAAGAGGCACCAAGAACAGTTTTCAATAATAATAATAAAAAAAAAACTTCCAGGAGACATTTCATGTGCCACTTCACTTGCATTTTATTTATGCATAAGATTCAAAGCATTATCCATCCATCCATCCATTTTCATCCGCTTATCCGGAGTCGGGTCGTGGGGGCAGTAGCCTAAGGCGAGAGGCCCAGACTTCCCTCTCCCCAGCCACTTGGGCCAGCTCCTCCGAGGGAATCCCAAGGCGTTCCCTGGCCAGGTGAGAGACATAGTCCCTCCACCGTGTCCTGGGTCTACCTTTAGGTCTCCTCCCGGTTGGAGTGCCCGGAAAACCTCGCCAGGAAGGCGTCCAGGAGGCATCCTGACCAGATGCCCGAGCCACTTCAACTGGCTCCTCTTGATGTGGAGGAGCAGCGGGTCTATGCCGAGCCCCTCCCGAATGACCAAGCTTCTCACCCTATCTCTAAGGGAGAGCCCAGCCACTCTTCGGAGAAAACTCATTTCGGCCGCTTGTATCCTCGATCTCGTTCTTTTGGTCACTACCCAAAGCTCATGACCATAGGTGAGGGTAGGAACGTAGATCGACCAGTAAACCGAGAGCTTCGCCTTCTGACTCTGCTCTCTCTTCACCACGACAGACCGGTACAACACCTGCATCACTGCAGATGCAGCACCAATCCGCCTATCGATCTCATGCTCCAGTTTTCCCTCACTCGATTTAGTGGAGCTGATTCTCATCCCAGCTGCTTCACACTCGGCTGCGAACCGCTCCAGCGAAAGGTGAAGATCACGTTCTGATGAAGCCAACAGGACCACATCATCTGCAAAAAGTAGAGACCTGATCCTTAGGCCACCAAAACGGATGCCCTCCACACCTTGGCTGTGCCTAGAAATCCTGTCCATGAAGGTTATGAACAGAATTGGTGACAATTGGTGGAGTCAAACTTTCACTGGGAACGAGCCCGACTTACTGCCGGCAATGCGGACCGAGCTCTGACACCAGTCATACAGGGACCTAACAGCCCGTATCAGAGGGCCTGGTACCCCATATTCCTGTAGTACCCCCCCCCCCCCCCCACACACACACACACACACACACACACACAGGGCCCCCAGAGGGACGCGGTAAAACGCCTTCTCAAAATACACATGTAAACTGGTTGGGCAAATTCCCACGCACCCTCCAGGATCGCCCTAACCCCCAAATTCCACTACCTCCGCTCCGCTCCGCTCCGGTCCGCCCCCGCCTTCCGCAGCCGCTCGCTTCCGAACTCAATTTTACTGGTACCCGCTCTACAACGGCTCCGCTCCGGTGCGGAGACCTGAGGGGGGCAAACAAGCATGCGCGGGATTTTCGAGATCTTGCGATACAGTCCGAGCAATAAACGCGGAAGTTAGATCCAAACACCCGTTGTGCGGGAGAAGCATCGGAAATGAGCTGTTTAATCTGCCCATCATTGTGTTGAGAGATCAGCAGTGTTTGGATCAACAAAGTGTGACTACTTTGATAGTGGCAACTGTATTTATGGCTTATTTTTGTGCATTTAAACTTCAGCCGCCATTGATAGTTGTTAAAAGTTGTTAAACCTGTGCATATGAAACAAAAAACGCCTTTTGTTTAGCGATTTATTGTGAAAAACGGAAGATGTGCTTGCTCCTTTTCCTGTTGGGCCGTTGTGATTTCTGTCCTTTTACTGCGGAGGTGCTCCGGCGTCCGGCAAAAATAGGATCGATTCTATTTTTGCCGGACGTCGGAACAGAGGGCGCCGCACGGCGCCGCACTGCCGGAGCACGGCCGCAGTAGTGGAATTGCTCTGATTGACTAGAACGGGACCGATTTTGCTCCGGCGTCCGTGTCGGAGCGGAGCGCAGCGGAGCGGAGGTAGTGGAATTTGGGGGTAAGGGTATAGAGCTGGTCCATTGTTCCACGGCCAGGACGAAAAACACATTGCTCCTCCTGAATCTGAGGTTCAACAATCCGAGGGACCCTCCTCTCCAGAACCCCTGAATAGACCTTACCAGGAAGGCTCAGGAGTGTGATTCCCCTGTAGTTGGAACACACCCTGCAGTCCCCCTTTTAAAATAAGGGGACCACCACCTCGGTCTGCCAGTCCAGTGGGACTGCCCCCGATGTCCACGCGATATTGCAGAGCCGTGTTAGCCAACACAGCCCCACAACATCCAGAGCCTTAAGGAACTCCGGGCGGATCTCATCCACCCCTGGAGCCTTGCCACAGAGGAGCTTTTTAACCACCTCAGTGACCTCAGCACCAACTCAGGCTCCTTCCCCACCAGAGGGGTGGCGTTCCATGTGCCAAGAGCCAGCTTCTGTAGCCGAGGATCAGACCGCCAAAGTCCCCGCCCTTGACTACCACCCGTCACACACTGTACCCGACCCCTTTGGCCCCTCCCACGAGTGGCGAGCCCATGGGAAGGGGGGCCCACGTTTCCTCTTCGGGCTGTGCCCGGCCAGGCTCCATGGGTGAAAGCCCAGCCACCAGGCATTTGCCAACGTGCCCCACCTCCAGGCCTGGCTCCAGAGGGGGGCCCCGGTGACCCACGTCCGGGCGAGTGAACACGGTTTTCATTTATATAATTCATCATAAGAGGTCTTCGGGCTGCTCTTTGTCTGATCCCTCACCTAGGACCTGTTTGCCATGGGTGACCCTACCAGAGGCAGAAAGTCTCAGACAGCTTAGCTCCTTGGATCATTGAGACACTCAAACCCCTCCACCACGGTAAGGTGGCAGCCCAGGGAGAGGCTCAAAGCAAGACGATGTAGGCTTTCAGAGTACAGTCTCGTGATACTCTCCAGTAGCCCTTATCAGACACCACAATGCAGCTTTCTTGCTGGATGATAAAGCACCAACAACTGGTATGATAAACATAGACGCGACTCTGGCAGACGAGCTGAACACTTTCTATGCTCGCTTCGAGGCTGCAGCTAAGGACTCCAACGACGCTAGCACTAACGGCGCTAACGGCTGCAGACAGGAAGATACTGCCAACACCGAAAACATGCTCGTCATCTCCGAGCATGACGTGAGGAGAGCCTTCAAGAGAGTGAACACCAGGAAAGCAGCAGGACCAGACGGCATCCCAGGTCGTATCCTCAGAGACTGCACATACCAGCTAGCTCCTGTGTTCACTGAGATATTCAACATCTCTTTATCTCAGTCGGTGATCCCCACATGCTTTAAGGAGTCCATCATTGTTCCTGTACCGAAGAAACCCCACCCTGCTTCTCTCAATGACTATCACCCCGTAGCCCTCACCTCAGTAGTGATGAAGTGCTTCGAACGCCTGGTCAGAGACTTCATCATTTCTTCACTACCAGACACACTGGACCCACTACAGTTCGCTTACCGTCCAAATCGCTCTACAGACGATGCCATCTGTCATCTCCTCCACACATCACTCACTCACTTGGACACTAGAAGGGGGAATTATGTTAAAATGCTCTTCATCGACTACAGCTCTGCATTTAATACCATAATTCCCTCCACACTCACCACCAAACTGGAGCACCTGGGACTGAGCTCATCTATGTGCCAGTGGATCTCCAACTTCTTAACTGGCAGACCACAGGCAGTAAGGATGGGCGGACATGTCTCAGCCCCCACCACTCTCAGCACTGGAGCCCCCCAGGGGTGTGTTCTAAGCTCCCTGCTGTACTCTTTGTACACATACGACTGTGTGGCCAGTACCAGCTCCACCACCATCATTAAGTTTGCTGACAATACCGTCGTGGTGGGCCTGATCTCTGACAACAACAAGGCGGCCTACTTAAAGTAGGTCAGGAATCTGGAGACCTGGTGCAAGAGGAACAACCTCCTTCTAAACGTCAGTAAAACGAAGGAGTTGATAGTGGACTTCAATACAAAGCAGGAGAGAAACTACCAGATCCCCGTCATCAACGAGTGCCCAGTGGAGAGAGTGAGCATCTTCAAATACCTCGGTGTTCACATCACGCAGGACCTGTCATGGTCCTGTCACATCAACAGCGTGGTGAAAAAGGCCCGGCAGCGTCTCTACTACCTCAGACGCTTGAGAGACTTCCGACTGCCCCCCAGGGTGCTCAGGAACTTCTACTCGTGCACCATGGAGAGCATACTGACGGGGAACATCATAACCTGGTTCGGGAACAGCACCATGCAGGACAGACGAGCTCTACAGAGGGTTATACGATCAGCTGAGCGCACCATCCGCTCCGAGCTCCCTGACCTGCTCTCGATCTACAGCAGGCGGTGCTGGACCAAGGCCAGGAAGATCGTGAAGGACCTCAGCCATCCAAATAACAGACTATTCTCTCTGTTGAGGTCAGGAAAGCGATTCCGCTCCCTGAAGACCAACATAGAGAGGCTGAGGAGGAGTTTCTTCCCACAGGCGATACGATCTTTAAACCACACCATCACATAGTAAGTGCCCACACATATGGTTCTCACACACACTGAACAGTCTGGAATTTGCTTAAGCACAATTGCACTACAAAGTCACTAAAATGTGGTTTGCACAACTCTGGACATTATATATATACATTTTTTCATTTCCATTTAATACTTGTTCAGCCGCTGTTTTGTATAGATATTTTTATTTCTTCATACATTCTTATACATTTACATACTGTGTATTTTGTTGTACAGTTACTTTATTCTCAACTTCAACTTATATATATTTTATCTTATTACTTCCCAGCTAAATTTACCTTTTATTCTAATTTGTATTGTATTGTGTATTTTGTTGTAAAGCTATTCTATTATTCAACTTTAATTCAGATATATTTTACCTTACTCTTTCCCAGTTAAATTTACCCTACATTTTAATTCGTGGTGTACAGTTTTTTATTTTCAACTCTTAGGTCATGAGCAGTTGTGTAAGGCATTTCACTGCATTCCGTACTGTGTATGACTGTGTATGTGACAAATAAAATTTGAAATTACTTATATGTTTTGCACAAAAGAGGGCAGTGTTACGTCAAAAGTAATCGGTATGGTCATCTTGCCTCCTGGTAGAGAGATTTGATTCGTGTAAACCAGACAGATGGTTCCTTTGCTTTGCTTCAGTTTGTTTGCTCAGTGTTTGGCAACCACAGAGATGCTTCTGGTATGTATCTTTACTTATTAAACAAAAAATAAATAAAGTTATAAAATAAATGTAAGCTTATTTGTGCTGCATCTCCAAAGGGAATTAAAGTTTAAAAAAATGTACAACTAAAGTCTATTATGTCTAATCTGTCTGCTAATGTCTGTAAATGTGCTAATTATATGAATTTGTTTGCTTAAGGTTATCAACCTATTACTCACCAGTAAAGAAAAGAAACGAAACAGACGAAATGAGTGGAGTTGTCCAACATCCTCTGTTGGGGCCACGCCTAGAGTTTGGGTAACGAGAAGATAACTCGACAATGGGACTTATGGCTCTTTGAAAGGAGCCATAGATTACTCTGTCATTTAACTCAAAGACCCGTATTAAAGAATCATCCCTTTTAATGAAGCAGAGCCATGAAAGCAGGGAGAAGAGTAACGTGTCCCCCGGTGTCCGTGAAAGCAGGGTTGAAGGGGGTTTACTGGAAGACCAGATTAACTGTTCTCTACAAGGGCTCGGCTCTCATTGTTGGCTCTGAAAACTCGTTTAAAAGATTTGATTTGTTTGTGAATGTCACATCACTAGTTGTCACAGGGCTAGCCATGCAATGCTAGCTTAGTGAACTGGACCAAATTCTTGCCTTGCAAGGTTTGGTCTTGGAACCTCTGCAGACCCTAGTAGCATTTTGGCTGGCCAGTCGCAGCTCTCTACAAGGGTTTCAAAAACACAGAGAGCTGTGATTGGTCCACAATGTTGGGCTAATTACAGTGCTCTATCTGCTTTATGGACCAATCACAGCACTCTATGCGCTTTGTAGGTGTAGCATCACAAAATGGTCTGATTTTAAGACTCACAGGTCAGATCCACAGCCTGGGTCACCTTGCCCTGGCTGCTACTCCAATCTCCGATAGTCCTTCACAGGAGACTTAAGGTCTACTACCACTCCTTCAATCTGCAGCTGTCTGCTTATCTGACTGCTATTCCATCCACAGCAAGATGAGGATATTTCAAGATTTAAAATAATCATTTAAATAAACTCTTTTTACTACTAATCATCAAGGTTCATTATAACTGTGTTTAATTACTGAAATGAATTGTTATTCTTTGGTTAATAATTGTTTATGATAATCAGTAATGTCAACTATGACAAGTAATCATGTGCACTTATATGTAACGGAATGAAAAGACAGTTTTTTCCCCTCCTCTGCACAAGACTAGTCTGCATGAGATATGGTCTCAAGGTCTCATGCATTCCTTCTAACCTGCTTATTTTCAGCTCAACAGAAGAATGGAGAATGAACTCTTTTCTTTTAATTAATCAAAGAACTCTATTTTAATAAAGCTAATCCATCAAAGTGTTAGTCAATGAATAAGATGTGACCGATCTGTGAAATCAAAATATTTATTACTTTATTATAATCCTATAGAATATAAAGATACTGTGACTTTAAGTGTTCCAACAGGACTCATTTCACGTAGCGTTAAAAAGACATAACACATTACTTTCACTGAGCCAATCAGAATCTTACAGATCTGACGGAGGCGTGCTTCTGACGGTGTTTGGTAATTTTCATTCGACAATAAACCATAACATCCGAAGTATAAAGCTATGCCACGTCATCTCTAATGCCAGTTCAAAGCGTTCCAGAGAAAGTGACGGAGTGGCCAATCCTGAACTACAACTCTTTAACCGAAAGAACCAACGACAAGCTGAAAAATTTGTTGCTATTCCAACTGCTGCAACAGTTCCTTTCAGAATAAAAACTGAACCATCAAGACCCAGGCTTGGGTCTCACCAGACGCCAACAAATTGTCGCGACCCGGACGTATCCCAGGACGGGTGGTCGGTTGCCGTGGATTCTTCTACATGCTCCGGCTCCATAAGGTCAAGCTGGACCTATACACCTCCTGATCTAGACGGGGACTTCCGCTCAGGGCATGTAGCCCGGCAAATGGTGTCTCATGTGTTTATGAACCTCCTAACCAAAGCTTTATGTGAAGACATCACCTTCAGTTCCCGTCAGAACAAATCGCTTCTTCGGATTTGCTGGTTCTGATTAACATCACACGTCATCCATCCACCGTCTCGTCCACCTTAGTTACACCATACATTTAGTTTTAAAGTCAGTCTAGTTTAATTTGTTAGTAATAAAATTCTTAACTTTTAAACTTGACTCTCTCTCTTCTGTTGTCTCTGATTGAATATGAAGCGGTTATCTAATCCCTGCAATAAAAAGATCCAATCTTCTGTTTTAAATAACTCACAGATCCGTAAGGTGGATTTCATATTTCCTATGGAACCCCACGCCTTATGGCTCATTAAATAACACATAATCTAATTCATTACATGTACACAGAAACACAGGTCACAGTAACTAGGTTAAAGGTAATTTGCACTCACATGATCTTTTCGCATAACACCAGAACCTTCTATCTTCAGGGAGGCGTGTTTCTGAAGGTTTGTTAAAACCTTCCTTCTACATGTCAGGACCTGATACGTTGGAATATGGAAGTAACCATCTTATAAAACAGAACTCTGGTCATTTGCGAGTGAGTTCTAGAGAAGTTGGGACGGCTGCCCACACTCTTTAACCAACAAAGCAATTTCTGTCATGCTGGCAGAGTTGCCCCTACACAACAAAATGACACCTGCTGAACAAGCTGATGCTACGAGATGAATGCTCTTTTATTAAGAACAATTTAGCTTATTCGCAAACCAAATTCTTTTTCAACCAGAACACGTCCTTTCTTTCAAGATACACGTTCTGAGACATTGCATTCACCCGCAAACAAAACACATTTCACCTTAGATTCATCCAAACACAGGGTTGCTTTTTAATACCAAAGCTTTTATAAATTGTCTTTTATGAATTGTCTTTTTAAAGTGGCATGTTTAAATTGTTTAGTAATAAATTTCTTAACCTTTTTAAACTTGACTCTTTCTTAAAATAAACAGAGTGGGTGTATACTGATCACTGAACAAGCAAAGATCTTTAGATCTTTTGAATTAACAAATAACTTTTGCTATTAAATTAAATCTTTAAATAAATATTAAACATTATAATCTTTTGAGTAAATATAGAACAGGCAAGTTGGTGTATGAATTTCTATCTATTATTTATATATATATATATATATATATATATATATATATATAGGTGTGTGCTGGTGAAGGTTCAGTAGATGAGAGTAGACTAAAGAGCTCCCAGTCCTTGTGATGTTGTTGGACGTCACCTCCAAGAGAGGGACTGGACCAAACTTTGTTAGAACTTTCATTGGATTTACATGACACAGACATAAATTCAGTCTTCAATGTGTCAATTATGTTAATTTTCTGCAGGAACTTCAAAGCTACATTAAGAGAATCACTGATATGAAAGCAGTCAGATAAAAGTTGCTAAATAATCTTTTTGGCTTTTTAAGCAACAACATGCCAGATTACATCTTTCTATATCTGACAGACGATGTAGGCGTTCAGAGAACAGTCTCGTGACACTCTCCAGTAGCCCTTATCAGACACCACGATGCAGCTTTCTTGCTGGATGGGTTCATCTGGCTGTCCTTCTGCCCATTTGGTGAACTTCAGAGATTCGCTCTCTAACCTTTCTCTGTTGATCCAGGCTGTTTGATCAGCTTCACCAATCAGCTGAGTCAGCTTGTTGTTCTCCTCTCCACTCTGGGGCAGGACCAGCTCTACTCCTTGTTGGGAGCAGAACTCAGAGGCCTTCTGAAAGGAGCCTCTCTCCTTGTTGGACACCAAGTATTTCTGACCAACCTTCCTCACAAAGTGAAAGGTAACCGCTGGAAAATGGGAGAAATGGTACAGGGAATTAGAAAAAATTATACACTGTGTGCATTTATTACTTTGTATGTATTTGAGTTATTCTTGGTACATGGATTCAGTTCTGTCTTTAGGGTCCCTTCACAGGATGAACATCTTAGAATGGTGTAAAAGAAACCAGCAAGAAAATGTGTTTATTATACTTGTTGATGTTCTCACTCCCTGTGAATAGTCTGCTACAGTTTATTATATAGTTGATTTTTTTATTTGGGGAATTCATTCAATTTCAATCTTAAGTATATTTTGCTTTTTTATTTTCACTTCACAGTATTTTATTCTTTAGACTTTGTTCACGTCACTCTTAATTGATACTGCTTTGTTGCTGTTACACTAACATTTCCCCACTGAGGGACAATAAAGAAAATTGTTCACATGGTTAATGTGAGATTGGAATGAAAGTGTACCATCAAGTATGACACCAAGATTTTTACCTGTAAAGATGGGTGAACTGTGGCGTCATCAATATTGATAGAGAAATTGGGAGAATTTTTTAAAACTGAAGCAGTGCCAATGAGTAAGAGTTCCGTTTTATTGCTGCTTAGTTTAATTAGATTCTGAGAGAGCCAAGATCTAATTTCTGATAGACAGTTAGAGAGGGAGATTGGTGGAAGGGATGCATTTGGATTGGAGGAAATGTACAGCTGGGTGTCATCAGTACAACAGTGAAAATCAACGTTGTATTTGCGGAAAATGTAACCAAGGGGGAGCAAATAGATGATAGATAAGAGAGGGCCTAGAACTGAGCCTTGGGGAACTCCTGCAGTAACCGGGGAAGGACTAGAAGAGTGAGATTGAATTTGAATGAACTGAGTACGATCCGATATGTATGAGGTGAACCAGGCTAGGGATGTGTGACTAATGCCGATAGATGCTAATCTTTTGAGAAGTATGCTGTGAGAAATGGTGTCAAATGCAGCACTTCGATCTAGTAAAACCAGAATGGAGAGATGGCCAGAGTCTGCTGCCATTAGTAGATCATTTGTGATTTTTACTAGTGCTGTCTCTGTGCTGTGTTGTGGTCTGAAACCAGGTTGGAATTGTTCATATAGTTATGAGAATTGAGATATGAGTGAAGCTGAGAAGCAACAACTTTTTCAAGGATTTTGGAAATAAATGGTAATTTAGATATTGGACGAAGATTATCAAAGTTGGTGGGATCCGCACCGGACTTTCTGAGAATCGGAGTGATACAGGCAGTTTTTAATGCTGCAGGAACAACTCCGGTAATGAGGGAAGAGGAAATGATGGAGGATATGAGAGGAGCCAATGATGGAAGACATACTTTAAGTAGCACTGTGGGGAGAGGGTCAAGCTGACAGGTGGATGATTTGGATTCCCTGATTAAATATGACATCTCAGTTAAAGAGGGGAGACTGAAACTTGAAAATAAATGACTTGGAGTTGTCAGGATGGGTTCAACTTCTGAAACAGGATCTCTAGTAGCATGGAGTTGTTGGTGAATATTTGAGATTTTGGACGTGAAGAAGGACATGAGGGAGTTGCAATAGTCAGAGGACACCATACTGTTAAGCAAAAAATCAGGAGGCTTTGTAATTTTAGAGAACAGAGAAAAAAGGGTCTTGGAGTTACCTTCACTCGAGCTGATTAAATTAGAATAGTAAACCGATTTAGCTGTGTGAATGGAGTCTTTATAATGCAATAAGTGATTCTTATATAGATCTTTATGGATAGTGAGGCCGGTTTTCTTAGACAAACGTTCCAATCTGTGTCCTTCGGATTTAAGACAGTGAAGGTCGTAGTTAAACCAAGGTGCTGAGCAGTTAAATGAGACAGATCTTTGCCTAATTGGGGCAAAAGTATTGAGAATGTTATTTAGATTAAAATTATAGTTAAAAACAAGATCCTCAGGAGATGAGGTAATGTGAGCAGGCTGTAGATCAGATATTGCAGTGGAGAATGCATCAAGATTTCTATTGTTGATTTTTCTAAAAGCAATAATGCGAGCAATAAGGGTTTTAGAGGCCTTTATAGTTACATTAAACGTGATTAGCTTATGATCTGAAAGAGGAAAAGAACTGGCTATGCATTGGGCTGGGGTAATACCCGAACAGCAGACCAGATCCAGAATATGGCCTTTGGAGTGAGTGGGGAAGCTGATATGCTGTTTGAGTCCAAAACTATCTAAACAGGAAGTAAAGTCTCTGGTAAGAAGATTGTTTTCATCCATGTGAATGTTAAAATCACCAGTGATTATCAGACTGGGAGAGAGTATGCAAAGGTCAGTGAGGAGAGCAGTAAAGTCATTTAAGATGTCCTCATTCGGCTTTGGTGGGCGGTAGACAGTACATATGATGGTAGGAGTGGATCCAGGGAGTTGTAATGCGCTGTATTCAAATGAGTGGAAGGATGGAGCAGAGACTGGAGAGACTTTCCACTGCTCCCGGTGAATTATCGCGAGACTTCCACCCCTCCCTGACTCCCGAGGTTTACAGACGTAAACTAACTCGGGCGGAGTGGAGTTATTGAGTGAAATAAAGTCATTATTAGGGTGTTGCCAAGTTTCATTCAAGCAGAGAAAGTCAAGTTTATGGTCAGAAAGGAGATCATGGACGAGATGCCCTTTTCCCGTAAGAGAGCGAATGTTCAGTAGGCTGAAGTTGATGGTGGAGTTGCCATGTTTGATCGTATGATCAGCCGACCTGGCTAGGTGGGCTAGCATGTGGTGGTTGGCAGTTCGGGTCATTGTATAGGAAGGACAGCGGGTTTTGGACCAGAAGGAGGTGACTGTGCCAGAATCTTGGACACAGAAACCTCGTTGGGATCTTGCAGCGTGGCTGGAAGGCGATGTCTTAATGGAGGAACCGGCAGGAAAAAGCGCAGCCATAAAAGTTCGTTAGCAGAATATTGAAGAATAGTCACTGGGTAGTGGACGATGGACAAGACGACCCAGATGAGCACGGACCACACCCATAAGCCGTGGATCCACATCTTTGTTTGACTGTTGAGGCTGAGCGAGCGTGTTTAAGCCCCTCAGACAGGTAGTTTTTTCAGTCAGACGGGAAGGTTTCGAAAAGGTTCAAATAACAGTTCAGGAAGACCTCCAAAATAGCACAAAATAGCGTAAAAATGTATAAAAGAAACGTAAAAACAACTAACAACCTGAGAGCACTGGCATCCAGACGCGCCAGTGTTCACTCACCAGGAGACGAGGTGAACAATGAACATATATGCAACAAACACATATGCAACGAACAGATATGCAACGAACACATATGCAACTAACACATATGCAATGAACACATATGCAACAAACACATATGCAATGAACACATATGCAATGAACACATATGCAACTAACACATATGCAACGAACACATATGCAACAAACACATATGCAATGAAAACATATGCAACGAACAGATATGCAACGAACACATATGCAACAAACAGATATGCAATGAACACATATGCAACGAACAGATATGCAATGAACACATATGCAATGAACACATATGCAACAAACACATATGCAACAAACACATATGCAATGAACAGATATGCAACGAACACATATGCAACAAACACATATGCAATGAACACATATGCAACGAACAGATATGCAATGAACACATATGCAATGAACACATATGCAACAAACACATATGCAATGAACACATATGCAACGAACACATATGCAACAAACAGATATGCAATGAACACATATGCAACAAACAGATATGCAATGAACACATATGCAATGAACACATATGCAACTAACACATATGCAACGAACACATATGCAACAAGCACATATGCAACGAACACATATGCAACAAACACATATGCAATGAACACATATGCAACTAACACATATGAACATCTACATATGCAACAAACACATATGCAATGAACACATATGAACATCTACATATGCAACAAACACATATGAAATGAACACATATGCAATGAACACATTTGAACATCTACATATGCAATGAACACATGTGCAACAAACACATATGCAATGAACGCATATGCAACAAACAGATATGCAATGAACACATATGCAACTAACACATACGAACATCTACATATGCAACAAACACATATGCAATGAACACATATGCAACGAACACATATGCAATGAACACATATGCAACTAACACATATGAACATCTACATATGCAACAAACACATATGAAATGAACACATATGCAATGAACACATATGAACATCTACATATGCAACAAACACATATGAAATGAACACATATGCAATGAACACATTTGAACATCTACATATGCAATGAACACATGTGCAACAAACACATATGCAATGAACACATATGCAACGAACACATATGCAATGAACACATATGAACATCTACATATGCAATGAACACATGTGCAACAAACACGTATGCAATGAACACATATGCAACAAACACATATGCAATTAACACATATGCAACATCTACATATGCAATGAACACATGCACCAAACACATATGCAACAAACACATATGTAATGAACACATATGCAACAAACACATATGCAATGAACACATAAGCAACATTTACATATGCAATGAACACATGCAACAAACACATATGCAACAAACACATATCTAACGAACACATATGCATGTAACGCATATGCATAAAGCATCAACATAAAGCAACAACATCCATACATATGACATGTGCTTTTTTTTGAGACAAATGGAACTCCATACCAAAGACCCTTCCGAAGGAGGGACTAGAGAGTGATTTGTGATTTGAGAAGTTTGAGAAAGCTCATCGGATGAGTTGGAAAATGATTTTGAAAACCTTTAGTCTGAACCTACTAGGATTTATTGTGCTGTAATAAGTCAGCATTCACTGATAATCACTGATTCACATACATACCCAATTCTAGCTTTGTGGTCATCTTCATTAACAATTCAACATCCTGTCCAACCGAACCAAAGAGATCTGGATAAAGTAGAATAAGTTCAGTATCAAAGTTCACTTAATTGTACCTGGCAATTTTTTTCTCCTTTCCATTTAGCATTTCTGCTGCTGCATGATGACTTACAGGAAGTAAATTTTTTCCCATCATTTACTGAACACATGTATGTGGCTTGCTGAAACAATAATCACCTCGTCCACAAATCAGAACAGGTCCAGGTGGTCCAGGTGGTCCACGTGGTCCAGCTGGTCCAGATAGTCCACGTTCCCCTGGAAATCCTCTTCGTTCTTCACGTGTCGAAAAAAGAAACTGCTTCATTTGGCTGGCAGGCTTAAGAGTTTCAAAACATCTGACTGCAATGACCTTCCATACTGTCAATAGATATCACACACACACACACACACACACACACACACACACACACACACACACACACACACACACACACACATACACTAAACCAGCTCATTGCATTACATATGGTGAACTGTGAGACTAGCTGTGGCGGTGTGTGGTGGGCAGAAGGGGTGGGGTTGGAGCAAGTCCTCCAGTATGAGGTTCCGAATGTGCCAAAAATGTGTCTATGTATTTCTGTGCGTGTCTACGTATTTGTACGCACACTGCACTGCGTTGCTGTAATGTGTGTCTATGTATTTATGTGCGTGTCTATGTATTTGTACGCTCACTGCACTGCATTGCTGTAATGTTATGCTCTTTCTCAGTCTGTCGTTACCCTCTGTCGACACCTGCTGTTGTCTCTGACAGAGGGTAACGACAGACTAAGACGACAACATGTGACAACAAGGCTGGAGAACAAAATAAGACATATCAGATAAAAGCAACTCCTGACAAGTTATAGCAACAGACCAGACAACATCACGTGACAAACGCCCGAACATTAAAAGACGGGATCACGTGTCACAGGGTAACGACAAACAACGTGTTGACAGAGAGTAACGACAGACTGAGACAACAGCATGTGACAACAGCACGTGTCGACAGAGAGTAACGACACACTCGGAACCTCATAAAATACGACACACATTACAGCAACGCAGTGCAGTGTGCGTACAAATACATAGACACGCACAGAAATACATAGACACACATTACAGCAACGCAGTGCAGTGTGCGTACAAATACATAGACATGCACAGAAATACATAGACACATTTTTGGCACATTCGGAACCTCATACTCCAGTGCACACTGGCCATGATCAGTTGCTGCAGGTGTGAGAGACATCAGCGACGTGTGTGTGTGTGTGTGTGTGTGTGTGTGTGTGTGTGTGTGTGTGTGTGTGTGTGTGTGTGTGTGTGTGTTTGTATGTGTGTGTGTGTGTGTGTGTGTGTGTGTGTGTGTGTGTGTGTGTGTGTGTGTGTGTGTGTGTGTGTGTGTACCCCGTCTGTAACGGCTATGTTACACTAGCCTATAAGTAATGACCTCCTGATTCAACCTGAGATTCTGCTCTGGAAGAAGATGTGTGACCTGCATGTCCAGCTGATCCAGATGGTCGAGATGGTTTAGGTTGTGCTGGTGGTCCAAAACCTCCATCTTCATAATCAGCCCAAGAAGTTGTATGGACCAGACTGAAGATGGTAGAAGCCATCAGGCCAACAACCAAAAAGGGAAGACTGAGTGTCATCTTCTCAAATGCTGTCTGAATTTCGGTTGAAATAGAAGAAAAGCGTTGACAGAGCTAGTTTACATGACAATTTTCATAAAACCTGATGAAAATAAATTGTTCCTGGTAGTAAATCATGTTTCCAGTCATTTCTACTTCATTACCCGTGTAACTGACAAAGATCAGAAAGATTATCACATTTAAAAACTCAAAAGAGATCTGGAGTTAAATTTAACATGTAATGACAAAAAGAAACTCACCACAGGAACTAAAGTGACTCCAGAGTTTGTTTCTCGTGGTGCTCCCAAACACAAGTGAAGATGAAAATGGTTTGAGGTCAGATTTATCAGAGATCCAGCTCAGAGCAAGAAAACGTACTGTGGTCTGAGAAAAAACATACGTATCACTTTTTGTAACAACACTAAATACAAATATGTTGTAAACTCTGCAATCTCTTGGTCTCCAGCTGTGGGAAACAACTTTTTAAACTCTAGGCTGCAACTGGTTATCAATTAAATTGGGTTTTGGTGTAATAGGGAGAGTGGCCCAATCACGGGCCTCGGTAGGCAATGTGTCAAAGCATCCCTGGGCAATAGTGAAATCCAAAAGTTGGCCCCCTGGGCTGTCAAGATCATGAACAAAGGACTGAGATTATGCTGACCTGAAGACAGATGGGATGTCAAAAGTCATGATCTGTTTCTTCATCAGCTTCCAGATGCTCCACACACCCTCTGTTCACTCAGCTCTATTCAGCCCACCTGAGCCACACCTGGTTGTTTCACCTGTGCACAGTTCTACATATCATATTTGATTATCTACTGCAGAGGCGCCAACATAATCAAATGAATGGTCCTTGCAGGCCACCAAAATGTGGTTATTTTTGTAAATTAAAATGCAAAAGACAAAACTTTCAAATGGAATTTCAAATGTTGTACTCCTCACAATAGGTCCAACAGGTGCAATTTAGTAAAAATCTGAATACAGTATAACTGTGTTACAATGTAAATGTGGTTGGGGGCCACACAAAACCGCTCTGAAACTGCTGCGCTGTGGACATGTCTGATTTACGGCCTTTGGCTTGTAGGGATCGAGCCTTCTGCCAATTTCTTATTTTGCATCCAAATTTCTCACCGTAGTCATGTCTGTGGGGTTTTCATTTTTCTAATGTGTCAGCGTTTTTTGTTATGGCTTTTTACCAGCCAGCAAGGGCGTCAGTTTGTTTTCAGAATTGCTGGGGACAATAACCATACACTTGAGTGGGGCTTAAAAATTGCTGGGGACAATATAGGCTAGCACAGGGGTCGGCGGCTCTGTAGCCGCATGCGGCTCTTCCATCCATCTGATGCTCTGTGCTTGTAAAATAATGAATGGATATTTAAATAAAAAGCTTTATATTTTACTGCATTAATTTTACATCTGTATGCTAATTCTAAATGTAAAGATTGTCTGCGTAAACTTGAACAGGTCAACCCGGTCTTACTGTGAGACCGGGTTGACGCGTCACGCTTGTGCGTAATCATATGCGCTTCCTGAGCTGGAGGATGTCAGATTCTGGGATTCTCCTCAGACGGCTCCTGGATGCGTCGCCACATTGGAGACAGGAACAAGCACTATTCAGCCAAAGTTTCATAATCAGGGAACATTTTCTAAGTGACAAGTCTCTCTGAGAGACAGGGTTTGGAAAACTCTCGCTTCAGTGGGAGGAACCTTCCACATGCGCTCTGGTTCTGAGAGCCTGAATTTGTATTCTGAACAGTCTAAACATGTTTTTAAAAGAAACGTATGACAAAAGTGGTACCTGCTCAGTAAAACCACCAACAGGGTGAAAAATATCAAAATATTGTAGGCAGAGACGGACTACAACTTCTGGATCATTTTTATATAAATTGTTTTATTGATTATCTTCTTATGAAAGATAACTTTGACCTGCACGAGCGACCAGGCGCGTTGCAAGATTTTCAAAAGTGTGGGAGATGTTGTCTGTGCCTAAAATAATTTGATGTTATTCATCTTGTTAGTTTAATTTCCACAATAGCGGAGCAGGTGCGAATTTTAGACGTGTCACGCATGTCTCCGTTTTAAACATGTTTAAACTGTTCAGAATACAAATCCAGGCTCTGTCTCGTTAGATTGGTGTAACTAAAGTTTGTACTGAATGAAACTTTACATTAAACCATGTTGAAAAGAAAAGGATCCGATTAAATCGTTTCCCCTCATTTACAGTCACGACGTACAGCGCAGTGCGCGTGGCTCTGGGGTTAATCAAGTTTAGTTGTTTCTCTTTGCAACAATCTTCACAAGAAGGCAAAACAGTTAAATGGCAGGTTATAGATATTTATATTGGACTTTTATTTTGACGGATAAACTCAAGGATGCTGGCTGTTTTGAAAGAATTACCCCGACGCACACTGATGCGCATGGATGAGCTTGGAAAAATGTTCTTTTTATGAAATTATTAAACTTTGGCTGAACAGCGCTTTTTCCCGTCTCTGGATGCGTCATGCGCAGTGTTGGGAACGTTACTTTAAAAAAGTAATTAGTTATAGTTACTGATTACTTTGTCAAAAAAGTAACTCAGTTACTAACTGTGTTACAAGATCATAAAAGTAACTAATTACCAACAAAAGTAACTACGTAGTTACTTTTTTCATTAAAGCATGCAAGAATTACTACAATAGTAAAATATAAATGACTAATGACTGAACATAATAAAATGTATGTCCAAATGTTTTATACCTGAATAATTTAAACAAATAAGCACTTAACAGGAGGAACTACTAATAGGAACATTACACTAATCTAGACTATTAAAAGGTCACTGTGTGATATTTAACAAAAACCCAATCAGCTAAAATTTAAAATTGCAAATAGAAACACCTGTAAAGGTTCCCGAGCCTTTAAATGGTCTCTCAGTCTAGTTAAATTACAGAAATAAATGTAATTTTGCACAGCATTCTAATTTCTACAGCTTCACATAATTGTGTCTTTTTAGTAGCATTTCTGTTGCTACTAGTAACGGTTAAATAAATAAATAAATATCCTTTAAAATGACACTAGAAGAGGCACAAGCCTGATGGAGGACTTAAATGTACTAACATGGGTCAGACCCAAACACAGAAGAGCTGAAGCTGGGTGGTAAACACACACAGGTAGTTCTGATAACACCTGAGCTCCATGTCGTTTGAGACTGATGCATCAGTGTTACAGCGGGACTAGAGACACGATCAGGAACAGGTTACAGCTGGATGATCTAGGAAGGTAGAAGATCTGGACGTCTGAGCGGTGAACAGGTGAGCGGACCTTCGGGACGTCCCGCTGTCACGCTAAGGGCACGGCTGCAGACCCGCAGATTCGCTGCTGCAGCAACAAATCTGCGGGTCTGCAGCCGTAGATATTCATCACGTCTTCCTCGTTCTTCACGGGCCATGATGCTCTTAAACATCTGCCTCTTTAGCTCCTGATCAGCTGACGACAGCTTCAACACACCGCACTGCTTAACGCACGCATTTCCTTACCAGTAACAGGAACAACGTTTTGATAGAAGACGTAATTAATTAGTTTGCTTGTTACAGAAAGACATATTTTTTATTAACGCGGTTATTTTAAACGGAGTTATTCCCGTTGTGTCTACAGAATGCAGCAACTGAGACCGTGAGGGTCTCCGCCCACCCGGCCAATCATCATCGTGTTTGTAAGTGCGTTACCGACACCTCTCTCTCCCTGGCTGCAGCTGAAGTGTGGCGGTCGGAAAGCCTCACACTGCTGCTCAACGTTCGACAAGCACATAGTAACGCACAACGTTCTGTCCCCAGTAACGGTAACGGCGTTGCAACGGTGGGAAAAGTAATTAATTAGATTATTCCGTTACCTATAAAAGAACGCCGTTAGAAACGCCGTTATACTTAAACGGCGTTACTCCTAACACTGGTCATGCGTGTCCATATTATAATATGGAGACGCATGACGCATCTAGTCTGAGACAGAATAGCAGTGCAGAAAGCACCTGTAGAGACATTTGATCACGCACAAAGTTTATGTGGAGCAGAAGCGGTCGGGCCACGACAGGTGAAACGTTCCTAGCCTACATGAAGTGAAACTGTTTAATTGTAACATTAATATGTTACTGGACATGCTGGTCTGGTTGGTTAGACCAGCGTTGGAAGTGGAAAACACACACACACACACACACACACACACACACACACACACACACACACACACACACACACACACACACACACACACCAATTAAAATAATGCTGATAGCATGGACTAGAAGACAGGTGATGGTTTTATTTAAATGATGATCAGGCTGCTGTAAAATCTAATCTCAATCCACATCCAGACAGAATGATCAGGGCCGGCTTTGTCGACAGGCGACACAGGCGGCCGCCTGCGCCATCTGATGGATAGGGCGCAAAATTTCAAAAAAAAAAAAAAAAAAAAAGTTCATTAAATTCATGTTTGTTATATGAAATGCGCTCTCTACATACTCAAAATACCCCTTTGAAATGACATGAAATTAGAACATCAATATTTAAATTCTAATGATCTGGCTGCATTTCGAGCTCCCACTTGAGCCACCGCTCCGATACATTTGACCGTTAAGGTTGTCATACATCACGTGTGTGGGTGGCACTTTAGAAGGACATCCTGTTGTCGTCGTGTTTTATCGTTTGATATTTTACGATGAAATGAACACCTAAGCCATCGGGATCAGCATTCCAAAAGCGAAGGAAGGAAGAAGAATAAAAACGGGCCCAAAGCAGAGGTATGTAGACTTTATAAGTTTTGCAAAGGAACTTTTTGCGTTAGCATTGTAGCTAACTGCCTCTCCTGCCACGCACGGTCCACGGATGGACCCTCGCTAGCTGTTTACACACACAATACAGTATCTGTAACTTTAACCCATTCATTTTACTTTTGAATCGTCGTGTCCAGATGCAGTGAGACAATGTTGACTCTCACTGTGATGATGAAGAATGTAAGATTTTTTTTACTGGTTTTTGGAGCTTGATTGCAGCCTTTTATGAACGTTGTTTCAAGTTTTAAGTACGCATACAATATGAATTTTATATTTGTATATCAGAAGAACGTTAGGTGTGGGTGTAGCAAATTTTCAACTTTGTCCGAAACATCGGGCGGGCGGCGCCGCCGCGGCCTTGGCGGGGACTCCCCCGCTGCCTCCGGGCCCGGCGGGGAGTGAGAACTTATGCCGTCTCTTTCTTGTTTATGCTGCAGCGTCTTCATCCAGGCATCACGCAGCAGCAGCACATTTACTGAGCTACAATCTCAGCATCTAGAACCAGGTGAGTAAGTTACTTGTTAGGCTATTTGTAATCAGCAGTAGAAACGGGCTTTTTCAAATTAAACGGCTTATCACATATATCGATATGCAAAATTAATTTATTTAAATCCACACCAGACACTTGTTTTTGGCACAATCAGTGCAGCATTGATTTAGCATTGACAATATTAAATAATCTCAACATACACATCTGAAATTGCCTCCTTAAGATGTTGTTGCCAGTTAGGCTGTAAATTTGTAAAAAAGGATGGACGTTAGTTTTTGTGACATTAGTGAGTCATCTTCAAGGTATAAAGGTTTATGCCCTGAAGAAGGTCGTACCGAAATGTGTCGGTGTTTCCTTGTTTAATAAATGAAAACCTCAGAGTGCCTCAGATCACCGGTTCTTCTTCCTCATATTCTACAATTTATTTGATGCTGAAGAGCACCTGACAGTGAGACATAAGTTTTTTCAAATATTCCCCATGGATGCACTCACTTCCACCTGTTTTTGATAATTTTATTCATGTTTTCATAGAACAGATTAAAAAAGATCAATAAAATAAAAAGTCTAGTAATATTAAAAATAGTGAAAAGCATCACTGCACATGACTGAGGAATATTGAATGTGAAAGTGGCACTGTTCTTAATTCATGCATCAGAGGGTTAAGTTGCTGTGTGTGTGTGTGTGTGTGCGTGCGTGTGTGTGTGTGTGTGTGTGTGTGTGTGTGTGTGTGTGTGTGTGTGTGTGTGTGTGTGTGTGTGTGTGTGTTTATTTTCTCACAGAAGAAGAACCCAACACCACACCAGCAGACTCAGTGCTCCAATCCAACAGCCTGAAGAGACACCATCATCAGCTTCAACAGATGTCTGTGAACATGTATGAGCTGCTGGCCCCATGGATCCTGCTGACTGGCCACAGCAGTTGAACAAAATGGAAAGTAGAACTTTCTTTATGATGACACTTTGATGTTTGAGTTTTGCTTTTGATTGCACAGTTGTTGATTTTGCATCCCCCCCCCCCCCCCCAATGACATTTGCACAACATTTTGAGTTGTTGGTTATTGTAATATTCTCAGGTTACTTATCTTTCAAGCTTACATTTATTCTTCAGGCTGTTGACTTTAAAGAGTTGCTGTGTGAATATTTAAAATAAAAAATTAGTAACTAAGGAATAACTGTGGAGCTGTTTTTTCCAATGTGTGGACTTGGGTTTGGGTGAGGGGGGGGGGGGGGGGGGGGGCAAATGGGCACTCTCGCCTTGGGCACCAAATTACCCAGAGCCGGCCTTGAGAATGATCCTCTATTCTAGTTGCTCTGCTCTTGTCTGGGCTGATGTAGGTGACGGTGCGCGCGGCGCGCCTAACGGCTGTGGTGCACATTTTACGTATTTGGAGAGATGGGCTGGATGCTTTGCTTTTACTGAAAGATGGTCCACTTAACGCACGGGTGTAGACTACATATTAATGACAAATGAATGAAAATTAAATTGGGAGTTTTTACTTCATATTTTATAAATAAAAATGACGGGGTAAAACATTTATGACGTATTTTAAACGAAATTTTCTAGAGCGACCTGCCTGCTTCACTTAAGTCACTGCTTATTAAGGTCCGTCCAAAATTACCGTGGCCCACCCAAAAATGAAAACCTGGCACCGCGCCTGTTATAAACCTCTGCAAATTGTTGTTCTTCACTTTATCAAACTCAGACTTTGTACAGCTAATGTCAAGATGTAAAATTATGAATTCAGTCGAGCTCTTCCGTCCCTCCCTCTTCTGCTCTCCTGGAAACCCGACATCGGCTGTCAGAAGAGGGAGGTGAAGCAGGAGATGAGGCAAACAGAGTGAGTGTGACATAAAGAAACCAGACTGGTGTGGAGGTGAGCAAAACAGCTGGAAAAGTGTGGGCGTTGAATCCCCCACGGGTGCGACGCCCATGCGAGCGACTGGTACCTGCTGCTGTCACCTGGTTGTGAGCAGCTCTCTGCTGTCTGAGGGTAGGCCCCGCCCACAACGCTGCGGCTACTGCGGTGTTTTCTTTACTGTGGGAAACGGGTAATAATGGCTCTTTGATGGGAACAGGTTGCCGACCCCTGGTATAAGATCTGAGCTGGTAAAACAAAAATCCTCATCAGCAGGCTTTTTTTAAAGTGGGGGGGACACAGCTGCCAATCACAAATTTTGCCAGGGACATGTCCCCGGCGTCCCCGGTTAAAATGACGCCTATGCCAGCCAGGCACCAGCGTTTAAATTACCACTTTATTTCAGGTGTGATCTACGTGAATCTGGGATATTATGTGGTAACTCCAGCTCATATATTCCACCTGCTAGTCTTATTTTTGTGGACATCGCTGTTTTTTCTGGTGAGGCCAAGCTGGTGAGTCTCTATGTGCTGATGTTTAACCGTGTTAAGTCTATAAATAAAAGTAAATGTACTGAACGTATAGGCGTGTGTTACTGATGTTGTGTGGTTGTTTACTTCTGTATCTTTCAGCTGATTACCTGGCTTCTGGCAAAGACATGGTAACAGTACTGGTGTTACCATGGTTACTTGGTTAGCTTAGCTTATTTATCACTTGTGTGAATGTTTGTGAATAAACCCCACAAGAAGCAGATATCTGTTGTCCGAGCTTGAGTACGACATGGTATCATCAGTTAAAGCACGCCCTTACAGAGACCTGTGTGGAAAGACGTGGGATGGGTGAGATGCGCATGCGCTGACGGCCGATCACCAGACACAGCAGCGTTTGAAGCTGATGGCAGCTCGTTAGCAAACATCCACAAACAATTTAGATGCATTTTTGCCTAATTTAACTACTGACAATGAAAATATCATCTGGTAAGTATAACTCACTCAATCTGGAGGTAAGTGAAGGAAATTTAGAAAGTTTGTTAAATTATATTGACGAAGTTTTTGAGTTATTCGTTATGGGTCCGAAGAAATCAGCAGCTGAGGCTGAAACACCTGCTGGGACCAAGAGGAGCCGTCCTCAGGACTCGCCTGAGGCCTCATCTCCCCGGAAGGACATATTAGAATTATTAGATTCTATTGATAAACGGCTTCTGGGATTTGAGGGGCGACTTCATCTGCTCGAGGTTCTACACCAGGAGTTTCAGAACCTCCGAACATCTCTGGAGTTCAGCCAGGAGCAGGTTGAGCGGCTCGCTGCTGAGAACGCGTCTCTGCAGGAGTCCGTTTCTTCCCTGGAAGAAGGAATGATGCGGATCGCCCAGGACAACAAGATTCTGAAGGAGACAGTTTTGGACCTTCAGGCCCGCAGCATGAGGGATAATCTGGTGTTCGCAGGCCTGCCGGAGCAGGCGGGAGGGGCGGAGAACTGCGAGCAAACAATAAAGAACTTTCTCTAGACAGAAATGAAGATACCCGAAGAAACGGTAAAAAACATCACATTTCACCGGGTACATCGCCTTGGAGCTAAAAGAGGGGACAGCAGAAGACCTTTTCCCATCGTGGCTAAATTTGAACATTTTAAGCAGAAGGATCTTGTTAAAAGTCACGGAAGAGAGCTCAAAGGGAAAGATTTCAGCGTCAATGATCAGTTCCCGAAGGAAATTCTGGATCGGCGCCGGGTCCTCTTTCCGCTGCGTAAAAAGTTTATCCAGGATGGGAAGAGAGCTGTCCTCTCGGTGGATAAGCTTTATGTGGACAATAAGCTTTACAAGGAGCGAGGAGTGACTGACTGGCTGTATTAGCCCAACATCAGGTCAGACATTTATTATTCTTATCAGGATTCACTGGGTTTGATCACGTCAGGATTGAACAGCTGCTAAATCCGTATTGTTGATGATAAGATCACCTGTTCTTCACCACCTCACACCCCTATCACCTTTTCTTTTTAGTTCTTTCTTCTTTTTTAACCTGTATCTGTATTTTCCCTTCCTTTTTACCTGCTTCTGCACCTTTACACCTGTACAGCACAACCACACAACTTTCCAACACTGCGTCAGACCCGACACACACACACACACACACACACACACGCACGCACACACACGCACACACACACACACACACACACACACACACACACACACACACACACACACACACACACACAGATATATTAAATTCACAGCACAATAAATATAATTTATGCATCAAATAATACAACCACAAACACTGTTGGATCTTTATTATTATTATTATTATTATTATTATTATTTACTTTTCTGTTATTTATTAACATACTATTTTATTCATTTAGATACTTATTCCATCTTATTCACATGAAGGCGTCATATTTTAGCTACTCACACACACATCTATGGGTGCACTAAGATTTGTCTCATGGAACGTACATGGAGCTGGCTCCATAGAGAAAAGATTAAAGAATTTTGATCAGCTAAAGAGAGTGCAAGCAGACGTAATATTATTACAAGAGACTCATAGATCTGCCACATCCGCAGATGAACTTAAAACACCTGAGTTTCCAAGCATGTTCTCTGCCTGCTATAACTCTAGGCAAAGAGGTGTAGCTATTTTAATACACAAAAACATCAATTTCACAGCACTGGACACAGTCTTTGATCCAGAGGGTAGATTTATAATGTTAAAAATATCTGTACAGAACCAAAGCTTATGTATTGTCAGCATATACTGTCCAAATATTGATGACCCTCCATTCTTTCATGATTTTTTCTCTGTACTCTCCGAACACTTGGACTGTCTACTTATACTTGGAGGTGATTTTAATTTTTGGATGAATTCCTTAACAGACAGGCTCAGTACAGCTGGGACTCAGCGGAATTGGCAATCCACTAATATAGTTAAACAGTACATGAGTGATTATGGGCTTTGTGATGCATGGCGATCTCTTCATCCTAACCGTAGAGAGTATACTTTTTTCTCACACGTCCATCACTCTCACTCACGTTTGGATTATTTTCTAGTCAGCAGCTCATTGTTGGCTGACATTTCAGACACTGAGATACACCCCATAGTTGTCAGCGACCATGCTCCGGTTTCTTTAACTCTGGTAAATAAGAAGACAATCCCACCAAGCAGAAACTGGAGGTTTAACACATCACTGCTTAAAGACGAAGGTTTTATAGAATTTTTTAAAAAGGAGTGGGCTTTATATTTAGAACATAATGACCTGCCTGGAACATCAGCATCTATTCTCTGGGAGGCAGGAAAGGCAGTGATGAGAGGTAAAATAATCTCTTTCTCATCACATAGGAAAAAAACAGAAAACAAACGTATTCAGGAGTTAGAGGAAATCATCAAGTCTTTAGAGGCATCCACAGAAGAAGAGTCAATGAGCAAATTACGTAAAGCTAAACTAGAACTTCATGGAATCATTGACAAAAAGACACAATTTTTAGCACAAAGACTACGAATAGAAAACTTTGAACATAGTAATAAATCAGGTAAATTCTTAGCTAGCCAATTAAAAATAAATAAAGAGAAAACTATCATATCTGCTGTTAAAGACTCAACCGGGAATATAGTTAATGACCCTGAAAGAATAAACAACACCTTCAGAGACTTTTACCAAACGTTGTACTCACCACAGATAAACCCATCAGATAATGAGATCAATGAGTTCCTTGACAGGATAACACTTCCTAAATTATCAGACAGCCAAGTTACAGTCCTGGACTTGCCACTAACATCAGCGGAGCTCCAGGAAGCCCTTAAATCCATGAGTAATAGGAAAGCTCCAGGTCCAGACGGGTTCCCAGTAGAATTCTACAAAGAATTCTGGATCATTCTGGCTCCAACATTTTTCAGAATGGTGAGGGAAATCGAAGAGCGTGGCAAATTACAGCCAAACATGAATTCAGCCAATATTAGTCTCTTGTTAAAACCAGGCAAAGACCCAGCATTTCCAGCCAGCTATCACCCAATTTCTCTTATTAATATTGATCTCAAAATAATTTGTAAAGCCCTGGTCAAAAGATTAGAGAAGGTAACCCCCTTCATAATACACCCTGACCAAACTGGTTTCATTAAGGGTAGACAGTCACCCACAAACTCACGTAGATTACTTAATTTGATAGATTTCTCTTACAGTAGAAACATAGAAACTAGTATATTATCTCTAGATGCAGAAAAGGCTTTTGATAGAGTTAACTGGAAGTTCTTATTTGCAACTTTACATAAATTTGGTTTTGGCAACTTCTTCATAAACTGGCTACAAACATTATACAGTTCACCAACGGCACGTGTCAGGACGAATGACCAAATATCAGCTAGCTTCTGTCTTCAGAGGGGGACCAGGCAGGGATGCCCACTCTCCCCCTCACTATTTGCTATCTTTATTGAACCACTAGCAGCAGCAATTAGGCAAACAACAGATATTAAAGGGATAAAGTGTAAGAAAATAGAACATATGATAAACTCTTTTCCAGAGTTTCAGATTACTCTATAAACTGGTTAAAATCCACAGTTCTACCAATTAATTTCTCATTTGTCAATTTGCTTAATACACAATTGGAGTCAGGGAATATCACATACCTGGGAATTAATATCTCTCCCAAGTTAGCAGATCTAACCAAACTAAACTACATCCCACTTTTAAGGAAAGTGGAAGATGATCTTGCAAGATGGAAATCCTTACCATCATCACTCATGGGGAGAGTTGCTACAATTAAAATGATGATCTTACCCAGAATAAATTACTTATTCTCGATGATCCCAAACAAACCACCAGCTGACTGGTTTAAATCTCTGGAATCCTCTATTACTAAATTCCTTTGGCAGGATAAACCTCCAGGAATTAGCTTAAAAACGCTTCAGAAGACCAAAGACAGAGGAGGACTGGATTTACCCAACTTTTATTATGATTTCTTAGCCAACAGGCTGCAATATATACCAAGATGGTTGCAAGATAACCCACTATATGAGTCCTGGTTAGATATAGAACAGACACTTTGCAATACGATAGAGCTTTCAGACTTACCATTTATTAGCTCAAGCATAAGAAAACATGAAAGCTTCAAAAGTATTAGTATCAGCACTTCTCTGACGGCATGGTGGGAGTATCTTAAAATGACAGCGTCTTCACTAGTACCATGCAGACGCACACCTATCTGGAATAATCCTGACATTTTGCAAAACAACAAAATGATGAACCTTCCGGACTGGAAAAATAAAGGAATCCTATGCCTGGAACACATATATGAAGGATTGGACTTCATTCCATTTAATCAAATAGTCTCCCAATTTGGAATGGATAAGAATAGCTTTTTAGAATATCACCAAATTAAATCTGTAGTCAAACAAAAATTTAAGCTCAATAAAATAGAATTACAAACACCACCAAGGGCATTAGACTTTTATAATCTCAAACCCCCCAAACTACTGTCTAAAGTATATAAGACACTGTCCAAAATAGACAATAAAATTGCAATCCCTATTGAAAAATGGGAGGTGGATCTATCAGTTAGCTTTGACCAGGACTTCTGGTCCCAAACTTGTTTAAAACTTTTAAAATGATCAGACACCCCAATTTACAATTAATTCTGTACAAAATTCTACACAGAGTACACTATACAGGTCATCGGATGTTCAAGATGGGGTTTGTGTCGTCTGACACCTGTACACACTGCACAAACAACATTCCTGACAATTACATTCATGCACTGTGGTCCTGCCCACCTGTCCAGGAATTTTGGGGTAGAGTATGTGAGGATCTGTCAAAATGTCTGAAATGTCATATCCCAACTTCCCCCTCTCTTTGTTTACTGGGAAACCTGGACGATGTCCCGATTGAAACATCTTTGGTTCACGTGGTTCTGACTGCCATATGCATCGCTAAGAAAACTATCCTCTTGAATTGGAAAAATAGAGAAACTCTCTGCATTAACCAGTATAGAAATCTTTTGTTAGATCATATTGCACTTGATATAACCTCTGCTTCCACTTCAGATGAATCTCTCTGGGCTCCTTTGATCGGTTCCATCACATAGCGAGGGTGGGGGGCCGTTGATGTTGTCCTACGGGATGGTGTGTGTGTGTGTGTGTGTGTGGGGGGGGGGGGGGGGGGGGGTGTCAGAGTTTGGAGTATCCGGATGTTCCCTGGAGGTGGGTTCACTGGGGGTGTCTGGGACTAGGGGGGCCGTTGCCCCCCTCTGGAGGTGCTTGGGTTGCCTCGGGGGGTGGACTACTGGCAGTTGTTAGTGGGGCCCCTTGGGGGGCTTGGCGGCGGCCATGGGTCACTGCCTGGCGGCTGCAATGCCCCTGGGCGGGTCTGGGTGGGGGCCTGGGGGCTCAGGGTTTGGGGGTGGCTGGCCCCGTGTGGGGATCTGGGCGGGGCCTTGGGGGTCAGGTCCTGACATGTATGCTGCCGGGAAGAAGGCAGGAACACGCAGCAGTGCCTGGCCCAGGTTCGGGGGCCTCAGGTAGACCTTGGCTCCTCTGCCGTTCCATCACAGGGGAGGGGGAGGTTCAGGAGGGGGAGGACTAGGGCTGCAGCTATCGAATATTTTAGTAATCGAGTATTCTATCGAATATCCGGATCGATTAATCGAGTAATCGAATAAAACATACTTTTGCTAAATTAAGGTTCAATTATAAATATACAATATAAAAAAGACAGACTTAATAATGAGAACAACAAATTTAAATGTTATGTCTAAATGACATTTTATTAATGTGTTTGTATAATGGAAAATAGTAATTGTTTCTTTAGAAAAATCAGAGAACTAAAATTACTTCCACCTTAACATTTGAGATGAAAACACAAATATAAATAATATTACTTTAAACTTAACATTCCCTGAGACAGTTACATAAAAATAAAAAATTATTTGAATAACAAAAAATCAGTTATCACTCTTAGTATCAAAAAGAATGTGCAATAAATTGTGCCATTAACACTGCCCTTCAAATGTGCAACTTTACATTCAGAACTAACGTAAGACAGTAACTTGGCCCACAAGTCCTACTACTGTAAACAAGGATTTTAAACTGTCCTCAAGAGACTGCCTGGGGAGTGGAAGTACAATCTATCCAAGGAGCCTGTGGTTGCAGTGAAGGAAGGTGAGCATATCTACATGCTCAGGGCTGAGGCTTGCCCTCTTCTTTGACACAATATTACCTGCTGCTGAAAACAACCGCTCGGATGGGGTGGATGTAGCTGGAATACAGAGCAGGGAGTTTGCCAGCTTCGCCAATGTTGGAAAGCGTTGTTCATTAGCTTTCCACCAGATCAGAGGATCATCCTTCTTTGGAAGGGACTGTTCTCCGAAATATGCAAAGACCTGTGACAGTTGGGGGAAAAAAGAACAAACAAACAAAATCTAAAAATGTCTTTGGCTTATTCAACATTATGAAATATTCATTTTCTGTTCTAGTAGAACATTTGAACTGCCTTATAGGAAATTGTTACCAAAATGAAAGGGGCAAAAAAAACAAAGCATTATTTATGTTTACCTCATTCTGTATAGCTTCATTTGACAGCTGTTCTTCATCTTGCTCTTCATCACTGCTGGTGGAGTCCGAGTCAAGGAAGGATGTGGTCATCTTGTTTTTATGTGCTGTAGATGGAGCACCCTCTGCTGTGCTGGATGCTTCATTTCCGCAACCAGTAGGCCTCAGTTGCTGCTTGACAGCAAGTGCCATGGTTTGCAATGCGTTTTTGACTCCAAATGCTTGGTCAGCAGGCAAGAATTTGAGTTTTCGAAACCTGGGATCCAGAGAAGCAGCAAGCAGTGTGATGTTTGGAGACTCAGGTTTGAACTCACCCAAGTCTTTCCATCTTGTTGTGACCTGTTCTTTTGCATGAGTCTGGAATGACACCACAGGTGGTGACTCGAGATTCTGACTCTGGAGTGACTTCTTAATTTTGTCAACAACATGTGGAAGTGCAGAAAGCGTAACATATTGCTCTCCACTCATAAAAACTGGCAGAGTGGAAGGGCTCAAGGACCTGGTTGAGCTCCTCAATCAGGCTCCACTGGTCGGGTTTGAGATCCAGGTAATGTTTCCCTCTTTGGGTCACTTCTGGGTCAGACAATGTAGCAGTCACTGGCCATCTTTGTTCTTGCAGCCTTGACAACATGGCATAGGTGCTGTTCCAGCGTGTGCAGACATCCTGCAACAGCATGTTTTCTTTGGTCCCCATGTGCCTCTGCTTGACCTTTAACTTTGTGCTTGCCAATTCACTTTTCTTAAAATGTTTGACAAGAGTTCTTGCTGCACCCACACACCTGGAGATAGCCTGTTGGCTTTTTAAAGTGTTTTGCACAACCAAGTTGAGGGTGTGTCCTGCACATGTCACTGGCTCCCATCCATGCTTTGCATGCAAAATCTTTGTTGCAGCTACAACATTAGCACCATTGTCGTGTACAACAGCCTTGATTTTCTCTGGTGGAATGCTGAATTTGGCAATTACCTCCTCAATCCAATCTGCAATGTTTGCAGCTGTGTGCCTCTCCTCCAAAGGCATAGTGGTAAGACAATGAGACACGATTTTCCAGTTTTCTAGGTAGTGGCACGTTACCACCATGTAGGCCTCTGTTGCCACACTTGTCCAGATATCAGTAGTAAGTGCTATGGTGTCAGTCTCTTGCAGGGCTTTCTTCATCTTGTTTTTGATGTCTTCATATTTTTCTTCCAACCGCTTTGTGAAGAAGGTCCGAGATGGAAGAGCATAATTTGGCTGGAAAGCAGCAATCATCGCTTTGAAGCCAGTATCCTCCACCATGCTCAGCGGGCGCATGTCTGTAACCAGCATATTTAGAATGTGGTCTGTCAGTACGGCTGCTTGTGCTGGGGTGCAGGCAGGTGCTTTCAGCAGAAATCTATCCAGGACAGGTTGTGATGTTTTACTGAAAAAAAGGCAAAAAATAAATAAAGTGAAGTAAAACATTCCTAAATTGCAATTAGGGTTTCGTACATTTCCATGGAAGGCTATGCTAGGGAATTTTGGAAATATTTAAAATTAGAAACTGTGCACAAGAAATAGGGGAATTCATGAAAATTAACTGGAATTTGGGGATAATTTTAACAAACTATCATTCAAACAAAGTTTTTTTTAATTGTAAACAATTTTTTAAAATATACATTTTAACGGATGTATTTTAAAGCAGCACTTTAAAACTAACTTATAACAAATAAATACATTTTATTGACACTACATTTGAGTCAACATTTACGTCCTGAAAAATAGTTTATTTACCTGGTCTCGGCACGTCCACTCATGCCCTCAGTCGGATGCTTTCTTAAGAGGTGCTGCAGCATAGAAGAAGTGCTGTTGTGGTATGCTAGCTCCACCTTGCAATGCTTGCATACAACGACGTTTTCCTTGCCTTTTAACGTAAAGTGATCCCACACCTTGGATAACTTCTGTCGCTTCCTATATCCCTCGTTTTGGTCTTGCTTGTTTTCATTTATTTCCGTGGCGTCTGCCATTGTTGGCTGTCCAGCTGAAAAGACGAAAAGACCGCTGCGCCTGCGCGCTGTGCAGTAGAGTGCATGGCACGTATAATCTGTGACGTAACCGCGTTGTGCAACACAAAGAATCCGTGCGAAACGCAGTTTTTTTCAGCTATGGTCTATTTAACGAGTCCTCGAGGCAGCGGAAAATCCTCGAATATTTTTTGTCCTCGAATCATTCGAGTTACTCGAGGATTCGTTGCAGCCCTAGGGAGGACCCAACCTTACCTGGATGTCCCATGTCTTATATATTCTGGAAGTTGTGCAAATGCAGGGATGGGCATAGATATTCTGCTGGGGTGGGGCTGGGTTGGTGCCCTTGAACTCTGTGAGGCTCTGTAATGCTGCTGCTTTGGGCCCTGGCAGGATGGGCTGGGGTCTCCATGCCCTGGGTGGCAGTTTGACAACAGAGGTGCCTATTGGGGCCAGTAGGGGAGCTGGCTCCCTGGAGGGCTAAGCCCAGTCAGCCATTCCTCCCCATCCCCGCATATTTCTCTCCTCCTGCTCCCTCACATCATGACACAAACATACACATAGGACCTTGGGGGGTGGGCAAGTCAGGGAGTGCGGGTATGGACCCCATTTCCACATTCCTGTGGCAACCTGCCCCCCAATTTTATTTGCACCTTATACACTTCCACTGACGACATTCCACACAAACACACACTTAGGGTCTTGGGAGTGAGCACATTCGACGGCATTTGGCAGGGGGATATTTCAGCCTCCTCCCGGGTGCCAGTGTCCACTTCCAATTTTAAACCGCACTTAGACACTGATGGCTGAGGGTGTAAGTGGGGTGGTGCGGTGGCACCAGTTGGCATAGGCCGGATGATGCCCGCACTGCCCACTCACCACAGCCATGGAATACACCTCATGATCACACAACACTATATTGGAGCAGGCGGAGGGAGACTAGGGGTCTTAGCCACCTCTGTTGTTGCTAGGCCTCCTGGGGCTGGAGGCTAGGAGGGAGATCTGGCCGTCTGGTTGGGGTTTGGGTTAGGGTTGCAGTCTCCTTGGGGTTCCTGTGTTCTGGGGCAGCGCCCGGATCTCTGGGACTTGGAGCTCCCCCCGTCTCCTGCGCATCTTTGGGGGGCGAATCTGTGGTCCCTCACACTCTCTGTTGGACGCTCCTATAGAGAAACCTTACATAAACAAGCGCGTGTACACACACAGGTGCTCACATGGTGCTCTCAAAAGTATGGGCTTGGGCACATTCAACACAGGTCTTAAGACTATGGTGGGCACTTAATGCACTGTGATTTATTATCGTGATTCTTCAGTTAAGCAATGTTGATTATATATTTTCTTCATCAAGTTGACGCAGTGATAGCTAGATCTTGTTGTATTGTTGTTGTGTCCCTTTTTTTTTTGTCTTTTTCTGCAGGTCTAGAAGCAGACTCTTGTTCATTGTTTATTTTTGTGGAACCCCCCCCCCCCCCCCCCCTCCTCCTCTCTCCCCACCTTTTCTTTTCCTTTCTCTTTCACCTCTGTCTCCGTGTCTGGTCGGAATTACAATGCATTCAACAACAATAACAATAAAGTTTTAAGTATCAGGCGTGACATTAAAAGCAAACGCTTTGATGCTCCACCTGAGAGTAAATCTGTAAGGCTTGTCACCAGCATTCAGACATCGATTCTGCTTGCTTCACAGCCAGACAGGACACGGTAAAAAAAAAAAAAAAAAAGCACGCCCTTTCAGTGGGAGTTTAGTTAGTTTAGTAAAACCCGTACAGTAATCAACACTCGGACAGCTCCTGTGTCGATGAAGCGGAGGCGGGACTGTGTTGACTGCAGAATAACCAGTAATTAGACGTAGCCCCGGTGGAATGTCTCGGCAGATCTACGATGCTTTGTAGTCAAATCATCATCAAGCAACTGTTGGTCAGCAACGATGTTTAGGTGGACTTTCAAAGCCCTAGAAGAGGTGATGCCCCATTGGATCACCATTTCTTGCTGTGTCTTAAATCTTCTACTAAGAAAGATGTTACCAGACAAGGGACCAATGGGGGCAGTGGCGGGCTGGTAATTGGGAGAAACAGGAGACTTGCCGGCGGCCTGGCCATTAATCTGGCCGGCTCAGTGATTGCCAAAAACCATGACGTGCGTAACATCTAAATGAACAATCCGTTATACAGCTCATCAGAGCATCTGCTCTCCTGACGTTCACATAAACGGTGTAAATTGGGCCCAAAGACACCTCCTCCTTGGTCTGGGTCTGGCAAAGAGCTGCGGACAACCCTACCCCCAAGCACACTACCGCACCACCGCACAATTGCCCCAGAGGCAAAATGGACAGGTCAGGAAAGGTGGAGCAGAAAAGGAGAGATTGCAAAAGAATAAAGCTCTGGCCAGATGCATGTTCAGTCAGGCCTGTATGTGATCATGTCAGGAGAACCGGTTTAAGGTGGAGTTTTTGGGCCAGTTGAGCTATTGAGCACTGTGCGATGCTGGTTGCATCGGGGGAGGGGAAACAGCAGCTGTCAGGAGCTGATCCGGATGATCAGATTTTCAGACTCATATCATTTTTAGAGACAGACAGCAGTGCTTTTGGTCGGTACCAGTACTGCTGCCACTTCTTATTCTAACCATTCAGTATACTGGCACTTTTTTCTAGGGTATGGTGCATATGGTAAATTTTCCGGGTATTCATTAGTTGAAATATCTGAAAAAACTATCTGTTTGTCCTTAAATACCAGTCATCCACACTCTGGCACGCACTCCACGAAGGGCCGCATGTTGTGCAAAGGGCGCATCATTGCCGCACCGCGTGCCACCATCAGCTCTGGCAAAGGTGAAAAAAAGAGTTTTCTGACACCGTGCGCAATTCCGCAGCAGCTGACCAACCAGTAGTTAAATGCTCTGACAGGAAGGTAGATGGAGGAGGAGGGACAAAAGGAAATATTCAGTAGATCATGAGCAAACACAAGAAATAAAATGTCAAAAGACATTCTTCATTTGAAAGTGAACTTTCTTTGTAGTCATAAACATCCCAACTGCTGCTGATCATGAAACAGGAGAGAGGATAATCCTGACTAGACGTAACCTGACCTGCCAGACTGGTCCTCTGTTCTACACAGAGAACTAGTCTGGTTACACAGGCAGAGAGGCAATGAGGGGCGGGACTAGCCAGCTCAAAAATAACCAATCAGAAAAAAGGTGGAAATGCTCACCGTACCGCGCAACGTTGTAGTTTTTTTAGCTGTAGCCCAAAATGGCGTCTGGTGACAGGGCAAACATCTTTCTTTAGAAGAAAGGCTTTTGGTGCTTCTACTTGTGGTTTTGAACACATGTTCAAGTCATTAAGAACAGAGGAAAGAGACGCAGCGAACTCCTCTTCAGACAACATGTTTATGAGTAACTCAGCATTGCAGTGTGTGTGTGTGTGTGTGTGTGTGTGTGTGTGTGTGTGGGTGTGCGTGCGTGCGTGCGTGTGTGTGTGTGTGTGCGTGCGTGCGTGGGTGGGCGTGCGTGCGTGTGTGTGTGTGTGTGTGTGTGTGTGTGTGTGTGTGTGTGTGTGTGTGTGTGTGTGTGTGTGACGTACGCTACTCAGCGCTGATTGGCTCGGTTAGAATTCTCAGGGGGTGGGGTAATTGAGTAGAAAAGTTCCCAGACCCTTGCTTCTGGCTGGTCAGGCTGGACTGGACTGGAGATTAGACTTTACAGCAGCCCTGACGATCATTTATGAAAGGTCTTGTTAAATACATAAACCTTCACCTTTGGCTTATATTGTCTTTGGTTCAAGACATAATATTATTATTGGTGTATATATAAATGACATATAAGAAAACATCCATACTGGCCTAAGTCTGTCTGTCTTTCTACTGAAGGAGAGACAGGCAGAGAGATAGAGAGAGAGGGATTATATATGTATATCTATATATATATATATATATATATATACCGTAAATCCTCTAATACAGGCCCGGGCCTGTATTTGACTCAAGCTCATCAAGCTCCAGGCCTTTATTGGAAGGAGGGCCAGTATTAGAGGCAGGCCTCTATTTCTATTTGAGCAAAATGAACTAATGGTTCGTTGGAATTTTTGACAATTAATATTGCGCCCACATTTTCAAAGTTAAACACATTTCTTTTAACAACAGTAGTTTCTGCTTCAGCCCTCTCCCCCCTCCCCCTGCGCAGCAGCCGCAAACTCACTGATACGCCTGCAGCCTTTCGGAGTTCCTGCCGCTCTAAACATTAAAATAATTATTTCATTTTCTGTTCCTCACTTCTGATTACCTTCAATGGTGTCTGTTTGTTGCAACCAGCAGGTACAAAAACTAACTTGTTTTTATTTGACTATTTTTCTGTCCTGTCTGTTTATTATCTTCCGGCATCTCCTCTCAATCCTAAAGAAAAACTGCTACCTGGGTTCATAGATATTCACCTTATGAGTTACCATTGAACTGCAGTTCAAAAAGATCTACCGACCGTAAAAACAGCTGAGTGCTCGCTGCTTGCCGGCCGCATCAGTGATCGGTGCGTCACCGGATGACAAGTTGATGCGCCCCGCTCCACAGCAAAACGCATCAGGCGCAAATAAAAGACAAAAAACATCAAAGGAAATGAACCGACATGAACGATTGCGTGTTAAATAATTTGGCAACACCTGATTGTTACTGTGGCCGTGCTCAGGAGGCAGATCTACCGACCGCAAAAACAGCGGAGCGCTCCCTGCTTGGCGGCCGCATCAGTGATCAGTGCGTCGGAGGACAAGGTGATGTGCCCCGCTCCACAGCAGCGAAACACATCAGGCGCAAATAAAAGACAGAAAACATTAAAGGAAATGAACCGACATGAACGATCGCGTGTCAGTACCGACGCACTGGCACAGCGCGTTGTATTAGAGGATTTACGGTGTGTATGTGTGTATATATATATAGATAGATAGAAAGATATATATATATATATATATAGATATATATAGATATATATAATGACAGCTGGATGTCTTTTTTCATTGAATCTATATAAAATAAGACATTTTACTAGTGAGAGTTAAATTATATGTGTTTAAAATGAAAGTTTCTACCAGTCAGAATTCAGTTTAGCTATTGTGTTTATCTGGAACATTCATTTTCACTAAGAACAACCGATCGGATCAGAACCACATAACCAGTCTGTCTAATCAATGTTTGAACACAGCCAGAGAGCCTAGCTGATGAATAACACTGACTAGCTGCACTAAAACATGTCCTGTTTGACTTTTAACTTACTTAATGCTCCTTTTGAGAGAAATCTCCTGATGGCCATGTCTGTGGGGGGATCAGAAATGGAAAATACCTTTGGTTCAGTCTTTTTTACATTTTTTTTTTACCCGACATATAGGCCGAAAAACCAATTGGTTGAACGTGGATAAATGCAAGGCTACCTAGATATGAACGCTTTAAAAGCTACCCAGTCTGGTCCGTGGTGGCCCAGAAGTGAAAGCTCCAATAGTTTGCAGGTCTAAGTCTGTCCCTGGAGCAGTTGGATGCTGTTTGAAAGGCCGACATTAAACACAGTAACTTGTAAGGTGTGTGCTGGTGAAGGTTCAGTAGATGAGAGTAGACTAAAGAGCTCCCAGTCCTTATGATGTTGTTGGACGTCACCTCCAAGAGGGGGACTGGACCAAACTTTGTTAAAACTTTCATTGGATTTACATGACACAGACATAAATTCAGTCTTTAATGTGTCAATTGTGTTTATTTTCTGCAGGAACTTTAAAGCTACATTAAGAGAATCACTGATATGAAAGCAGTCAGAAAAAGTTGCTAAATAATCTTTTTGGCCTTTTTAAGCAACAACATGCCAGATTACATCTTTCTATATCTGACAGACGATGTAGGCGTTCAGAGAACAGTATCGTGACACTCTCCAGTAGCCCTTATCAGACACCACGATGCAGCTTTCTTGCTGGATGGGTTCATCTGGCTGTCCTTCTGCCCATTTGGTGAACTTCAGAGATTCGCTCTCTAACCTTTCTCTGTTGATCCAGGCTGTTTGATCAGCTTCACCAATCAGCTGAGTCAGCTTGTTGTTCTGCTCTCCACTCTGGGGCAGGACCAGCTCTACTCCTTGTTGGGAGCAGAACTCAGAGGCCTTCTGAAAGGAGCCTCTCTCCTTGTTGGACACCAAGTATTTCTGACCAACCTTCCTCACAAAGTGAAAGGTAACAGCTGGAAAATGGGAGAAATGGTGCAGGGAATTAGAAAAAATTATACACTGTGTGCATTTATTACTTTGTATATATTTGAGTTATTCTTGGTACATGGATTCAGTTCTGTCTTTAGGGTCCCTTCACACAGGATGAACATCTTAGAATGGTGTAAAAGAAACCAGCCAGAAAATGTGTTTATTATACTTGTTGATGTTCTCACTCCCTGTGAATATTCTGCTACAGTTCATTATATAGTTGATTTTTTTATTTGGTGAGTTAATTCAATTTCAATCTTAAGTATATTTTGCTTTTTTATTTTCACTTCACAGTATTTTATTCTTTAGACTTTGTTCACGTCACTCTTAATTGATACTGCTTTGTTGCTGTTACACTAACATTTCCCCACTGAGGGACAATAAAGAAAATTGTTCTTCTATTCTATTCTATTCTATTCTATTCTATTCTATTAGTGTTTTTTTTCCTCCAGAAAAGGCACACCTGATATTTTAGGCTGATAAACTGGGTGGGACTATCAAGAACAGTCCACAGTTGGTTCAGATCATATCTCAAATCCAGAGGAAATGTTGTCTCTATTGGTGATCACAAATCAAAGCTGATCATCATGACATGTGGGGTCCCCCAAAAGCTCAATTCTTGGACCAATGTTGTTACAAGCATCTTCCCAAACTAGCTGACTCTTTAACAGATGTTACGTCTCAGGTTGACTTGTATTTCTATTTATGCGTGGGCGTGATATTCAGTCTCTCTATGACTGCCTGCACACTACAGGAGCCGATCAGCGATCACATTAACCTAGACTTTGATCCCGGCAAACACACTGCTTGCAGCTCAAAGGAAGACTCGGTTCAAACCCAAACACATCTTAGTCACCTGCAACTCATGTATTGCTCAGGTTAATGACTCTAATCTGACTTGAGTAAATCTCTTGGAGTGGGATAACAAGTAACCAGCATCTCACCTTTTCGGTTACGCGACGCCAACGGAGACCCCAGGCACCGAAAATCCTTTTAAGTTTCTTACAGTAAGAAACCAAGATTTTTATTTTATAGGATGAAAAAAGATTACTCCAAACAGAATCACCCCGACGCAGGGGGTCGGACAAAAACACAGAGCTCCTCCAAACTCGTACAGAACTCTCTCCGAACTCAGAACTCCCACTTCTCCTGTGCCCCCCTTTTTATTCCTTCACTTCCCCCTCCTTCTGGTCTCCTCTTCGTCTCCACGACAACTCCTGCTTCAGGAAACACTCTGCCGGCCTGTGTGACTCCTCCCAGCGTCTCTTGCTTGGTGTCCTTCTGGCATTACCTCATTTCTTTCTTCTGGTCATCAGTCAAGGAGGAAGAGGGTACCCCCCTTCCTTCTCTTCTCCACTCCAGGGGTCTGCTTTAAGCCAATCATAAATATATCCCAGACGCAGCGTCTACCCTTAATATTTATTGCATACTGGACTAACCCCACAGAGGTCAGTAAAAGGCTAAAGCCACAACATATATTCACCAAAAACAGCAGAGTAGTGAAGCACATCCATTATTTACGGCATTGGGAGATCAGGAGTGAAATCACACACACACAAACCTCTCTCTGACCTCGCAGCCTGGTTTTATTAACACACAGATTGAGAGGTAATCCAGGACTGCTTTTGTTTAATACACAGGTCTGGAGGAATCGAAAATCTTTGTTCAACAACTGTTCTTCAATCTCTACCATTATTATGATTGGGCCATTTATGTGTAATACTAAGTGTTTATGGGTGTCTGAATGTGGATTTGTCACCAAGAGTTGTTTTGTTTTTTATATGTTGTGGCCTTGATGGTGGTGGTGGGAAACGCCCAGTCGTCTTCAGTTCAGTTCTGCAGAAACCTAAAGGTAGCGGCATGGATGTTTTTTTCAACTCACAGTCTATGGTCCTGACCTGTTTCGACCCTTCCCAAACCCCTCAATGGAACCGCAGCTTTTGTAGAATCATATAAAAGCAACTGGTTCTTTTTATTGTTTAAGATGTTTATAATATCTGGCCAAAACCAACAATAAACTCAGGAGATTGTTTCCAGTTAAACTTTTCACTTCACTTTCAAGCATCGCATCAAAACATGTAACATGTAAACCAGGTCAGCAAACACTAAAGTATGGAGTTCCGTTTGTCCAAAAAAAAAGCACATGTCATATGTGTGGATGTTGTTGCTTTATGTTGATGCTTTAAGCATATGCGTTACATGCAAATGTGTTTGTTGCATATGTGTTTGTTGCATGTGTTCGTTGCAAAAGTGGAATATAAGTTCAATGATTATTGGGCTGCATGGTGGCGCAGTGGTTAGCACTGTTGCCTTGCAGCATGAAGGTTGCGTGGGTTTCCTCTGGGTACTCCGGTTTCCCCCAGAGATCACAACATGCCCTATAGGTTATAAATTGTAAGTCACTTTCGTCAAAAGCGTCTGCTAAATAAATAAACATAAACATGTGTTCATTGCATATGTGTTCATTGCATTTGTAGATGTTGCATATGTGTTCATTGCATATGTGTTTGTTGCATATGTGTTCATTGCATATGTGTTCTTTGCATATGTGTTCATTGCATATGTGTTCATTGCATATGTAGATGTTGCATATGTGTTCATTGCATATGTAGATGTTGCATATGTGTTCATTGCATATGTAGATGTTGCATATGTGTTCATTGCATAGGTAGATGTTGCATATGTGTTCATTGCATATGTAGATGTTGCATATGTGTTCATTGCATATGTAGATGTTGCATATGTGTTCATTGCATATTATGTGCTTGTTGCACATGTGTTCATTGCATATGTGTTCATTGCATATGTGTTCATTGCATATGTAGATGTTGCATATGTGTTCATTGCATATGTGTTTGTTGCATATGTGTTCATTGCATATGTGTTCTTTGCATATGTGTTCATTGCATATGTGTTCATTGCATATGTAGATGTTGCATATGTGTTCATTGCATATGTAGATGTTGCATATGTGTTCATTGCATATGTAGATGTTGCATATGTGTTCATTGCATAGGTAGATGTTGCATATGTGTTCATTGCATATGTAGATGTTGCATATGTGTTCATTGCATATCATGTGCTTGTTGCATATGTGTTCATTGCATATGTGTTCATTGCATAGGTAGATGTTGCATATGTGTTCATTGCATATGTAGATGTTGCATATGTGTTCATTGCAAATGTAGATGTTGCATATGTGTTCATTGCATATTATGTGCTTGTTGCATATGTGTTCATTGCATATGTGTTCATTGCATATGTGTTCATTGCATGTGTTCGCAGCATATGTATTCATTGCATATGTAGATGTTGCTTTGTGTGTGTGTGTGTGTGTGTGTGTGTGTGTGTGTGTGTGTGTGTGTGTGTGTGTGTGTGTGTGTGTGTGTGTGTGTGTGTGTGTGTGTGTGTGTGTGTGTGTGTGTGTGTGTGTGTGTGTGTGTGTGTGTGTGTGTGTCTGCTCTGTCTTCTCGATCCCCAGTGAGTCGTGGAGGATGACTGTTTATACTGAGCCAGGATTCTCTGGAGGTTTCTTCCTGTTAAAAGGGAGTTTTCCTCTCCACTGTCGCTATATGCTTGCTTAGTATGAGGATTGCTGTAAAGTCGCTGACACTAGTCAGTGACTTGATGCATTTTGCTGGGTTCCTTATATAGGAAACATTATTTCTGATTGGCTTAATAAACTGACCTGAATTGGAATGTTTATTATGTGAAGTGCCTTGAGACGACTCTTGTTGTGATTTGGCGCTATATAAATAAACTTGAATTAAATTGAATTGAATTGAATTGAATTGAATTTTATATGCTGACTGTAGACTGGCCTCTTCTAAACAGTTGGTGGTCAAATTTCATATTTACAACTCACAGTTATGTAGATGCCTACATCTAAGGCACTTTGTTAAATCTAAATCTGAATGTTTTCCCTTGTGCCCATCTCCGACTCATCTTGATGAGATCTTTGACTGTCGAACATCTTCTAAGAAAGTTCTAAGCCGACTTTATACCCTGCTCTCGTGTTCTGGACCTGTTCGACTCTATAGGGATATTGGTGGTCTATTTTGGATGCACTCTCCAAGATTTGTGGGGCCGCTGCAGACCCTTTGACCACATTGTTTGGAGTGGTCACTATGGATGCTTTGTAGGATTAAAGAAAACATGACTGCTTTGTGCTCAAGTTGGCCAAGAGACTCATATTGTCCAAGTGGAAGGACTCTTTTCCGCTAACACATGGAGCTTTTGAGTTCATCTGGAGAGGATTCGACAATGTTTGAGGGGCTTGGGGCAGGATTTTAGTGTTATATGGTTATGTCCTCTTTTGAGAATGTACAGGTACTTGTTAAAACTTTTGTGTGAATGTTTCATTAGATTGTATAATGATTAGGTATCAAACAGAAACTTTTTTGTGCTTGTATTTTGTTCTTTATGTTTGATCCAGCATAGTATGGTGGGGTTTTGTTGTTTTATGTGGTATTTTGTTCTAAAGCAAGGGTCTCCAACCTTTTAGAGATCATGAGCTCCAGGTCTTTTTAACCGACATCACCCCATCTTCTTTAGAGGTGTGTCTCCATCCACCTGCTGAAGCTGCTGCTGCATTCAAACTTAACAGAAACGATCCGTGCAGCAAAGAATCTGCTCATTTCCGGTAGTACAGACTTGAAAATGTTTGCCGAAAGATTTGTACAATAATGAGATTTTTAGTTTACTTCCACATAAAGCAAATTTTAGATTAGATTTAGAAAACAGGGATGACTTGCCATCAAATTTAAAAGCCATATTTCACATTAATTAGGTCATCATTTTTTAAGTCAGATGGGATGGCGAGCGACCATCGAGTGCATTGGGGGCTACTGGTGGCTCACGAGCAACGTGTTAAGGACCCTGTTCTAAAGTAATGTTAATATTCAATTAAAAAAATTTAAAAAAGAAAGAATGACTGAAATAACTGAACATTTGTCCTTTTTCTCAATTGTTTATTTCTTAAACTTGAGGTAAATGTGTTGGATGCCTAGGACCATTTTTAATGAAAAGGAATAAAGGATCGTTTAATGAGTAGTCACAGGGTAAATTTTCCCAAAGTTATCACAGAGACCACCACAAAATGTTCACTGGGCTCATCTGGCTGCCCCAATGAAATTTTCTGGTGATGCCAGTGTTTACTACAGAGTGTAACAAAGCAGTGTCCCCAACCACTCTGGCCTGTCCCGGACACCTCAGTGGAACCAAGGCTTTAGTTTTTAAACGTATTTTCCCACAGCTAGAGACCAGAAGATAGCCCAGTCCTATTATAAAGGTGATAAGAATGTTTTTTCTCAGACCACAGGAAGTGTTTTGGCTCTCTTTATGTGACATTTTCTTGCTCTGAGCTGGCTCTCTGATAAATATGATCTCAGAACATTTTCATCTTCACTTGTGTTTGGTAGTAACACCTGAGAAACAAATGAAATAATTTTGTTCCTGTGGTGAGTTTCTTTTTATCATTAAATAAATTGGACTCCTGTCCTCTTTAGAGGTTTTAAATGTTTCACTTCTAACCTCTATCAGATAAAAAAGTGGGTGAAGAAGTAGAAATGACTGGAAACATCATTTGTAACAAGAAACTATTTATTTTTCGTCAAGTTTTTTGAACAACTGTTATGTTGACTAGTTCTGAACTGAAATCTTTTCTTCTATTTCTACAGAAATTTGGTCAATCAATACATTTGAGAAGATGAAGCTCTGTCTTCTCTCGTGTGTTTTTGGGTGTCCAAAACATACAGCCGCAGGTCAGATGAGACGACTACAAAGTCTATCATCGACCTGCGACCTAGGCTTCCCTGGTACCAAGTGTACCGATGGGCATCCTTATGTTCGAACATGGTGTTCGTTATGGCCAAACTGCGACTTGCACAGAAGTCCAATAACAAAACACCACTCGAGTTCAATCAGGTGGGCCATTCCTCCTAATCACACCCCTCCAGGTCATGCTGTCATTGCCCACGTGAGCAATGAAGTCCCCCAACAGGACAATGGAGTCCCCTGGTGGAGCACTATCTAGCACTCGTCCCAGGGACTCCAAAAAGGGTGGGTACTCTGAACTGATATTTGGCCCATAAGCACAAACAACAGTCAGGACCCATTCCCCGACCCGAAGACACAGGGAAGCTACCATCTCGTCCCCCGGGGTAAACCCCAACACACAGGCAGAGAGTCTTGGGGCTAACAAAAAGCCAACCCCATCCCTCCGCCTCTCACCCAGAGCAACCCCAGCAAAGGAGAGTGTCCAACCCCTCTCAAGGTCATGGGTTCCAGAGCCAATGCTATGTGTTGAGGTGAGTCTGACTATATCTAGCCGGTACGGCTCAACCTCTGCCACAAGCTCTTGCTCATTCCCCGCCAACGAGGTGACATTCCATGTCCCAAAAACCAGTTTCCTTGTCCGGGGATTGGACCGCCAAGGCTCTCGCCTCAGTCTGCCACCCGATCCACACTGCACTGGACCCTTCATGTTCCTCCTTCGGGTGGTGGGTCCACAGTTGGAAGAGCCATGTATCCGGTTCGGGCTGGGCCCGGCCGGGCCCCATGGACGAAAGCCCGGCCACCAGGCGCTCACTCACGGGCCCCAACCCTTGGCCTGGCTCCAGGGTTGGACCCCGGTAACCCTCCGGGCCGGGTACTCCGACTCCTTGATATTTCATCCATGAAAGATCCTCTGAACCGTTCTTTGTCTCACCCTTCACCTAAGACCAATTTGTTATGGGAGACCCTACCAGGGGCACAAAGTGCCCCAGACAACATAGCTCCTAGGATCATTAGGGCACTCAAACTCCTCCACCACAATAAGGTGACGGTTCAAGGAAGAGGAGGACCAACTGAACCATCAAAGCCAATGTCCTGCCAAAAGTTGAGCTGTTTGTGTCTTTCTGTCTGGCACCAATCACCTGTCAGTTACTGCCCATATAATAGGATTGTTTACACACCTGTTCACCGCTCAGTCATTGATCCATTCTGTCCATGTCACAAGCTTATCTTTACCTTAATCACATTCTAATCAGCCTGTGGTACACACTGAAACTTTTCCATCCCTTTACTTATCCTACTGTAATGCCTGACTCAACTGGATCCATCAGTAGTTGCCATGATTTCCCCGCATGCTCACATTTCGTGGGTCAACCAACATGTAACACTATAACAGGACCACCACCTCGAGTTCCTGATGGTTACATAGTGGCAGTAGATGTCTGAAGCAGGTTTTGAATGTATACAGGCTAGGAGCAGAGACATGGAGGTTGTGAGATCAGTCAGTCAATCAATATGCTTTTATTGTCAGTTCCACCATTTGTACAGCACAAACATGCAGAGAATCGAAACTGCAATTTCTCTCTGACTCTCAGTGCAAAATATTGGCATTTAAAAACATTCAACGCTATTTAAAGCAAAACACGGCTTAAGACATACATGGTAAAAAATCCACTAAAAATGAACACTAAAAAATGGATGCATCCTAAACAGTGTTGGGAGGAACACCATTTAAATATAACGGCGTTACTAACGGCGTTCTTTTTAAGGTAACGGAATAATCTAATTAATTACTTTTCCCACTGTTGCAACGCCGTTACCGTTACTGGGGACGGAAGGTTGTGCGTTACTATGTGCTTGTCGAACGTTGAGCAGCAGTGTGAGGCTTTCTGACCGCCACACTTCAGCTGCAGCCAGAGAGAGAGAGAGGTGTCGGTAACGCACTTACAAACACGATGATGATTGGCCGGGTGGGCGGGGACCCTCACCGTCTCAGTCGCTGCATGCTGTAGACACAACAGAGCAGTGATGGGAATAACGCCGTTAAAAAAATAACTGCGTTACTAAAAAATATATTTCTTTCAGTAACGAGCAAACTAATTAATTACCGTCTTCTTTTATCAAAATGTTGTTTCTGTTACTGATAAGGAAATGCGTGCATTAAGCAGCACAGTGTGTTGAAGCTGTCTTCAGCTGATCAGGAGCTAAAGAGGTAGATGTTTTCATCCAAGTGTAGCGTTATGGATTTATGCTCTTTTATGAAAGAGGAACCATGCTACGTATTAATTCGGAATATTAATTTTAATAAATCAATAACCAAATGTTATATTGTTCAGAAGACTCAAAGGTTGTTTTCATCCATAAACTGCCGATAATATCTGAGTGTCTGTGTTTCAGTTCAATGAGGAAACCAGTTTGACGTTTAAAAGTTTTAATTCTTCAAATTAAACTAATGATTTTGAAATTGACAAACAGGAAATAACAATCAACATCGATAACTTTGTGGGACAATCTTTTTAACAGTTGATATGCTGTTAATGCTCAAATAGACCTTCTGTAGGTGAATGAAGATTGAGAGTGATATGATGTGATTATGGATGCGTGTGGGTGCCAAGTGTAGTGAGAATTGAACATGAGATGAGATGAATGCATGTGTGCCTCTGATGTTGCTTCAGGAAGAAACAGGTGTCTGAGTGAAGTGATGGTTTGAATAAACTTAGGTTTAGTGGAAAAGATGCATCAAAACGCTATCTGTCGTGTTTTGCCTCACCGAAAATCGGACCCTCTGTTGGACCCGGGACGTCACCTTAGGATGTTTCATCCAGGTCACCTTGGCTGGCAAAGAAGACAAAGATGCGCTGCGACCCGGTCCAGAGTTGCCCCTCGGTACACGTTGATGGTAAAGCGTTTTGTCGACGCGCTTTCTTAAGTTAATTCACTCAGAAATCAAAAGACTCGGTAATGAGTCTGCGTTAGAAGTTGCGATTCAGCTATTCTGCCTGGCGTGGCAGAAACAGCGTGAGAGGAGGGGGGGGGATTGAGCCCATGGGCTCCGTTCCCCGTTAGCGGTTGTTCACAAGTCCTCTCTCTCTCGTGGCCCAACACGAACTGAATCATAAGACTGAAAACTTACCAAAAACCTTTCTCTTCTCAAAGCAAACGTGCGTCATCAAATGTGTCTGGAGTTTACTGTGAGCAGGTGTGTGTGGATGTGTGTGAATGTTTGTGCTTGAGTGTGTGTGAAGGTCAGTAACAAACATTCTCAACATTATTTAAGAATGGATTCATTAAACCATTATAATTACCCCAAAGCTAAATAGTCATTCATTTGATTAAACACATTTATAATGAGCAAAATGATAATGGTTATTTTAACATTAAAATCAAGAAAAAGAAGTTTAAACTTTATGTTTTGACTTGGTCTGGGTACAACTCATGTAAACATCTTCTGGTAGACTGCAGGTGGCAGATGTTATGGTTTCCTCCCAGACTCGCTGGCGTTCAGGTCTTAATCTGTGGGTGAAAGTTCTCAGCGACCCAGCTTTGACACAGCTGAGTCCAACACCACCTTTGTGATAGAAAACCCATATTTCCTCACGTTACATACCCCCCCTGTTTGTGACGACATGGTGGTCAAGCACAGGCCACCTGCCGTTACAAACACAATAACGTGATGTACTCGTGAAGGTAGACATCCCAGATGAAGGCAGGAACGATGAAGCGTCACCACAGGTCTCGTGTAGAAGGGAGTCTATCCTGATCAGATGATTAAGGCCAAAACTGTTGCAATCAGTGTAAAGTAATCCACTTAGGAAATCTTGAAAGCAGAGCTATTTCAATAGCAGTTAATTTTCATCAGCAATAATGCAAAGGTATTCAAAGGATAAGCAGCTCGTGTGTCACACGGAGCTGGGCAGGTGATGTATTCCCCAGGCGTAGTCCAGGCGAAGTCCGGCGCAGACCTCGACCCATCTCGAACCACGACCGAAGCCCCATGCGACAGGAAACCAGTTGAAGGATGGTGAAGACGACCCCTCTGATGGAATGTAGTCCATACGAGCTCGGAGAAGGAGACAAAGTGAGACAGCCCACACGATAGATAGCATTTGATGCAAAACAAAGAAATCAATCAAAACCTATCTATGGGTGCCTCTGGGAAAATGTGGATGCCTTCTGTGAATTATCTAAAGAAGAAATGTTCTGCACCCTGTTCTACGTGTCATGTAAAAACGTGATGCAGTGAAAACACAAATAAAAGAAAGTAAATCCTAACTGATAAGTGAAACTCAGCAGGCTGCACTAATTAAAGGCATATATATAAAGGAAATAATCATGAAAATGAAGGGCAAATTGGCTTTTGGCCCTTTAAGGGAAATAGCAACAAAATAAAATTAAATTTGTAATCAAATATAACCATGCTACACAAAGCACTAATAAAAAGATAGAGATGTAAATCAGTTCTAAAAATGTAAATCAGTAGGTTAGTAATCCCTAAAGGTGTGAGTTAGTAACAGGACCCTGGCTGGAGGCAGGTAACCTGAAAAAAAACTCAAAGGATATCACATTTGTTAAAAATTCATCCCACAAACGAGAGAATTTGTAACGGTCCACCAGTCAGTGGAAAAGAATCCGGTCAGAATAGAGTTTTGAATCTGGTATTGCGGACCCACAGAGACACGAGTTTGGACGTATCTGTCGGAGCAGGCTCATAAGCGATTTGGTTATCAAACTGTTTGTATCTTGTGTTACGAACCCACAGGGAAACTTGTTTGAATTTACCTGAGGGTCCCGTTTGGAACTGGAGCGAAGCTGATGGTTTAGCTGTTAAATCAGAACCTGATTTTACCTGCTCAAAGTTGGGTTGCAGCTTAACGGAGGCGACTTTGTTGTGATCAGAAATGGTAGTGAACTGGAAATGCGAAAATGATGCTCGCAAAGCGGGAGGAGGCTCCCCACCCCCCTTTTGTTTCTCAAACGTATGCCGTGTCTGTGAGACAGGAGAAGCATAACAAAGAACAGTTCTTAAGCTCTTAAAAGCGCTATTACCAAGAAGATGCACATTGTCACCTGAATCGTGCTGAAAGAGTAGGTGTTCAGATGTCCAAAGACCCGGAGGTGTTGGACTTGGAGGTTCTGAAAAGGAGTGATCCAAGGATGGTTGTGTCACGGGTGTCAAAGCAAACCTAGCCATGTTTAGAATCAGATACAGACATGATGCTAGCTTTGGGAACATGGTCTGTCCTGAAAACTGAAGCCAAGAATACTTTATACCCAAGAATGATGGAGGTTCCCACACAGAATCAGAAAAACCCAGTTTAACCAGAGTATTTACAGACTGACTAGAACTCCGCCCCGTAGAAGGTGCAGCACCTAACTCCGGGTCGGAGGTCAATGTTGTCAGCTGAATTGGAGGAAGGTCAGTGTCGAGTTCTGCAATGACCCGTCCGCTCGGAGGAGGCGTTCCCCCGAACCGGTTGAAGTCCGCAACGGAAAACTCAGAGCCACTCAGCACCCCCCCTTTGTCAGGAGGGGCCCCGAGCAGAGCATCACTGCACGCACCTACACCTCCCGGGCCGGGTTGCCTTCCCGAGCCCGTGAGAGAGGTGTGCGCAGCAACCACCGAGCCACCTTTAAAATCGCCACTGACCACAGGACTGCTGGAAACCGCAGGGTTTTCTGCGTCGTCGTGGTCACCTGTAAGAGAAATCACAGGAAAGAGAGCACAGAGGCCCGAGACTAAGTCACACCCCTGTGAAAGGAGAAAAGAATTGGCCACCGTATTAGCAGAGGTCACAAACTGAAAAGTGACAAGGTCATTCACATAAAGGTCAAGATGTCCGGGCACAAACCCCCCAAATGGCCTGGTAGCTCCGTCCGGAGACCACAAGCGTTTCACGGCGGCTGACGTTTCCATCACGCCCCGATAAAGAAGCTGGTTTGTGCATGAAGCGGACTGACGAGTAAAACGGACCTCTGACTGAAGCGGTGGATCACAGCCTGAAGATTGCACACCCATGCTGGAGAGATGTTCAGCCTTTAACATGGATGACAGAGGAGAAGCATTAGGAACCAAATGGTTAAGCACAACCTGTTTGTCAGAGAGGTTAACCATAGGCTCAAGAGATTTATTCAGCTTAAAAGCAGCAGAGAAAGTGTTGTTTATTTCAAACCTTGATGTTGATGGTGGGTTTTTGACCCCCTGGAAGAAACAAAGGTAAAGAAAAAGCGTTATGACTGTAAACAGCATGTTGCTTGAATTCACGACATGAAGTGCAGACCAGAACCACCTCCGACCCAGTGCAGCTGGCACCGAACCGCAGCCACTGGTCCCCACTGTTCCCGACCGGCGGCACCCGCCTAAAACGGGCCCGTTCGGGCGGGCGGAGGGACCAGCGATGCTCGGCCGGTGAATGTCCTGCGTCTTGGCATGTTCTGGAAGCAGAACGTCAGAGAACCTTACATCAGGTGTAACAGTGCAAGAAAGATTTTGTCGTGTCTCGTCCATCTCCCATTAAGTTCAGAGCAACTCGCGTTTTTACCTTCTGAGCCGACGTAAAACTCCGGGCAGATTCCTTAATATGTCTCACTGACCGTAGCCTACTTAACTTAATGACACAGGGTAAAATAAGGAATTGTTGAGAGAGAAATGAATACACACACCTCACAAGATGGAAGAAAAAGGCATGGATCCGAGCAACGGAGGCTGTGAAAGCCGACCCGTTCACCGGTCCAAAATAAAAAATAATAAAAAAAAATAACAAACCCTACGCTGCCGTGTTGGTGTCAGACGGACAAACGTAGCAAAATGTAGATTCTACACACCGTAGCGATTTACAAGAATCACCGCCAATGCGGGTTTTGTGAGGACACAGACTGACTGTGCCAGAAATGATGACAATTTAACGGGACGCGTGCCCTATTTGTCTAACAGTGGCGCTAGCTCAGCTCCCCGGCCAGGTCTAGCGTTCTTTGTCTGTAGCGGCCAGACTGAAATTTCCCCGATTAACAAGTAGGCATCTCGCTCCACTTTTAATACGGACTTTAAAAAAAACGTACGCAATCTGAATGCAGTAACGCGTAACGGCTGTGCCTCGCTTTACGACGTTTACCGAGCAGTCAAGCTCCGGCAGGTGTCACCGAGCATTCCGTTTAAAAAGCGCACGCAATCTGAATGCAGTAGAAACTTCTTTCACAATAGCTCGCCCACAGTGTCAACACACTGAGACGAAAGGTGTCCGAGAATTCAGTCTCGGTTCTGAGGTTCGGAGAATATAGTGATAATTTTAGGAACTGAGGATAAGCTGCACGGTAGCTCACCCAGCGATGATCAGAGCGGAAACGGAGCGTTCCGACCTGAGGTTAGATTGGAGACACGGCGGCGCGTCAAAATGGACAGAATTTAGTCAAAAGCACAACTCACACGTTCGCTCCGAAGGCGAAGATGGGATAAATCAAAGTTAGCGGAAGAGTGACTTCAACGGAACAATTTCCAGTTAATTTCAAAATAAGACATCAAAGTGAAACACAGAGAAAAGCGTTGTTTGCAGCTTTTAGATGTAAGAAATCAGATAAATCGCAGATATAGAAGACTGGCTGGCTCGCCATTAAATGTAGCGTTATGGATTTATGCTCTTTTATGAAAGAGGAACCATGCTACGTATTAATTCGGAATATTAATTTTAATAAATCAATAACCAAATGTTATATTGTTCAGAAGACTCAAAGGTTGTTTTCATCCATAAACTGCCGATAATATCTGAGTGTCTGTGTTTCAGTTCAATGAGGAAACCAGTTTGACGTTTAAAAGTTTTAATTCTTCAAATTAAACTAATGATTTTGAAATTGACAAACAGGAAATACAATCAACATTGATAACTTTGTGGGACAATCTTTTTAACAGTTGATATGCTGTTAATGCTCAAATAGACCTTCTGTAGGTGAATGAAGATTGAGAGTGATATGATGTGATTATGGATGCGTGTGGGTGCCAAGTGTAGTGAGAATTGAACATGAGATGAGATGAATGCATGTGTGCCTCTGATGTTGCTTCAGGAAGAAACAGGTGTCTGAGTGAAGTGATGGTTTGAATAAACTTAGGTTTAGTGGAAAAGATGCATCAAAACGCTATCTGTCGTGTTTTGCCTCACCGAAAATCGGACCCTCTGTTGGACCCGGGACGTCACCTTAGGATGTTTCATCCAGGTCACCTTGGCTGGCAAAGAAGACAAAGATGCGCTGCGACCCGGTCCAGAGTTGCCCCTCGGTACACGTTGATGGTAAAGCGTTTTGTCGACGCGCTTTCTTAAGTTAATTCACTCAGAAATCAAAAGACTCGGTAATGAGTCTGCGTTAGAAGTTGCGATTCAGCTATTCTGCCTGGCGTGGCAGAAACAGCGTGAGAGGAGGGGGGGGGATTGAGCCCATGGGCTCCGTTCCCCGTTAGCGGTTGTTCACAAGTCCTCTCTCTCTCGTGGCCCAACACGAACTGAATCATAAGACTGAAAACTTACCAAAAACCTTTCTCTTCTCAAAGCAAACGTGCGTCATCAAATGTGTCTGGAGTTTACTGTGAGCAGGTGTGTGTGGATGTGTGTGAATGTTTGTGCTTGAGTGTGTGTGAAGGTCAGTAACAAACATTCTCAACATTATTTAAGAATGGATTCATTAAACCATTATAATTACCCCAAAGCTAAATAGTCATTCATTTGATTAAACACATTTATAATGAGCAAAATGATAATGGTTATTTTAACATTAAAATCAAGAAAAAGAAGTTTAAACTTTATGTTTTGACTTGGTCTGGGTACAACTCATGTAAACATCTTCTGGTAGACTGCAGGTGGCAGATGTTATGGTTTCCTCCCAGACTCGCTGGCGTTCAGGTCTTAATCTGTGGGTGAAAGTTCTCAGCGACCCAGCTTTGACACAGCTGAGTCCAACACCACCTTTGTGATAGAAAACCCATATTTCCTCACGTTACACAAGAGCATCACGGCCTGTGAAGAATGAGGAAGACGTGATGAATATCTACGGCTGCAGACCCGCAGATTCATTGCTGCAGCGGCGAATCTGCGGGTCTGCAGCCGTGCCCTTCTTAGCGTGACAGCGGGACGTCCCGAAGGTCCGCTCACCTGTTCACCGCTCAGACGTCCTGATCTTCTACCTTCCTAGTAGGGCTGGGGGTAAACGATTATTTTTAAAACGATTATTCTGACGATTATTTTATCGAATAGTCGACTATTCTAATGACTATTTAGAAAATTAATCTAATGATTATTTTTCTATTGCACAATTAACAAAAACCAGAAAATCTCAAATAAATTCCTCAAAAAATTGATAAATTCTTACTGTAAGAGAATAAACACTACAGGCCTTCCATTTTGTATACCACTGCGTTTATTGTGTTGTTTGGTTATGTTCTGGTGACGTGTAGAACTTGGGAGTGCAGGCTGCTGCCTGAGAGGTGGTAGAAGATGGAGTGTCTCCATGCTGCTTTGTTTTGGTCACTTATGTGCGTGAGGCGAGTGGTCTTACGGGTTAAACCAAACTCAGGTGATATTTTACACTAAACCGAAAACCCACAACACTCTAAATGTAATAAAAGGGAGATCTACACCACAAAAAAAGATGAACTCTAAACCAAAACGTAACAGCTTATCCCAACGCAAGAAGCTGTTAGCGAAGATGCTAACAGTAGCTTTACCAACATTAAGTTCAAGTTACCAAGTTTAAATAAACCAAAAACACCCAGCAGCAAACAGACCAGCACGGAGGAGAGACTGCTACCACCAAAACAGCTCTCCTCGTGTCTGAAAGAAGCTCCTTAATGAAGGGAGAAGCGCTCCCGGTGATTTTCTCTATCTGCGATAGACACGAAGCAGCGCATCTGACCCCGGAAGTTGTTGTCTGTTGCCGGGAGACGAAGGCGGGGAAAACAGGAAAATAATCTAGTAGTGGACGGACGTTGTTCCGGGTCTTCGGTATTTGGCGGAGATGTTAGTGAAGGCGGAGAAGAGGGCGAACTAGAGGAAAAACAGGCAGATTCCTCCTCTATTTACAAACTCCTGGGGATGCAACAAGTGGGCGCGGTGCGTCGACTTCCGGATCTGACGTCGACAAATTTTTAGAATCGAGCCGTCGACTTCGTCGAGGCTTCGCTACAGCCCTACTTCCTAGATCATCCAGCTGTAACCTGTTTCTGATCATGTCTTTAGTCCCGCTGTAACACTCTTTAAAGTCAACAGCCTGAAGAATAAATGTAAGCTTGAAAGATAAGTGACCTGAGAATATTAGAATAACCAACTACTTAAAATGTCGTGCAAATGTCATTGAGGGGGATGCAAAATCAAAAGCAACATTAAACCGTGCAATCAAAAGTAAAACTCAAATATCAAAGTGCCATCATAAAGAAAGTTCTACTTTCCATTTTGTTCAACTGCTGTGGCCAGTCAGCAGGATCCATGGGGCCAGCTCATACATGTTCACAGACATCTGTTGAAGCTGATGATGGTGTCTCTTCAGGCTGTTGGATTGGAGCACTGAGCCTGCTGGTGTTGGGTTCTTCTTCTGTGAGAAAATAAACACACACACACACACACACACACACACACACACACACACACACACAAAGCAACTTAACCCTCTGATGCATGAATTACTTAAGAACAGTGCCACTTTCACATTCAATATTTTACTTCCTCAGCTATGTGCAGTGATGCTTTTCATTATTTTTAATGTTACTGGACTTTTTATTTTATTTATCATTTTTTTAATCTGTTCTATGAAAACATGAATGCAATTATCAAAACCAGGTGGAAGTGAGCGCATCCATGGGGAATATTTGAAAAAACTTATGTCTCACTGTCAGGTGCTCTTCAGCATCAAATAAATTGTAGAATATGAGGAAGAAGAACCGGTGATCTGAGGAACTCAGAGGATTTCATTTATTAAACAAGGAAACGCCGACACATTTCGGCACGACCTTCTTCAGGGCATAAACCTTTATATCTTGAAGATGGCTCACTATGTCACAAAAAATAATGTCCATCCTGTCATGGTCTGCGTCTGCCCCTTTCTTCATGTGCCTCCTGGTGTCCTCCATCCCTCTCTAGATTCCCTTTTGTGTCTCTTAGCGCCCTCATGTGTCCTTTGTCTGCATTTCAGTTAGGTGTCTTATGTTGTAGGCTTTAAAGTCAATTCCTCCCAGGTCCTGTGCCATTCCCCTGCTCAGTGTTTGTGTGTATGTGTTTGTGAGTCCTTCCCTCAGGCCTAGTCCACACGTAGCCGGGTTTTTTGAAAACGAATATCCGCCCCTCCAAAAACTTGCATCCACACCACCTTGTTTTAAAACAAAACTCTGTCCACATGTACCCGGATAAATACGTTATTAAGGACATGCCAGACCTGTAGGCGGCAGTACTTCCCCCGTTCTTAACCTCGTCCTTCGTCTGTGGTCTTCCGCAAGGAGCAGTAATTCCGCTTGCAAAAACAAACAAGCAAAAAGCGCTTGGGCAATTGATAAAGCGAGCGCAGCTCTGAGGGCACCCATGCTGTCGGCTAGTGTAAACACAGGTCGCACACGTGATGTCAGCATTTTTCTGTCGCGGAAAGTGACGTTGCGGACCTTAAAACTCCGGTTTTGTCTGTCCACACGCAGACACCCAAAACGGAGAAAACACAGATCTTTACTTTGGCCGGAGTTTTTAAAAAGATCCGTTTTCGTGTGAAAAAACTCCGTTTTTGTGTGGATGACAGACCAAAACGTAGAAAAATATCTACGTTTCGGCAGATCCCCGGCTACGTGTGGACAGGGCCTCAGTTTTAGGTTTAGTTTGGGTTTGAGGTTATCTGCCCTCCATTGGTTCTGTTTCCCCCATTTAGATAATTGGTGTCACCTGCCTTCCCTCCAGCCCTCACTCCACACAACTGTTTCCTGTTTCCTTAATTGTTCTCCCTGTGTATTTAAGCCCTGTCTTGTCTCTGTTTGGTGTCGGTCCCTTGTTTGTATATTGTCAGCGTTTGTCCGTGCTCAGTGTGAGCTTGTTGTCTCCAGGTCTTCGTGCTCTTGGTTGAGCTTTTGGTCTCTAGGTTTTTGGTTTTCTAAGAGAGCTTTGGGTGTCCTGTGCTCCCGGACTTTTTGGATTTTGGCTCGCTGCCTTGGATTTATTTTTGTTTCCTTTATCCTGCAAATAAAAGGATTTTTACTTTGAACCAACTTCTGCCTCGTGTCATCCTGGTTACTGCATTTTGGGTCCTACCAACACTGAACTGTGACATAATGGACCGATCAACCCAGGACCCAGCAGCAACCCCAGGTAAATGGGATCTGAACTAAAGGAGGGATAACTTCAATGGTTACCCGGATGCCCGTGCACCGACAAACCAACTCAAGGGTCCGGGACCGGTGGGTTGGTTCAGCTGGGCAGAGCTCCAGGACAAGTGCCGATTCATCGGCACCCGGCTGGTAGTGTGTCATCCTGGCTTTGGTCCTGGTTGTGGGAAACATCCCCTGGCAGCTTCTCCAGTTCAGCGTCGCTGGCGAAGAACAGTTCCTCCTGACACCACCTCCAGTCTCCTGGTGGGTCAGGTCACCGAGGGATCTGCCATCTCCACACCTCCGTTGACCCAGGACCCCCCATGTCGACGACGACGCAGCCGCCGTCAGAGGTCTTCTGGGGTCAGCGCATCGCTTCCTGCTCCAGCAGTGGTCCCGAAGGTCGCGTTGCATCCTGCCTCGGCGGTGGTCCCGAGGGTCGAATCGCGCCCTGCTCCGGCGGTGGTCCCAAGGGTCGCATCCTGTCCCGGCGGTGGTCCCGGAGGGCACATCGTATCTTGCTTCAGCAGTGGTCCAAGAAGACGCATTGCTTCCTGCTTTGGCAGTGGAGGACGCAGAGGCTCCGGTCCAGACCGTCCACAGGGCTCCGGTCCAGCCTGTCCACGGGGCTCCGGTCCAGCCCATCCACGAGGCTTCACCCGGTCCGACGCCTCCAGTCCAAGGGTCGACGCCCCAGGCCAAAAGTCGACGCCTCCAGGCCAAGTGTCGAAGCCTCCAATCCAAGAGTCGACGCCCCCAGGCCAAAAGTCGACGCCTCCTGTCTCGAAGTCGACAGAAGTAGACGTTTCCAGCTCTGAAGTAGACGCCTCATGTCTCAAGTCTCCCCATGAGTGTTCCAGTCTCCCCGTCTCCTGTCTCATGTCTCCCAGTCACGAGTGTTCCAGTCTCCCCGTCTTCTGTCTTAAGCCTCCCAGTCACGAGTGCTCCAGTCTCCCCCTCTCCTGTCTCAAGCCTCCCAGTCACAGTTGTTCCAGTCTCCAGAGACCCTTCCTCGTCCACCTCCTCCAAAACCCCCTACCTCCTGGGTTTCCTGGTCCCGCCTCCTGGTTCCCCGTCGCCGGCCCCCCTAGGCTTCTCTGGTCCCGCCTCCTGGTTCCCCGTCACCGGCCTCCTAGGCTTCTCTGGTCCCGCCTCCTGGTTCCCTGTCGCCGGCCTCCTAGGCTTCTCTGGTCCCCCCTCGCCCGCCCTTTTTGGGTTGTGTTTTGTTGGTTCCCTCCTCTCCCTCCCTCTGGTTTTTTCGTGTCCTGTGTCATGTCTTGTGCTTGTGGTTGTTCTTGTTTGGGCGTCTGGTATCTGCCCCTTAAGGGGGGTGGGGGTGTCATGGTCTGTGTCTGGCCCTTTCTTTATGTGCCTCCTGGTGTCCTCCATCCCTCTCTAGATTCCCTTTTGTGTCTCTTAGCGCCCTCATGTGTCCTTTGTCTGCGTTTCAGTTAGGTGTCTTATGTTGTAGGCTTTAAAGTCAATTCCTCCCAGGTCCTGTGCCATTCCCCTGCTCAGTGTTTGTGTGTATGTGTTTGTGTGAGTCCTTCCCTCAGTTTTAGGTTTAGTTTTGGGTTTGAGGTTATCTGCCCTCCATTGGTTCTGTTTCCCCCATTTAGATAATTGGTGTCACCTGCCTTCCCTCCAGCCCTCACTCCACACAACTGTTTTCTGTTTCCTTAATTGTTCTCCCTGTGTATTTAAGCCCTGTCTTGTCTCTGTTTGGTGTCGGTCCCTTGTTTGTATATTGTCAGCGTTTGTCCGTGCTCAGTGTGAGCTTGTTGTTTCCAGGTCTTCGTGCTCTTGGTTGAGCTTTTGGTCTCTAGGTTTTTGGTTTTCTAAGAGAGCTTTGGGTGTCCTGTGCTCCCGGACTTTTTGGATTTTGGCTCGCTGCCTTGGATTTATTTTTGTTTCCTTTATCCTGCAAATAAAATGATTTTTACTTTGAACCAACTTCTGCCTTGTGTCATCCTGGGTACTGCATTTTGGGTCCTACCAACACTGAACCGTGACATATCCTTTTTTACAAATTTACAGCCTAATTGACAATAACGTCTTAAGGAGACAATTTCAGATGTGCATCCCATGCTGTCGTTCTTTTTTTAAAACACAGAAACAGTTTCGTTACCTGTTTTTCAGCTACGTTTCGTCTGCGGCTGCAGACTTCCTCAGGCTGACATAGTGGAAAAACAGGTAACGAAATTGTTTCTGTGTTTTAAAAAAAGAATGACAGCATGGAATTAGAACCACGACACAGCAAGAACACACCTAAAATGTTCAGATGTGCATGTTCTGATTATGCCTGAATATTCTCAATGCTAAATCAATGCTGCACTGATTGTGCCAAAAACAAGTGTCTGGTGTGGATTTAAATATATTAATTTTGCACATTGATATATGCGATAAGCTGTTTAATTTGAAAAAGTCAGTTTCTACTGCTGATTACAAATAGCCTAACAAGTAACTTACTCACCTGGTTCTAGATGCTGACACTGTAGCTCAGGAAATGTGCTGCTGCTGCTGCGTGATGCCTGGATGAAGACGCTGCAGCGTAAACAAGAAAGAGACGGCATAAGATGTCATGCTGTGTTTAGGCAGTTCTCACTCCCCGCCGGGCCCAGCGGCAGCGGGGGAGTCCCCGCCACAGCCGCGGCGGTGCCGCCCGCCCGATGTGTCGGACAAAGTTGAAATTTTGCTACACCCACACCTAGCGTTCTTCTGATAAACAAATATTAAATTCATATTGCATGCGTACTTAAAACTTGAAACAAAGTTCATAAAAAGGCTGCAATCATACTCCAAAAAAACGGTAAAAAAACTTACATTCTTCATCATCACAGTGAGACTCAACAGGTGTAGAAGACAGTCCCGCCCCCCGTGGTGTCAACAGGTGCCTGTCGTGGCTGCAGATATTGTCTCACTGCATCTGGACACGATGATTCAAAAGTAAAATTAATTGGTTAAAGTTATGAGGTACTGTATTGTGTATGTAAACAGCTAGTGAGGGTCCGTCCATGGACCGTGCGTGGCAGGAGAGGCAGTTAGCTACAATGGTAACGCAAAAAGTTCCTTTGCCAAATTTATAAAGTCTACATACCTCTGCTTTGGGCCCGTTTTTTTTCTTCCTCCTTCCTTCGCTTTGGGAATGCTGATCCTGATGGCTTAGGTGTTCTTTTCATCGTAAAAGATATCAAAAGTTTAAACACGACGACAACAGAATGTCCTTCTACAGCGCTACCCACGCACGTGATCTACGGCACCCTTAACAGTCAAATGCTTCGGAGTGGTGGCCCAAGCGGGAGCTCGTCATGCAGCCAGATCATTAGAATTTAAATATTGATGTTTTCATTTCATGTCCTTTCAGAGGAGGATTTTGAGTACGTAGAGAGTGCATTTCATATTACAAACATAAATTTAATAAACTTTTTTAATTTTTTTATTTTCTTTTGCACCCTATCCATCAGATGGCGCCCCAGGCGGCCGCCAGTGTCGCCTGTCGGCAAAGCCGGCCCTGCCTGCAGTGGATACATCATAGGTACAAGTGACCGAAATGAGATTTCTCCGCAGGGTGACTAGGCTCTCCCTCAGGGATAGAGTGAGAAGATCGGTCATCTAGAAGGGGTTTGGAGTAGACCCGCTGCTCCTCCACATCAAGAGGAGCCAGTTGAGTTGGCTAGGGCATCTGGTTAGGATGCCTTCTGGACGCCTCTCTGGTGAGGCTTTCCAGGCACGACCATCCGGGAGGAGACCTAAAGGAAGACCCAGGACAGGCTGGAGGGTCTGTGTTTCTTGGCTGGCAGGGAATGCCTTAGGATTCTCCTGGAAGAAACCTGCAAGCACTGACAGCTCAGGACTCCTGTCAACCAGTAGGAAGCATCCCTAATTATTCATAATTTCAAGCTTCATGAACATCTTAATGGATGAATTACAAAAAATAAATGATGATAAACGTGACTTCTAACCTAAAATGTTTGTTTTTACCAGGCAGCAAACACCTTTATTTCTGCTGTGAATTTGGCATTTTTAACATGGGAGTCAATGGGAACTTGCTCCTCTCTGGATCCAGCTCCCAGCGGACGAGGAGAGGAACTGCAATTGTTGTTGCTTCAATTTTATCAGGCAGATTCCCTCTGGGTGATGACAAATATGTATCCAAATGACCATGTAGGGTGTTGATTAGCTCACCGCTGTTAGAGAGTGACATGGTTTTGGTTTTAAAAACATTTTGGTTTATACCCATTTTTGGTAGATGTGTGATGTAAAGTATTTCTGTCCAATTATACCAGCAGCCCAATTTCAATATCCATGTGCAGTTTTCTAAAAAGAAGGAGCAGATTCCCATGATCTCAGCTCTTAGCTCTGCTGGGGTTCCACTGATGGTCCTCAAAATGTGAGTTATTTTGGAGGTCTCAACTAGTGATAAATACAAGAATGTGTGTGTGAGTGCATGTGTGTGAGTATGCATGCATGCGTTTGTGTGTGAGTGGATGCATATGTGAGTGCTTGTGTGTGTGTACATGGGGTGGGGGGTGGGGGGGGCATGTGTTTTATGAGCCTTTGGTAAAGCAGGTGTTTTAAGCTAGGTTCTACAATAGTGCTCATCAGTGTTGGGAGTAACGCCGTTTAAATATAACTGCGTTACTAAAGGCGTTCTTTTTTAGGTAACGGAATAATCTAATTAATTACATTTCCCACTGTTGCAACGCCATTACCGTTACTGGGGACGGAAGGTTGTGCGTTACTATGTGCTTGTCGAACGTTGATCGCCACACTTCAGCTGCAGCCAGGTGGTAAAACCTGGAGAAGTGTTGGTAACGCACTTACAAACACGTTGATGATTGGCCGGGTGGGCGGAGACCCTCAGTGTTCTCACTGTCTCAGTCACCGCATGTTGTAGACCCCACCGAACAGTGGAATAACGTTGTTTAAAATAACCACGTTAATTAAAAAAATATTTCTTTCTGTAACGAGCAAACTAATTAATTACCGTCTTCTTTTAACAAAACGATCGTTTCTGTTACTGATAAGGAAATGCGTGCGTTAAGCAGCGCGGTGTGTTGAAGCTGTCATGAGCCGGATGTCCCGAAGGTCCGCTCACCTGTTCACCGCTCAGACGTCCTGATCTTCTGCCTTCCTAGATCATCCAGCTGTAACCTGTTTCTGATCATGTCTTTAGCCCCGCTGTAACCCTGATGCATCAGTCTCAGACATCATGGAGCTCAGGTGTTATTAGAACTACCTGTGTGTGTTTACCACCCAGCTTCAGCTCTTCTGTGGTTGGGTCTGACCCAAGTTAGTAAATGTAAGTCCTCCATCAGGCTTGTGCCTCTTCTAGTGTCATTTTAAAGGATTTTATTTATTTATTTAACCGTTACTAGATTAGCAGCAACAGAAATGCTGCTAAAAACACACAATTATGTGAAGCTGGAAAAATTAAAATGCTGTGCAAAATTACATTTATTTCTGTAATTTAACTGGACTGAGAGACCATTTAAAGGCTCAGGAACCTTTACAGGTGTTTCTATTTGCAATTTTAAATGTTAGCTGATTGGGGTCTTGTTAAATATCACACAGTGACCTTTTAATAGTCTAGATAAGTATAATGCTCCTGTTAGTAGTTCCTCCTGTTAAGTGCTTATTCAATTAAATTATTCAGGTTTATAAAAAACATTTGGACATACATTTTATTATGTTCCAGTCATTACTCATTTATATTTAACTATTGTAGTAATTCTTGCATGCTTTAATGAAAAAAGTAACTAAGTAGTTCTTTTTCTTGGTAATTAGTTACTTTTACAATCTAGTTACTTTTTTGACAAAGTAATCAGTAACTATACTAATTACTTTTTTAAAGTAACGTTCCCAACACTGGTGCTCATACACACCTGCCAGAAATCCTGACAGTATGTTGGGATAAATATAGTTGGACAGTTCCTATAGGTCCTGTGACAACAATGACATTAACTAGATTCTGATTGTAACATTTTTGTATTCAAGCATGAACTCAGCTGCATGTTTCTTGTAGGGTTTGGTAAACTGAGTGCTTTAAGAGCTTAATAAATAACCGTAAATCCTCTAATACAGGCCGGTATTCAATTAAAGGCCGGGTCTCCAATTTTGGCCGGTGTCGGAGTCGGCGGAGGTGAATAATGGCCGGTCTCTTATTGTGGCCGGGTAGAATGTGATAACAAGCAAGTACGGGGGGCGGTTGTGTCATCGTCTCACTTTTGATTTGCCAGTGATAGACCGCGAGGGTAACTTTAACCGTGCGGAGATGAAGAGGAGACGAAAATTTGATATCAAGTTCAAAGAGAACGTGCTGATTACGCTGCAGAACACTCTGGGGAGCAATAGGGGTTGTATGAACTAGTCGACTTCACTATAGTGACTTTTTATGCCTGTCATCGACTAGTTGCTGTCACGTGATAATGACCGGCAAGATGCAGCCCTCGGAAAAGACAGCCGCCTGCTGTCAGCAGGTGACAAGCTCCTGTTCTCGGGGGGGGCAACGCGCTGTGCCAGAGCGTCGGTACTGACACGCGATCGTTCATGTCAGTTCATTTCCTTTAATGTTTTCTGTCTTTTGTTTGCGCCTGATGTGTTTCGCTGCTGTGGAGCGGGGCGCATCACCTTGTCCTCTGACGCACCGATCACTGATGCGGCCGACAAGCAGGAAGCGCTCCACTGTTTTTGCGGTCGGTAGATCTGCCTCCTGAGCACGGCCACAGTAACAATCAGGTGTTGCCACCTCAAAAACTAATTTAACACGCGATCGTTCATGTCGGTTCATTTCTTTTGATGTTTTCTGTCTTTTATTTGCGCCTGATGCGTTTCGCTGTGGAGCGGGGCGCATCAACTTGTCATCCGGTGACGCACTGATCACTGATGCGGCCGGCAAGCAGCGAGCACTCCGCTGTTTTTGCGGTCGGTTGATCTTTTAGAACTGCAGCTCAAAGGTAACTCATAAGGTGAATATATATGAACCCAGGTAGCAGTTTCTCTTTAGGATTGAGAGGAGATGCAGGAAGATAATAAACAGGCAGGACAGAAAAATTGTCAAATAAAAACAAGTTAGTTTTTGTACCTGGTAGTTGCAACAAACAGACACCATTAAAGGTAATCAGAAGTGAGGAACAGAAAATGAAATAATTATTTTAATGTTTAGAGCAGCAGGAACTCCGAGAGGCTGCAGGCGCATCAGTGACTTTGCGGCCGCTGCGCAGGGGGAGGGGGGAGAGGGCTGAAACAGAAACTACCGTGGTTAAAAGAAATGTTTAACTTTGAAAATGTGGGCGCAATTTTAATTGTCAAAAACTCCAGCGAACCATTAGTTCATTTTGCTCAAATAGAAATAGAGGCCTGCCTCTAATACTGGCCCTCCTTCCAATAACGGCCTGGAGCTTGATGAGCTTGAGTCAAATACAGGCCCGGGCCTGTATTAGAGGATTTACGGTACCTTTACTTATGACCAGTAAGCTGTGATACGCTATGTAAATATAGAATTTCAACCTGCTTGGTCTTTGGATGTTTAATCAGAAGATTCTAGGATTCTTTGTTTATTCAGGGATTGTAGAACACTTCGTCTTGATTCAGGATAGAGTCAGGTTTATAAAAGTAAGAATTTATTTTCCAAACAATTAAAACATGACAAGTTAACTAATATTTACTGTGAGTGGATGGATCTAGGTGGATGAGATGTGATGTATGGTGCCTATGTGTGAATATGATGTTATCAGAGTTTTTGTATCGAGAATAACTGAGTTCTAAGTGTAAAAAGGAAAGATTTGGTTTGCATTAAGCTATGAGGTTGATTCTTATCAAAAAGGCATCAGACGCTATCACCCTTTGGAAGACCCTCTTCGTGGATCCGAAGGTCAGAGAGGTTGGATGACCTCTGGCACCGAGGTTGTAGAATACCGTAGCACCGACCCCTCAGTCCAGAGATGTTTTCCGAGTCACAACAGATGGATGGAACCGTGGCGTCTAGACGGACTCTTAAAGAGTCTGAACAATATCAGCTTTGTTCTGCAGGAACCGTTTGCTGTGTCAGCGGTAGGCAGCTTTTAGCAGGGTTTTGGCAGATTGCCAAAAATGCTCAAGGTTAAAGAAGCTTCGCTCCAGATGGCCGTTCCGGAACTCTTTCTCTAGAACTGAAGGCTGAGTGATGGAAAGCTGGAATGCAACTCCAACTGCTGAATGACTGAGTCATTCTGTTTTAATATTATCATATTATGATTTACTTGGCCAATCAGAGCGTGCCACGTAAAGGGATATTACCAAGACAACCTCAGAAAACACGTCTTCTTGAGATACCGGATACTCTGATCTGGGGTAAAGAAATATCTATGCGTCTTGAGTTTAACATAACTTTAATTTGTCCTTGTGTCTGAGTACAGGTGGTGATTGCCTTGTCATATCAAAGATTACTGATTACCATATATATGACTCATTCAATGTAATAATTCATTTCATACTTTCAGTAACTCAAGCACAGATCAATCAACCTTATTGATTTAAGCACAGATTAATCAAAACAGTATTGTTGTTGTTATTATTATTATTATTATTATTATTATTATTATTATTATTATTATTATTATTATTATTATTATTATTATTATTATTATTATTATACGAGTGATTAACTCATATAAGCTGAAAACAGCCACCCTTATAACAGTCCAGTCCGGCCTAGATGACCAGGCAGACTTGGCACAGAAGGGCCTTGAGAAGGGAACAGTATTGTTGTCACTTTGTTATCATGTGTTCCGAGCTGTAGAGAGGCCCCAGCTTATGGAATAGCAGGACCCAGCAGATTAAAGGCAACACATGCAGACTCCTGTCTCCATGTCGACCAAATACTGAAGGGGTCAAATTTAACATGAAAACTGACCATTACTGGACATTACATTCTCAAACTTCCTTTTGAAACTCTCCAAGATTCCTGCAGCTTTCCATCTGAAGTAGGACATTTCAGGCACAGAGAATCGGCTACTGCCGAGTCCAGTAGATGGCTTATCATTAAGGAGCCACCATACAATGTACTGTTGGACAGCAGGTTTATGGGCTCAAAATTAAACTGAGACTATAGCAGCTTTTATTTATAGCCTGTCATATTCCTCAGCTGAAATAGTGACTGAAATGTTGCTGCTTTGTTTCACTGGTGATGATTAAAGGTTTCCACTGAATGGTCCTTCTAATTTCATTCTATTTGTGTGGATGTGACGGATCAAAAACACAAAAAGCTAGCTCCAGATGTGGGCACCTCTCTTCCTCTGCCTTGGACTCCTTGCAATTCCCAAATGGGAGACATGGAGGCGGGTGGAGGTGGAGGAGGGTTGTGAGCGAGTGGAGGAGTCATTTGGCACAAGCCCTCAAAAAGAAGCAGCAGCGTGGGAGCTGAAGACTCGGAGCTGAACACTCCACACTGAAGACTCGGAGCTCATTTCTATAGGAGGAACTTTAGGCGATGATGCAGAAGTTTCTGTCAGCTATGATGACTCTCTGGGCCACCATGATATTGATGAGTCTTCATGAGTTGGTAGGATGCTCTGCTCAGGTGAGTGCTAGTCTGATCCAGACTGACTGAATGTTTTATAAACTGCATTTGATCCTCTTAAGATTGCTTCTCCAGTTAATAATAAAATTCAAATAAACTGAAACGTGATTCTGCAAAGAGAGGGATCTCATTCTTCTGCAGAAAAGCTAAGAAACATCTCTACTAGGACCCTAGGGTTTAGACCACTTGGGAACCAATTGTTTATCATTTTATTATCACCCAAACTGTAGACAAAATATGACAACTTGAGACTTAAATTTGCCTTGAAAATATGAAATCTTGATTTTGACCTAAGAAAGTTTTGAAGCAGTTGTTTTCTTTTGAATTTACCTTGCATCAGCAACAAAAGACATTTTTTATATCAAAATCTGGCATCAAAGGTTTTACTTTAGATGAGCAGAAACATTTCAGACACCCTCACTACTGAAGTCAGAGCTTTTGATCCATCTTTCCTGACGCCTATCATCACTCAGGAACAAGACGCCAAGATACAGGAATTTTCCCACTTACGGCAGAGACTCACCTTCTAGTCAGGACATAGACTCCCACCCTTTTCCAGTCACGAACCATGACCTCAAACTTGGAGGAGCTTACTCTTATCCTGGCCACTTCACACCTAGCTACAACAAACCCCAGAGCACACCCAAGGCTTGTGACAGAACCACGTAATTTACTGAAGCATAGAAGACCAGAAACAGCATTAGACATGCAGATTCCTTTTCCTTAATCTCCCAAGTGACAGGAGTAACTATTTCCTTGAGGTGTGAGTGGAAGATCCTATGGGTCTGGCATTACTTCCAAACAGTCCCTGATAATGTGTTTTATTTGACCCGGTTTGTCAAGACCCAAGTTAAGTCATTGGCAAGATCATGAATATAGGTTGCTGCTATCACTTCTCATGCATACTTTGGACTTTTTTCCACCATTGAGGTGGGATTCCACATACCTAGAATCAGTTTGTGATGCTGAGGATCAACATGCCCCGTCCTGGACTACCACCCCATTGTCAGAGCACCTGACCTACAGGAAGTGGGCCAGCGAGGAGTTGACAGGAAAAGAGACAAACCATTTACCACGATTTGTCTTTGGAGTTTTTCTGAAGTGATTGAAAATTTCTATTGAATTTATGTTAGAATATGATCCAAAATTTAATCTGCACCTGCAAAGACACACCATCTGGTGAGTTTGGGTGTCTGCGTTTTGGGTTTGAATGGGCATGATTAATACGTTTCTGTGGTCTGTTAAACTGGGGTTATTAACATGAACATACAACACATTCAAAATTTAGATTTCCCTGTTTGTTAAGAAGTATACAGTAATGTGGTGATTTTACCATGCCTTTGTTCACCCAACAGGAGTGTTCGTCCACTCATGACCTGCTGAACTCACTGCGGCAGGTAGAGAAGATGTTGGCCATACAAGAGACCTCATACCAGCAGGGTCTGCGCTCGCTCAGGAAGAAGATAAGTGCCATGCACAACAGCACCATGGTAGCATTTAAAACCGGCAAAAATGGTGAGGGGTGGTGCTGCCTCCTCCATCAGGGAGTCTCTGTACCTCTGGTGGAATAGAAACTGACAGGTTTCCAGAAGTGGTAACAGGCATGTTCCCTAATGAAACAACCTCTCAGTGGGAGCAGCTCTAGAGTGGTAGAAAGTCCAACCCCTCTCAAGGAAATTTGTTCCAGGGCCAGAGCCTTGCGTTGAGGTGAGCGACTATATCTAGTCGGAACCTCTCAACCTCTTCCCCACCAGAGAGGTGACATTCCATGTGCCAAGAGCCAGCTTCTGTAGCCGAGGATCAGACCGTCAAGGTCCCCGCCCTTGACTACCCTCACTACCACCTGTGATCTGTATTGACTTTTACATACCATGCACATATCATTCCTCAAACTCTTTAGCCTCTCACCCAAAAATGTCAGGGACATCAATGAGTGGATTGGTGCTGCGTCTGCAGTAATCTGAGCATTTTAACTCTCCATTGCAGTGATGAGAGCACTGAGCAGAAAGGCAAAGCTCTAAATTTATCAGTGGATCTACGTTCTAGCCCTCATCTATGGTTACAGTCCAGTATGGCAGATGGCCGTCGAAACACAGAAATTATGCCAGGGCTGAAATTTATGAAAGAATGAGATACAAGTGGCCGAAAGGAGTTTCCTACACAGGTTGGCTGGGCCTTCCCTTAAAAGTAGCGTGAGAAGCTCAATCATCCAGGAGGGGCTCGGAGTAGATCCACTGCTAGTCCACATTGAGAGGAGCCTGTTGAGGTGGCTTGTGCATCTGGTTAGGATGCCTCCTGGATGCCTCCCTGGTGAGGTTTTCTGGAAACATCCAACCAGAGGACACCTTAAGGAAGACCCAGGACATGGCGGAGGGACTATGTTTCTTGGCTGGCATGGGAACACCTTGGAGAGGGGATTGGGGTTTGCCACTGGACCTGATCTGGTTCTGATGGGACAGATGCTGTTCATAACTGAGATGAAATGCTCATTAAAATGAGAAGTTAAAGAATCAGGGTCATTATCAGAGGATAAAGGTGGACTGAAAGCAGCAGAAAATTAGCTGGCTGTGCTCTCATTAAGTATATGAGAACTAACCAAGCGGTGGGCAGGAGGTGGGGATGCAGAAAATTGAAGAGAACGCAATGTTATCTGAAATATAAATGTTGTCAGAACAATTATGGTCGATACTGAAAGCATAGGTAAAAGCAAGGTCCAGAGTGTGTCCTCTGGTGTGTGTGGGACCAGAAACCTGGGTAAAAGTAAAAGAGTCCATGAGGTTGGAAAAGTTCATGGCAAAGTGGTCTGAGGCTGTCATGAACTCCTCCTCTTAACCTCCTCTGCGGGCCGGGCTGGCGCTGCACTCCAGTTACCAGCATGCCTGTCACCGACGCTTCCCGGTGACGTCATCCCGCTGAGCCTATTTAAGGACCTGTCACAGCGGAGCCGGCACTCAGTCATCATCTAACGATAGACGCCAAGCCATTCTAAGACCTAAGACACTAACTCTACGAACCATACGGGAAGAGAACTTCCCACGCTGCCACATATCAGTCTCCATCCACCATTCTCTCCGCGCCTGGGTCTCATAACCACTCCAGCTCAGCCCATCGAACCTGACAGGATGACTGAGTCCTGAGTAGACCCAGCGGAGATCGCACAGCTGCGAGCTGAGGTAGCGCAGCTGCTCAGCCGAGTAGAACGCCAGGAGGCGGACAACGCCCAACTCCGTGTGGAGAACAATCAGCTGCGTGCTGTTACTGATCGCCTCACATCCAAACTCGATTCCGTCACCGAACTGGTAGTCCAACTCTACTCAGCCCTCCAACGACAGTCATCTGCCACTCCTAACGTGGTGGAGCCGTATCTAAGTCTCCCAGAGAAATGGGATGGGATTAAAGGATCCCCGGAGAGCATGTTGGCCGTTCTGTCAATGACTTTTGAGTGTCAGCCGGCACGCTACCCGACTTCCTGCTCTCGCGTGGCTCTGTTAACCTCCCTGCTGACTGGGCGAGCCGGTGAATGGGCGGCTGCTCTGTACCATCAGAAGTCCCCAGTCTGCAACGACTATGAAGCCTTCGTGAAAGAACTGAAGAAGGCATTCGTTCATCCCAGCAGCGAGGTCGCAGATGAGACACGCCTGCTCCAGCTTCGACAAGGCTCTCAGACCGTGGCCGAATTCACCTCACGCTTCCGGACCACCGCTGCCCATCTAACCTGGGGTGATGCCGCGGTGAAGGCTGTGTACTTGGAGGGATTGTCACCCCGCATCCGTGAGGGCATGATTGGTCACGAGGCTCCAACCACCCTGGACCAGGCGGTGGACCTGGCTCTCCAGCTGGACCGCTGCCTCCTCACCAGACCAGGAGTGAGGACGGTTCCCGTACAATCCCGAACTTTCCCCCGCCGTCAGGAGAACCAACCCATGGAGGAACCCATGCAACTGGGTCATTTGCCCCCCGAGGAACGGGCGCGCCGTTTTCAGGAGGGACGATGCGCCTATTGTGGGGCTCTGGGTCATCCCCGTGCAACATGCCCCATACGCCCGGGAAACGGTCCCTCCGGGTCGGTGTAGGAGCTGCCTCACTCGGAGTTTCCACTCATGCAGCTCCTCATCACACCACCCTCTCGGTCTCCTTCCAGCTGAGCCAAGGACCGGTCCCCCTGGTGGCCCTCCTCGACACCAGAGCTGCAGAAAGCTTTATCGATCAGGGGTTGGTCAACCGGCTCAAGATTCCACTCACCCTCCTCGATCATCCCGTTCCCGTCACCTCAGTGGACGGGCGCCCTCTCATGCCATATCCGATCACGCACCGAACCCAGAACCTCCGGATGACCATCGGAGAACAGGTAGAGACCCTTCATTTCTTGGTCATTCACGCCCCTACGACTCCTCTCATTCTGGGTCATTCCTGGTTCCGCCTCCACGACCCTCACATCTCCTGGTCCACCAGTAAAGTCATGGCATGGGGTGTTAACTGTCGCCTTCATCATCCGTCTCCAGGATCACAGCCTAGGGAGACACCACCCAAGGATGTGGATTTAACACTCCTTCCAGGATCACAGCCTAGGGAGACACCACCCAAGGACGTGGATTTAACACTCTTTCCACCCCAATACCACGATCTGGCTCGGGTCTTTGCAAAGGAGCCTACCACCAAGCTGCCTCCTCATCGCCCCTACGATCTGGAGATCAGGCTTCAGCCCGGAACCACCCCGCCTCGGGGTCGGCTGTTCTCGCTCTCCCCGGCAGAGACCCAGGCGATGGACGCTTACATCAATGAGGCTCTCCAGAAGGGGTTTATCCGACATTCCACGTCTCCTGGGGCGGCAGGGTTCTTCTTTGTGAAGAAGAAGGAAGGTGACCTCCGGCCCTGTATAGACTATCGTGGATTGAATAAAATCACCATCAGGGACCGCCATCCTCTTCCCTTAATGAGCACGGCTCTGGACGCCACTGCCCAAGCCACACTGTTTACCAAGCTGGACCTCCGCAGTGCATACAACCTCATCCGCATAAAGGAAGGAGAGGAGTGGAAAACCGCTTTCATTACACCCACTGGACATTATGAGTACCTGGTCATGCCCTTCGGCCTCTGCAACAGCCCTGCCGTTTTCCAGCGTTTCATCACTGATGTCCTCCGTGACATGCTGGGTCGTTGGGTTTTTGTTTATTTGAACGACATCCTCATCTACTCCCGCACGGCCGAGGAACACACCCAGCATGTTCGAGCCGTTCTGTCACGCCTCCTGGAGCACGACTTATTCTGTAAACTGGAGAAGTGTGCTTTTCACCAGGAGTCCACCTCGTTTCTGGGATTCATCATCTCCTCCCAGGGCCTGCGCATGGACCCACAGAAGGTTCAGGCGGTCGCGCAGTGGCCACTACCCAAGACCCTGAAGCAGTTGCAGAGTTTCCTGGGGTTCTGCAACTTCTACCGCCGGTTTATCCGCAACTTCAGCGCCCTGGCGTCACCATTAACTTCCCTGACGAAAACAACCAATCAGCCTCGCCCTTTCCGCCTCTCCCCGGAGGCTGTTGCTGCCTTCCATGAGCTGGTCCGCCGCTTTGTAAGCGAGCCCATCCTCCTCCACCCGGACCTAACACGGCCTTTCGTTGTGGAGGTGGACGCCTCTGAGACGGGCGCGGGAGCCGTACTGTCACAACGTGGCCAGGACTCCAAACTCCATCCCTGCGCATTCTTTTCCCGGAAGTTCTCTCCTACCCAGCAGAACTATGGGGTCGGGGACCGGGAATTGTTGGCGATAAAGTGGGCCCTGGAGGAGTGGCGACAGTGGCTCCTGGGTACCCCCACTCCTTTTCTAATCTGGACTGATCATCAGAACCTCATCCATATTCAGACCGCTCGTCAACTCAACCCTCGTCAGGCCCGATGGGCCCTCTTTTTCGAACCTTATAACTTTCACATCGCCTACCGCCCCGGCTCAAAGAACCTCAAGGCGGACGCCCTGTCCCGTCAACACACCCAGGATCCAAGGCCTCCTGAACCGAGGTCCATCCTCCCGACCGAACGGTTCTTGGCCGCCCTGCAATGGCCCCTGGAAGCCTCCATCCGGGCGGCTCTCCCGGCGGACCCGGCGCCCCCAGAGACGCCTCCTAACCGCCTTTACGTTGCGGCCGTGTGTCGACAGGAGGCCTTGAGGTGGGGGCATAGTTCACGGCTCGCGGGACACCAAGGCCAGGCTCGTACCTTCCAGTTCCTCCGCCGGGCCCTGTGGTGGCCCTCTATGAGAAAGGACGTGCGTGAATACACCGCTGCATGTGACACTTGCGCCCGGTCTAAGTCCACCACCCAACCTGGAGCCGGGGAATTGCAACCGCTCCCTGTGCCTAAAAGGCCGTGGTCGCACATAGGTGTGGACTTTGTCACGGGGCTTCCCGTTGCCGACCACCTGGACACCATCCTCACCATCACCGACCGCTTTTCGAAGGCTGTGCATTTAGTGGCTATGGCAGGGCTCCCCACGGCTAAGAAGACGGCGGTGCTCCTCCTCGATCATGTGGTGAGGCTCCACGGATTCCCCCAGGACGTGGTGTCTGACAGAGGGCCTCAGTTCATCTCACGTTTCTGGAAGGCTTTCTGTCGGTTGGTGGGCGCTTCCGCCAGTCTGTCGTCAGGCTATCATCCCCAGACTAATGGTCAGACGGAGAGAGCCAACCAGCAGCTTGGGCGTTACTTACGCTGCTTCGCCTCGTCTCAACCGTCCACCTGGCCTCGTTACCTCCTATGGGCGGAGCTCTCTCACAACCTCCAGACGTCCTCCGCCACGGGTCTATCGCCCTTCGAGACCTGCTACGGATACCAGCCCCCTCTTTTTGACCATCAGGTGCCGGAGGTGGAGGTTCCGGCGGCTCAGGATATGGTCCGCCGCTGCCGTCTCGCTTGGATCAGGGCTCGCGCCGCCATCACCCGGGCTAATACAGAGTACTCCCGACAACACCGCCGCCGCCACCGGCCCGGCCCTGTGTTACAGCCTGGTGACCGGGTTTGGCTCTCTACCGCAAACCTCCAGTTTCCGGCTGGTTCCAGGAAGCTGTCGCCTCGCTTTTTGGGGCCCTTCCCAGTCCGAGATGTCCTCGGTCCGGTCGCTTACCGGCTGCGCCTCCCTTCCACTTTTAAGGTGCACCCGGTATTCCACGTCTCACAGCTCAAGCCGGTGGTGTCTTCTCCTCTCCATCCGCCTCCGGCCCGGGTGCCGACGCCCCGAGATGTCGATGGGGACCCCGTCTACACCGTCCGCAAGATTCTGGACGCCCGCCGCCGGGGCCGTGGATGGCAGTATTTGGTGGACTGGCAGGGTTACGGTCCGGAGGAGCGTAGCTGGGAGCCTGCCCGCTCGTTTCTGGATCCTTCCCTGTTGGCTGATTTCTGGTCTCGTCGCCCTGGGCCTTCTGGAGCACGTCCCTCGCGGGGGGGGGGTCCTGTCATGAACTCCTCCTCTTAACCTCCTCTGCGGGCCGGGCTGGCGCTGCACTCCAGTTCCCAGCATGCCTGTCACCGACGCTTCCCGGTGACGTCATCCCGCTGAGCCTATTTAAGGACCTGTCACAGCGGAGCCGGCACTCAGTCATCATCTAACGATAGACGCCAAGCCATTCTAAGACCTAAGACACTAACTCTACGAACCATACGGGAAGAGAACTTCCCACGCTGCCACATATCAGTCTCCATCCACCATTCTCTCCGCGCCTGGGTCTCATAACCACTCCAGCTCAGCCCATCGAACCTGACAGAGGCATCATCAATGTGAATAATAATAAACTTTATCTATACAGCGGCTTCAAAAAAAAGCACTGCACAGAGAAATGCTAAAAACATAAATAAATACCTAAAATGATGTTGCAGGACTGAGGATAAGAATAAGCATGAGTGTGTTAAGAACAAATTAAAATCACCACCAGATATAATGAATAAAAATACTAAGAGGCAGTAAAACATAAAAAGCAAATAGTTAATCAGGATGAAGCCTAATTTATTCCTCTCCGTCAGCTCGGCGAAGGAGAGACACGCACTCATGGGAGGGACGCGGACAGAGTCGTTTTGCTCTGACTTTTCCATCTCCAGGGGAGTGTTGCAAAGCAATTCCCCGCCCAGACAACAGAGGGCGTGGCGCTGTTCTGTGGTACCCTGTCATGTATCCAGTCCAAGATAGTGCATTTACTAGTGTGTTTATATTTGTTTTAACATGAACAGTTTTGTCCCTCATTCTCCACCTCTTCATGCTCTCGCCACCTCTAAACCGTCATTTCCGTCCACGAATAAAATGCTTGCTTCGTATCTTTTCACTCCTCAAGTCACGAGTAAATAATTTTTCATATTTTTAGAGTCATTCCGCAATGTATTTTTCAAGCAGTTCCATATCTGCCGCTAGATATGGGGGGCAGCAGTAGCTCAACAGGTTGAGCTGGTTGTCCAGTAATCGGAAGGTTGCAGGTTCGATCCCGGCTCCGGACAGAGAATTCTGCTGTTGTGTCCTTGGGCAAGACACTTAACCCCACTTGCCTGCTGGTGGTGGTCGGAGGGACCGGTGGCGCCTGTGCTCGCCCGCGCTCGCCTCTGTCAGTGTGCCCCAGAGCAGCTGTGGCTACATCGTAGCTCATCACCATCAGTGTGTGAATGAGTGTGTGAATGGATGAATGATACACTGTAGTGTAAAGTGCTTTGGAGTCCTTACTCTGAGAGGCGCTATACAAGTGCGGATCATTTATTATTTATCATTTAGATATCTTCGGCTCTCTTTATGTGTTTGAGGTCACAATAGCGACGCTGTTGACAACAGCGGCGTCCTGACCAATCACAAGCTTGCATTCTCCATCTTGTTGGACGAATGTTTAGAAAAGAGAGCTTGACTCCGTCTGTACTTGCGAGCCTGTCGGAGAGCCCTCGAATGGACAGACAAAGGCGTTGCATGCGTCCGTCCCAACGCAGACGGAGAAGTTTAAATTAGGCTTAAGTAGCTGTGAATAATCTGGCCTTGAAGACCTCAGCAGAAGTAGCATGCCTAATGTCCAAAGGGCCATTCCAGGTTCCACAGCAGTGGAGCATCATATGCAAATGCACAACCACCAGGCGTTGTGTGCTTTGTTTTAGGAATGCATAGGAGCCCCGCAGCATTTGAGCATAGCGGTCTGTTCGGGACATACGGCAAGGTTGTTCAGCACTTTATATGTCAGCAAGAAGACCTTGAAAACTGCCCCGACAGAACATGGAAGCCAATGAAGTGATTTAAGATGTGATCTAACTTTTTCTCCTTGATAAAATCACCAACAATCACCAGTCTGCACAGCTTCATGGTGGAGGATACAAAGTCACGACACAAACTCCTGAAGGAAAGAACTGTTTGGACCATGTGGACGATAGACCACAACACAGTGAAATGGGTCCTTACGCCTGACTTTAATCAGCTGCAGTTCAAAGGAAGAAAAGTGACCAGAAGTTGTAGAGCAATGATACTCACTCCTGGTGCTGGAGAGTCGGTATCCAGCATGTTTTCCTTGTTTCTCTACTCCCACACATATAATTCAGTTGTTGAATCACTTGTGCAGCAGCTCATCAAGCTCTTCAGCTGCTGATTGAAATCAGGTGTGTTGAAGCGAGTTAAAGCTAAAAACATGTTGCATAGCGATTCTCCTGGACCAGGGGGGAATACCACTGTTGTAGAGCTAAATGGAAAATGCTTTCTAAACAGCTAGCCCTCCACCTCGACCAGAAGCGGGGCTGACTAATTTGGCAAGTGGTAGTCATAGCGTAAATAAATTAAAGGGTAAAAAGTTGCAACAACGCCACCCTGGGTTAACCCCCCATAGAAGGGTAGAATGAGGTTCGTAAGTTCAATACTCACTAACAGATGGTTTCTTTATTTACATATTCAAGTTAAAAACATACATAAGTGAAATTAAGTTAAGTTAAGTTAAGTTAAGTTAAGTTAAGTTAAGTTAAGTTAAGTTAAGTTACGTTACGTTACGTTACGTTACGTTACGTTACGTTACGTTACGTTACGTTAAGTTACGTTAAGTTAAGTTAAGTTACGTTACGTTACGTTACGTTACGTTACGTTACGTTACGTTACGTTACGTTAAGTTACGTTAAGTTACGTTAAGTTAAGTTAAGTTAAGTTAAGTTAAGTTAAGTTAAGTTAAATTAAGTTAAGTTAAGTTAAGTTCTCGGAGTCCAGTTATTAGTCAATCCACAATATTTACCCATAAAAGCCTAGGGCGAACAAATACAAAAATAACATTAAACCTGCAAAAAGTAAATAAGCAAAACACACCAAAGAATAATGATGAAATCAACGTAAAATAAACACAGCCAACTAAAAAATAGAAAAAAATCCCCCTTAACCTTTGTGGGCATTCTGGTGGTTGCCCTGGCAACCAGACGTCCGACGCCCAACATCTAATTAAAACAAACCAATGAAGATGAAACAGCAGCGATGCAGCACCCCGGGCACACCACCAGCTCTGGAGATGGGATTAGTCGTGGCGGGTCGGCGAGATGGAGCAGCAGAGGGGCCGGTGCACCGCCGACGACATCAGACGCTCAGCTGATCTAGGTGGGGCACTGTAGGCAAAGCCAGATGACAAAGCCGCTCTCAGGCCAACCAGTGCGGGCAGCCACATTGCGAACAAACAAAACTGGCATGGTCCCCCTGGATCAACACAACCCTACCCAAGCAGAGGCGAGGACTTACGGTCATTGTGCCGCTGGATCAGATCAGCCTTCATATGGCTGACACACCCACACGGGCAGAGAGCCAACAAGGAGTACTTGGATGCAGTGTTAACCCTATAACAGCATGTGCAGCTCCATTCTGCAATCACACGCTACAAACAAATTAAGATGGAAAAATGAGCATGAACTAAAGCTGCACAGGCAACAAACGAGGGAGAGTACTTACGATCGCAGCTTGCAGTTGGAGTCTCACAGTACCCCCAGCACCTGAAGTGCCATACAAGAACTGTTGTTCTGGAAGAGCAGGCAACTGCCTTTTAATGGGGGGCTCACCCCACCCTGCAATCAGTCCAATGTGAGCCACCTGGCTCTGTACTGGCCATCACACTAAGGAAGGAATAACCACTCGGACAGAGTTCAGTCAGACCAGAATAACATTATTTTCTTCCATTATCAGTTAAAGCCATTAATGAACAAAAACAGCAGATGAACATGTCCAGTAGAACATGATTTATCCGTTTCAGCAGAATGAAATCTACCAAACACACCTGACACTGGTCTTTGTTTTGGAGGTAAATGATGACTAAACTTGACCCTCTGCTTCCAGCATCCTGTCCCAAACCTGAACCCCCTGCTCACGGTCGGAGGCTGGGTCGAGTGTTCAGCATGGGCCATGAAGTCCACTTCCTCTGCAAACCTGGTTATGAGCTGATTGGTCCACAAACCCGAGTGTGTCTGGAGTCTCTAAAGTGGAGTGGCCAGCAGCCCATGTGCAGACGTGAGTCTTAAGTTATACTGACCCTGCAGGTCTTAGTGGTTGGTTCAGATTTTTCTGCGTGGTGTTTCACATTTTAATTTAACTACGAACTCCATCAGACTCCAGTGTAAACGATCAATGGTTCTAATGTGACCTTAATGACATCACAGTCGCTTTTAGTGAAGTAAATTTAGATGCTACATGTGTGTGTCTCATTTCTGAGGTTCTAATAAAGCTTGTTTACTTTTGATACTGATGCTTTCAACCTCTTCCAGAGCCGAATTATCCCATCTGTCACTTTAGTGATGTAAAAGTAAGATATTAAACTGAACCATTTTGTTTGAGGGCACTTTGAAAAACATGAGAGCTGCATGTGATTTAGGAACACTTATAGGACTTTTGAGAAAAGTGACAGGGATCTCATGGTGAGGTTTTCCGGGCACATCCAACCGGGAGGAGACCTAAAGGTAGACCCAGGACACGGTGGAGGGACTATGTCTCTCACCTGGCCAGGGAACGCCTTGGGATTCCCCCAGAGGAGCTGGCCCAAGTGGCTGGGGAGAGGGAAGCCTGGGCCTCTCGCCTTAGGCTACTGCCCCCGCGACCCGAATCCGGATGAGCAGATGAAAATGGATGGATGGATGGATGGACGGACGGACGGACGGACGGACAGACGGACGGACGGACGGACGGACGGATGGATGGATGGATGGATGGAGGGGATCTTATTTGTGCCATTATTTAAAACATCAGATCAGGAAAAATTTAAGATCAAAAAGTCAAATTTAGAACACTTTGGCCTGCAGTGTGAATGCAGAAATACATTCATGTAGTATCAGAAAAGTATTGACGGTGGTTCTTTTTTTTTTTCAGGCCTGAACAACACCTCCAACTCAATGGCTTCCTTTTCTGCAGCTGCTTCCTCCTTCCCTGCCTCTGCTGCCTTATCATCCTCCTCAGAATCTTCACCATCTTCTGTTTCACCTCCAACCTCTTCATCCCTGTTGTCCTCCATTCGACCCTCGAACTGCACACACTTCTTGGGTTCAACCCGCTGTACCTGTGATGTTGGCTTCACCATATCTGGTCGCGACAACAACATCTGCACAGGTAGAGGAAGATGTACTCTAGGGAACGTAATCATGATTATTATTGCACGGCCTTAATGTTCAAAGCTGTTTAACACACCCGTCAATCAGACTAAAGATGTTTTAAAGATCTTAGTGTTGCACTTATGTGTTTCAGATATCGACGAATGCCATCTTTTCCCTCTGGCCCAGCCAGGCCAGCTATGTGTCCATGAGTGCATAAACACACCAGGCAGCTTTCACTGTGTCTGTCCACCCGGCTACAACCTGGCTACAGATGGCCGCAGCTGCACAGGTTGATCCCAGAGACAATGTCGTGTGATGAGGATAATAGTAAGGGCTTCTTTTCTATCTCACCTTTAACCTTTGTATCTCAGACATTGATGAGTGTGAGAACCACACCTGTGCAGAGGAGCAGCTGTGTGTGAACACCTTCGGGGGATTCCAGTGTGTGACGGTGGTGTGCCCAGATGTCAAAAACGCAACATACATCAAGACGTCTCCCATGTAAGCGTAGAAGCATTCAAATTATTTTTCCTATAAAACAATTTAATACTTTAACCATCTGCAGAAGATTAGTGAAGATGTGGTCAATAGGTGTGGAGAGTGGAGAGCACACCGATAAAACAACCTAACCTATGAAGTGGGATGAATGTTTGGTTGAATAGTTCCTTGTTGCAACACGGCTTGGAAACAAGCATATTAATGTTAGAAAATCTAAACCTGCACTACAAGGTTAAAACTTATAATTAGCATGAGCAGCACAGCTAAACGTGTGTGTAGCGTACCCTACAAGAATGCACTCCTGTAACATTCTCCTGTTGGTTGTTCTGAGCAGCTTTGGAGGATTGAACGATTGCACTTTTACGCATTAATTAGAAAATAAAGGTCCTGTCTGAGCACCCTCAAGGATAGCATCCATGGGCAACAGTGGCTCTGGGGTTAGAAACCCTGACCATTTCAATTGGTGGGTTGCCAGTTTGAACACAATCTCCAGCCATGTCCTTGTTGTGTCCTTGGGCAAAGCGCTACACCCTCTTTGCTTGCTCTTGGTGGTCGGTGGTGCCAGTTGTATAGCAGCCTCTCTTCTGTCAATGTGCTCCAGGGCCACTGTGGCTATGATGAAGCTCATCACCATCAGTGTGAATGACTCTACTGTAAAACGCTCTGGAGTCCCTGACTTAGAAAAGCACCATTCAAACCGGGAATATTATTTCCAATACTGTCTGTTTCGCTTCCTAAACAGCAAGCAATGGGTCACAAAGAATCTTTTAGGATATCTTGGATGAGAAGAGGTCCTTTGGGTCAGGTGACTGAAAAGTAGTGAGAAAAAAGGAACAGAGCTTGAGCGCAGGCTGCAGCAAAACAACATCAAGGAGCACAAAAACAATCCTTACAGCTCGGTTTGGCTTCCAACTTGGCCAGATGGCTGAGAGCGAGAGAGAGAGCCAGCAAGTCCTCAGTTGCTCTCACTCTGCTGCCCGGGTGAGAGTCATGCACGCTAACCAGTCAGCCAAAGTGACATCCCATTGGCCAAGTAGCCAGGGCGCATGATCAATCGGGATACAGTGACACTCATCTTGTCACGTTTGTTTCCTGTGGCTAGAAATGTAACCCTGAATATTAATGTCCCTTCTTTTGTGTCATCATGAGGACATGATCAGCCTAGGGGTGCTGAAGAGCTATGCAGTCTGTGTGCATGCTGAAAATTGATTAGATCACAAGGTACTGAAGATGTCTGATTTTAGAATCAAATATCATTGTCTTCAGCTGACTTGGGCCAGATGGACAGTGAGATGTTATACTGGAGCTCCACAAGGGACAGTCTTGTTCCCTTGTGGGGCTCCAAGTCTCACAACTCTGTCTGCAAAAATGATCAAAGACAGCTTTTGATAAAGCTGAAAATACGTACTGAAAAGGAATTTTAATATGTAATACTTGCAAATGTTCATTGTTAGCTGTCAAAATAGGAAATTAGGCTTAGTTTAGCTGTAAAAGTAGATTTTTCAAGATCTAAATCTCTATTTCATTAAGATTATTTGATGTTATAAATCTCAACCTATTGTGATTTCATGATAGGTGGATAGAAGTATACCAAACCAGATGACTAGAAGCACTAATTATGAGGAAATATTTATTTGGTTGCTTATTTCTTCGTTGCAGCAACAGGTCCTGATAATAAATCTCAAATAGTAGATAAGCCTAAGTAAAGGCTAACCTTTACCCTGTTAATCCCGTTAACCCTTCACAATGGCTGCTGTTTCTCACAAGGAGCTCCCGACAACCCATCAGTCACACATGTCAAAATGCAGCATCGTAGGTATTTATAAAACGTGTGGTTTGGTATTTTTATCAGAGCATTCTCTGTAATTGTGACTGTCAAAGAGATTTAGATTTTCTTCATGGACTTGAGTGCTTTTGTTTGAACTTTTCTCTGGTTGCGTTGTATGTTTATACTTGTTATGATTGCAGTTCTATTTGTTTAGCTGAATAACTGTGGTAATCTGCTACCCATTTCATTTAAACATATGTATGATTGTTTTTGTTTTTTTACATAATATGTGATTGGTAGTGAGATTAACTGGATTTGCAGTGTTTCAGCCAAATGTTTTTTTTCTGTCTTATTGTTTTATTTATTGTCAGAATATTTTGTCCTGATGAAATAACCCTTTGGTTTGAAACACTGCAGATATGCAGGTCCTGTGGTGAAGAGTTAAGTGTCCATGCTTTTCTTTATTTGTCTCTAAATATTTCAGGATGCACCAGGATCAGCATTTGTTCTCGTTTCTTACAGCATTACTAACATTTGTACCACAGCTAGTGAATTGGTCAAAACAATTTGTATGAACAACAAAGCTTAAAGTGATATTTCACTAATATTTTTAATACATGTGCAGTGATCTCTAGTAGGAATGAATGCCATGTAAGTTGTAAGCTCCAGTGCACCAGCTACAGGAACTAGAAGTGAACCAGATCAGAGCTGAGCTTCAGACGGCAGGATCTGGAATCTTATTTCCTGATATTTGGACATCTCTGCACTGATTGGCTAACAGCAACACAACTCCACCACGTTTGCTCTGCAACATTTATCTCCACAAATATCACAAGCCTGAAGGAGTCTAATGCTAACGCTAACGTTTAGCTTCTACTACTCAAGACATTCTCTGCTGTTTCCCGGACGCTAAACCAACAACCCCCCCCCCCCCCCCCCCACCACCACCACCACCACCCCCCCACCCACCCACCCATTGTGAGTCAAGATGGGTGACGACTCCATTAATGAAGTGAGACTATTTTCATGTTAAACCTGAATGAAAAACTCAGAGTGACTGATTATAATCAGAAATAATTATTAAAATATTTTTTTTTTCAGTGAAGTACCACAGCACACCAGGTCGGGGGGGTGTCTTGAGACAAACAGTTAAAGTTGTCTTGCTTCAGTTTGCCACTCACCTGTTCGGGTAAATGAAACTATAGGAAAAAACGTTCATGTTTACATCTTCAAGTAAAACACTGTTGGGATTCAAATGATCACATGATTTAACTTCCTGTTCGCCTGTTCAGGTGTGTTGGTTACATTTTACAGGCCTCTTTATAACTCAAAGATAGTTTTAGTTTAAATTCTCCTTAAATGTTTTGAGAACCAGCTGCACGTAACTGCGTCTGAATGTCATAAAGATGGAGCCGATGGCTGCCCTTAAATAAGAAGCCAACACATTGTGTGCTTTAAATAAGCAGAATGGAGTCAGAAAACTGAGGAGACAATGGAACAACAATCACACCAAGCAAGGATGGCAACCAGAAACCTCATCCCTCAGAGAGCAGTAATTACAAAACAATGAGATGAACCTGTAAGTGAGCCACTTCCCTGGTAACGCCCATCATTTAGCTGCTATGGTTTGGTGCAATTCCCAGGCTTCAGTCGTCTTTATCGCCCAAGAAGTGATGAGCTATTGGTTTAGAATGTCGGTCACCCAGGAAATGATAGAACAACAAACGAGATCCACACAGAGTCCATCTGAGAGAATGTTTATTCCCTTGTTTGTTCTACAGGTGGCTCGCGGTGGAGGGAAAGGCAGCCATGATGCTTAGCATTCCTAAAAGGCTCTTTCATGTTTCAGATGAGAGACCAAAATAAATGTAGGCAATTATAAAAAAGATCTTAACAAAAATAATCTTTAGTGTGTAGAAAGTTTGTAAAGGCTAATTAACATTTTTCTACCTGTAGATTTCAAAAACGTGGCTGCTGCTCAGGAAACAGTGGAACTGACCCCCCCACCCCACCCCACCCCAAACACACACACACACACACACACACACACACACACACACACACACACGCACACATCTAGGATAAACATAATTGTACTCATTTTAAATCATTTAAAGACAATAGCAGGTGACAATTTCAGGAGTTTGAGCCAGCCCATCTGGCCTAAACTGAACAACAACGCGGTCTCAGGAAGAACAGCCACTGAGATTCTTCGGCCTGTTTTTGACCTCAGCCTCATTTTATATCACACAAAATTTTACGATGTTAGCTTCAGTTTAACCCGCTGGATTAGATTTACTAAAACTCTGTAGTTTAACCCTCTGGAGGCAGGCGTTGCAGATTTGCAACACTAAAACCTACCTACCTGGCTACTCCACATACATGAGCATTTTTTAACTCAGAGGTATGCCTGAAGGACTTAGTTTGTCCTTGTTCGTCCTTTTATCAAAACTTATTTAGAGCCTGAGAGGGTTAATAATTTACAATAAAAAAAATCTCCCTATTGGCCATTTTAAGGACATGCCAAAGTATAGATATGTCTGTAGAAATAATTATATCAGATATTTTTACTGTCAGTGATGTGTTCATTCAAACTGAATTATGTTTAGAAAGCATCACTTCTCAACACAAGTCATCATGTCTTGGTCAGACATCGAGAACAAACAAAGCCTGTTGAATGGGATCAGTCAGAAAGTGATGTGGCGAAAGCTTGCTACACACTCCAATTTCATGTTTGTTTACTCCAAAGTCACATTTGATCATGAGAGGTTTAAAGATTTCCTGTCTGAACATGTGGTTTGTGTGTAGTCTTGTTTTTGCCGTGTGGCCGGACACCACACGCTGTCTGACCTAAACTGGTGCTGTTTTTTATCGCCGCATTTGTGGTCTCGTGCTATGAAAACTGACGTTTTTACAAATGGCCCGATACTGAAGCGGTCAAACTGTGGATGAAAACTGACAATTCCTGGAGGCTACACTCCCATGGGAACCAGGCCAAAGCAGTCACAGGAGACATGGTAACACTTTATTTTATTAACATTACTAAGTGCATTATTGTGCCTTAATGAACAAAAATCCCTATATTAATGTTTCTAATATTGTTAACTATTAAGTGATACATCACATAATATTGAGCAGGTATTCCTGCTTCATTTAACAGTTTATTATTGCCTAATAGTGCACTAAGTAACGTTAATAAATGGACCCTGATTGTAAAGTGTTACTGAGGACAGAATCAAACCAGCCAATTGAAAGAGACAAACCACCTAAATCGCATCTGCATGCGTTGTGGATCTGGATGCAGAGCTCCGGAAAGGTATTTTTTTCACATGCCGCGGATCATGAAGTTAAAGAAATTACATGGGTGTTTTACGTGTGTTAGCAAGGTGCATCCAGTTTATTTCTAAATGACAGCCATGTCAGAAGCAATACAGAGGTGGTGCGGGGTTCTGCTCTACATCGGGCGGAGGTACCTGTTCATCATTACCCCAGCAGATCGGGGCTAGCTCTGGTGTCTGGGAATGGTTGTGCCCTCTGTGCAGCGGTACTGGGACTGAGTGAGTAAGGTGTGTGAACTCGGGGGTGGGCGGCTGCGGGCGGGCGGGCCTGGGGGCTTGCCATTGTTATCTCCCAGGGCTCTGACGGCTGCTGATTGCAGCCCCCAGGGTAATCCTCTGTGGGAGTCGGGTTGGGGCTTCTCCGGCGACTGTCTCCCTGGGGTTTCTGCGCTCCGGGGAGACCCTTGGATTTCTCGGGTTTGGAACTTCTCCATCTTCCACACGTCTGTGGCCCCTCACACTCACTGTTGGACACTCCTATAGAGAAACCTTACATATACAAGTGTGTGTACACACACAGGTGCTCACATGGCACTCTCATGAGGATGGACTTGGGCATTTTCAGGACACCCCCTGTGTGGTGGCTGTAGTCGGCACCAAATGCACTTTGAATTATTACCATGTGTTTCTCAGCAAAACAGTTACTTTTATATATCCTCATGTTGTTAGCTCAGTGATAGTTTGGTCTTGTTGTATTTCTGTGTGTCCATCTTCTCTCTCTCTCTCTCTCTCTCTCTCTCTCTCTCTCTCTCTCTCTCTCTCTCTCTCTCTCTCTCTCTCTCTCTCTCTCTCTCTCTCTCTCTCTCTCTCTCTCTCTCTCTCTCTCTCTCTCTCTCTCTCTCTCTCTCTCTCTCTCTCTCTCTCTCTCTCTCTCTCTCTCTGCAGGTCTAGAAGATTCTTGTTCATCATTTATTGTTTTTGTCAACCCCCCTTCCCCACCTCTTCTTTCTCTCGCTACCCCATTCTCTCACACTTCTGCAATTGTGTCCGTTGGGATTTTAAACAACCGAAAATATTTCTAATAAAGTTTTGGTATCAGGGGTGGCATTATAGCAGAAACTATAACGCTCCACCAGTGAGAATAAAACTGGACACGGTAAAAAAAATAAAAATAAAGAAGTAGAACAGAAACTGAACTGTATCCGTACTGCGTTCTGCGTGAAACAAGCTTGAGTGTCAGCTCCTCCAAGTCTGAGGCTGTGGTTATTTACAGAGAAATGGTGGAATGTTACCTTCAAGTTAGGAGTGAGTTTCTGTTTAAGTACCTTGTCGTCTTGTTGCTGAGTGATGGAAGGGTGAAGGAAAGATGGGCCAGTGGGGAGGAGTTTTGTCTTCAGTAATGAGGGTGTTGTTTTGGGTCTGACATGGTGAAGGAGCTGAGCTGAAGGGCATAATTCTGGATTTACTAGTGTGTCTACACTTCAGCTTTTACTTAAAGCTATACAATTTGGACCATGAAGGAAGGAATGAGCTCTGAATGCATGTCATACATGCAAAAACTCCAAAAGCACTGCAGTTAATTTGCTCTTCAGAATTCTGTACTCATGACGCTGTGGTAATCATGATCGTTCACAGTGTGGTTCACTGACAGGCCTGATTTTATCATTTTTTTCTGATTATATAGGGTGTTTGTAGAGAATTACCACAGTAGACTCAGCACACCATCCTGTGAAGTTTCACTTCAGGGATTTAAAACAGTTTTGCAGATTTATGTCCTTTGTTAGTGTTCACAGCACTGCTTGGAAGTCTGTGTTGCTAAAATCTGAAAAGTATGTTTGTCCTGTTTGTGTCTCCTAGGCGCTGTGAGAGGAACCCTTGCATGTCGGGAGACAAAGTTTGCAACCAAGCTCCAAACTCCATCTCCTTTCACTTTCTCGCTGTGGTTTCCAACATGTCTGCCCCTCGCATCCTTTTCCGGGTGTCTGCAGCTCGAGTGCTAGGCGATACGCTGCGATTTGGCCTGGGTGGTGGCAGTGGCCGGGGTCACTTCAGTGTGCAGCGCTCAGGTCGACAGACGGGCACCCTGCTCCTAGTGATGCCCATCCAGGGTCCGGCCACACTGGAGGCTGAGGTGGAGATGAGCGAGCTGGAGCACAACATCTTGCTGGGTCGCTATCTCACCAAGGTGACCTTGTTTGTGTCTCCATTCATGTTCTAGAAGGAACACTGAAGAGAAGTTCAGTAAAATAATGGATTTGACATCATTTAACTTTAGAAAGTGTTTGTCTTGCATTACTTTGGTAGTCTTAAGAATTTTAGCCCATTTTTTATCAATGCTGAACTCTGAAGGAGCCACAGAAAAAGATGGAACTTGTTTCTTTCTAAAACCAAACTGATACTCAGCATATGGTGGTTTTAATCCCTGTGGGTTGGGAGGGAGAGAGACTACAGCAGGGCTATTCAATCCCAGGCCTGGAGGGTCGGTATCCAGCATGTTTTAGTGTTTTATCTGCTTCAACGCACTTGATTCAGTGGTTAAATTACCTGTGCAGCAGCTCATCAGGCTCTGCAGAAGCCTGTTAATCACTAACTGATATCAGGTGTGTTTAAAATGGGTTAAAACCTAAATGTGCCCTCGAGGCCCAGAACTGAATAGCTTTTGTTTCCGCTTTCCTGTCACTCTGCCATGTAATACCTTCTATGCACCATTAAGTTTTACTTTGAAAGGTTGGGGACTCTGTATCGTGAGTTTTACTCTTAAAATGTTTTATTGTAAAAGAGAAGGTGGGAGTTAAGCTGGAACACCCAGAGAAACCCATGCAAGCACAGGGAGAACATGCAAACTCCATGCAGAAAGATCTCAGGCTGGGATTTGAACCTCGGACCTTCTTGCAGCAAGGCAACAGCATTGTTCCACTGTGCAGCCCTTGATGGAAATCAATACATTAAATGTTTGGTCAAAAAAGAGAATAATCTAAGCATCTTGAATTTACTGTTCATAATGATTGGATCATGATCCATCCATCAAGCTGTCCTCTGATCCAGTGGAGATCAGGACAGATGGAGATGATGGTGATCGGAATCCGTGACCGATACGGTCAGGACTCGTCTCACAAAATAAACCAAGGTCATATTTTACTGATGATTTGACTGTTGTAACCCTTTTTAGGGGGGTTCTGCATGTTTCATCTGTGCACTTTGAGTTTTATGTTGTTGAATTCGGTTAAAATCGTAATAAAAGTGGTCTCATGGTCTCCCCAACAAACTCCTTCATAAACTGCAACTGGTCCAGAATTCAGCAGCCCGTATTATCACCCCGGTTCTTTAACAGCTTCACTGGCTCCCAGTGAAATTCAGGTCCATCTTCAAAATTCTCCTCCATACCTTCAAAGCAATCCAAAACCTCTCTCCTCCATATATCTCAGACCTTATAAGTATTCACACCCCATCCAGTTCTCTCAGATTTTCTTCTTCCATCCATCTTGCGGTTCCTCCTGCCCATCTCGCTACCATGGGGAGCAGAGCTTTCAGCCGCTCTGCTCCTCGTCTCTGGAACTCACTTCCCTCAGACATCAGGAACGTCGACAGTTTTACCCTTTTCAAAACAAAACTCAAAACACATATGTTTAAATCTGCCTACAACCTCTGATTTTATTGAACTGTTTCTCTCTTTGTTTTTTCTTGTTTGGGTTTCATTATTGTTTTATTGTATTTTATTAAGTATTTTCTGTCAAGTGACCTTGGGTGTTCTGAAAGGCGCTTTCAAATAAAATGTATTATTATTATTATTAAAATTGTCACACTGTGTGTTTTCATGTTTTCTTGTCTTCATTGTTGCTGAAAAGCTAAAAACCCAAAAATGGTTCTCATCACTTTCTGTAAGCTCGGTTCTGGTTCAGGGTGGCAGGTAGGTCCATGTAGTTCTCATCAGTCCATGGGGGACAAGTTATCAGTCTATTGGGGACAGGTGATCAGTCCACGAGGGACAAAGACAGAGGCAGACATAAACCCACAGCTGGTCGAGAACATTAGTCCTCCAGGAAATGCATACAGAGAAGATAGTCCAGCTGAGATTGAACCTGATGCCTTCATACAGTGAGATTATGGTCCATTCAGCTATATTGCTACTATTATTATTATTATTATTATTATTATTATTATTATTATTATGGAACACCCTTGACTACTCTGACTGCTAAAACTCTTCACTCCAAGGAAACATAACATGTTTCTGTCTGCTGGACTGAAGAATGTACCACCGATGTGTGAGGCGGCCTGAAGCCTCCACCAGCCAGACAGAACACACATAAAGATGGACAGCAGACATGTAAATAAATACACACCATGTCTGCAGAGATGCTGATGCACAGAGGTACAACAGGAACATAGGTCAAGAGGTTGAACGGGTTGTCCAGTAATCGGAAGGTTGCAGGTACAATCCTGGTGTAGAGTACCAAAGGCCAACAGTTTGGTTATTTGTCCACTGTAAGGTCAGAGGTCATCACACGGAGGTGTCCTGGCTGTTTCGTTTGCCTGGAGTATTGTGTGCAACATCTTAACTGTCTGGCCTCCAAACCAGACAGCACACTGCTCCACAACCTTGTTACCAAGAAGGGAAGTCATGATAATCTTAGCTGGAAGCCCAAGGTCCCATGCAGAAGACAAGACTTTTGCTCTCTGAATAAAGCTCATCTTTCCTGGCTCATAAATGACTTATAATTATGAGCATCATATAATCATATTTTGTTGAATGAACAATGTGTGTAAATTCAAAGTGTTTTAATAATGTGTCCTATACTTTACATTAATGAATGATGGGTTGAAATGAATCATTTTCCTGTAATCATTCATTTCAGATCATAAATTACACCAGATCAGTAATTGTTGACTTTAGCGTTGATCTATCAGTATGAACACAGTAATGTCACCTTATTATCATCAATGGTTAAAACATTTGTGCTTCACATAATCTGTTTAATGGTTTTACTTCACACTAAGATTAACCTCTATCTGAGGGAAGGAGGGATTTCCTGAGGTATTTTGGCAACGCCTTTTAAAACTCGTCAGATTCTGATTTGTCTCAATTTGTTAACAGTTAATAAAGGTTAGGTCACTTCCTGATCCAACCAGTTCTTAGCCGCCTTCGGGTTCGGCCGACCGGGTGAGCAAAGCACTTGGGACCATCTTCTCTTTTGATTCAAACCAAAGCCTCTCTGCAACGCTTGTGAGTGCTATCAGATGCAAACGCCAGCTTCCCGCCGTCACCTGTGAGGTATTTCACTCATTATCTTGTACAACCATCATTTCATTCATACTTTGTCATGTATTACCATTAGTTTCAAATAATAGAATTAAATTAATTTTTACTACTATATCCTTGACTCTTGTCTGAATTAATATGAAGTGTGTGTTCCCTGAATAGTCCAAAGAACCTAAGGTAATATTATATCAAATATTCAAAGACCAATCAGATTGATAATTATGTTTATTTATGTTTATTTATTTGGCAGACGCTTTTATCCAAAGCAACATACAATTTATAACCTATAGGGCATGTTGTGATCTGTGGGGGAAACCAGAGTACCCGGAGGAAGCCCACGCATGCATGGGGAGAACACACAACTCCACGCAGAAAGGCCGCAGCCGAGTTTCGAACCTGCAACCTTCGTGCTGCGAGGCAACACTGCTAACCACTGCGCCACCATGCAGCCTTATTTATATGGAATATCATATCTTATTGATCATTTCACAATATGTAGCACAATTCCACTGTTGTGTCCTTGAGAATGACACTTAACCCAGCTCGCCTGTCAGTGCGCCCCAGGGCAGCTGTGGCTACATAGTAGCTCATCACTATCAGTGTGTGAATGTGTGTGTGAATGGATGAATGATGAACTGTAGTGTAAAGTTCTTTGGAGTCCTCTGACTCTGAAAGGTGTTGTACAAGTGCGGGTCGTTTACCATTTAATCCCAGTGTTAATCCCAACAAAAAATCAAGTCCATATAATTATTTGCTATATAAAATTAGACAATTTATGGATTTTGGAAAAAAATGTATTAAGGAGCTAAGTTTCCATTAAACTCTTGCCCAAAACCAGGTGTAAGCAATCCTGCTCGTCAACAGCCACTAAGCACCATGGTTTAGTTGTTTCCTTTGTAGCCTCCGGAAATGGTCTGTTTTCCCATATACAGGTCGACCTCTTCAGTATCGGGTCATATGGAGACATAAGTCTTAACTGGGGCTTTAATCTGCAAGAAAGATACTGTACTTGCCCAAGGTCCCTCGCAAGCTCCCTCTCATCTAAGACTGCTTTGCTTCACAGAACAAGATGGATGAACTTCCTCCATAATTAAATCATATAATGAACAAGATGAGTAAATAATCATATGGTTGAATGAACAATAATGGTTGAAGAATAATAACAATGTTTTGATTAATCTGTGCTTAAATTACTGTGGTTGAAATGAATATTATGTTATGATCAGTAAAGTTAGATTTAACGAGTGAATCACTATCTACTGACAGCTCACACACTCAGACACGTGACGATGACAAGGTTAAACTAATATCATGACACATTGCTTTCTGTTCCACGAATCAGAACTCCTGTATCTGACGCGAGGCGTGTTTTCTGAGGTTTGTTGGTAAAACCCTTTTTACATGTCAAATTGTGATTTGTTAGTAAATCAAAATATGACGATTATCAAAACAGAGCTCACTTCACTGTGAGTCAATTCTTGAGAAAGCTTCAGACCGACCATCCGGAGCAAAACCTCTTTAACCCAGAGCATCTTTTGACAAGCTGTCAAAAACCTGTTGCACACTACAGCTGACCACAAATGGTTCCTTCTGAATAAAGCTGAACCACCTTCGACTCCTTAAGAGTCCTTCCATAGACGCAAATACCTACCTGTTGTGACCTGGAGACATCCCGAGACCGGTTTAGTGGCACTGCAGTTGCTTCTACGGACTTCGGTACCTTTGGGGTCTACGGACTTCCTGACATCCCGGATCTACCGTGGGGGTCTTTGAGCTGGTACGTAGACTCGACAGATTGCGTCTGATGTGGTTTTATAAACCATCAGCTTATAGTTTATAGCAGACCAAATTCACTCCCACTCAGAACTCAGTTTCTTCAGATACGAGAGGTTCTGATAACATCACATTCACACATCATCACACCTCACATTCCATCCACTTAGATTCATTCATCACATAAAGTGTCCTAGTTGTCATGCTTTTAATTGTTTAGAAAATAAATGTCTTACTTTTTATAAACTTGACTCTCCTCTTGAATTAATGCGAAGTGTCTTACAATCCCTGAATAAACAAAGCATTCTAATCTTCTGGTTAAACGTTCAAAGACCAATCAGACTGAATTTCCATATTTATATAGAAATTCACAGCTTACTGGTCAAAGTGTAGGGTAGTATATTGAGCTTTAAAAGCACCCAAAATACATACGTATGCTACTCCTACACCCTGCTCCAACACACTTGATTTTAATCAGCAGGGGTCTCATTTATCAAACATTGCGCAGAATCCTTACTAAACCCGTGATTAAGCTCAGCAAAAAAAATGTACTTACGCCAGGTAGGTTTGTGATCTATCAAACATTGAGTACGCACAGCTGCACGCAATCTCCGCTTCATAAATCAGAGACTAACAAGAAAGGTTCTCAGCTGCTTTTTAGTCACATCCCACCCTCACCACGCCCACTTACTGCCATAAATAGTCAATGCAAAGTGCCTTGTGGATCTCATGCATATACATGAGCCGGCTCGTTGCAGCATTTCGATCGCCACCGCAGATCAAGGAAGCGGAATTTCACAAGCAGAAATTGAGGTACTTGTGGGTGAGGTGGAGAAATATAACAAATAAGAGAAAATCCACGGAGTGGCACAGCGTTGCTGAAGCTGTCAATGCTGTGAGTTCTTCAGAGAGATCTGTGGTGGATATAAGAACATTGTCCAATCAGGATTCGATTCCCAGACTCCCGGGCAAAAGTCAGACATGCTAACCAGTCAGCCAAAGGGACATCTCCCTTGACCAAGTAGCCATAGCACATGATCAATACGGTGACAGTGACAGGACGCTTACACGGTCACAGATGCATGATATTCTGTCTCAATTGCCCCTCGTTGATATTCAGCATTCCTTATTCCGGCTTCAGGGTGTGTGTGTGTGTGTGTGTGTTTGTGTGTGTTCGGGGGGTCGGGTGAGGGTGGGGTGGGGGAATGTGGGGGTGGGGTGGGGGGCTTGTTCCACGTGACAACGAAGCAGTACAAGTGATAATGCTGCTGGAATTCATAATTGTATCTTCTCAGCAGCAGCACTGCAGGTGCTCTCCATGTCCAACATGTGCGTAAGCCAGGTCCTTAGTCAACTTAAAGTTGCACACATTTTTCTAAGTTTTCTTTCATGAATCCCAAAGTTTGTGTGGAAAGTTGCTTACGCAGTTTTCCGACCCCATTTTGTGCGTAAGCAAGCTTGATGCATGAGACCCCAGGTGACTAACAGGCTTCTGCAGAGCTCAGTGAGCTGCTGAACAGGTGAACCAGCCACTGAATCAGGAGTACTGGAGCAGGGAAACAAATAAAACATGCTGGATAGCATCTCTCCAGGACCAGGGTGGCCTAGCCTCACTTAAACCCTTCACCATTCTCTACCTACTGCACGTCTATTTTTTTTTCACTTCTACTTTTTATTAATTGTGTTCCAGTGAATTAAAGAGAAGCTCCTGCAGATACGAGAATAACTTAGGTGCAGATTTGAAATGGTAAAAATGCTCTGCTGGTTTAAAGCCTCGATGATTCACTTCTGGTTTTCACATCTAAACAGACCATTGAAACAGGTGTTCAGTCAGCGTGGTGTATTCAAATGTTTTGGTAGATTTTTTTTTGAGAACTTATCATTTTCTCATTTCAGATCAAGCAGCAGACATCGCTGATGTTTTAAGGAATATTGCTGCAATCACAGGTGAGATTGAGTTTCCCCTTCTTAAAAGGTCCACTGACAAGTTAAATATATTATTTGTGTTGTAATTTATGATTCTTCTTTTGTCCAAGATATCTGCAAGTCACTGCTGATCCAAGTGAACATGATGGAGGGGAAAATGCACGCCATGGAGAAGCTGCTCCATAATGTGGCTTCTCGGCATTCTGAGAGCCAAACTCAAGATGATCTGCGCCTGGAGCTTTGTAAAGATGCGGAGGACTTTACCTTGCTTGACAATAACTTGCAGGACAAGGCATATTTCCAGCAAGCTGTAAGTAAACAATTGTAGACATTCAGAAAATGGTTTTTATGAAATCTGATATTTTATTTGATCAACTTTGTACAATTTATAAGGTCCGTTTTCTAAGCCTCATTGGAGGATGGAAGCTGGGAGAAAACACAAGAAGGACCATGCTGGCTGTCGCCAGCAATGCTGTTTGGTGTGGATACAGCCTGTATGGAAGAAGCAGAAAGCCAAGCTGTGTAACCTTAAAATATTTAGGCTGATCAAACGTGCGTTGATGCTTTTTACTGGACTTGTTTCATAGAATTTCATTAAATCTTTTTACAGCTGTCTGTCACAACTGTAAAACAGTTTCAGTAATCTTAAGGTTTCTTGTATATCACCCGTCTGTCCCCAGGTGCTGTGAAGACCTCGCTTCCAGACTCCACAGATAAGAACATAGAGGTGCAAATAATGGCAGTCCTTAAGCATGCTCCCCAGAAAGTCAGAGGAGAGGTAATTGATTTATGACTGAAAGCTTGTTGGAGATATTTATGTGCTAATTGCTCACAAATTTATAGCTTTAACTAATTTTAAGCTGCATGTTTATAGTTTGTTTTTGCGCCTTTAAAACATGCTTCAATCCATTCAAATTAATCTATTTAGTCTTTAATGTCTTTCCACCATCATGTGATTAATTTGTCAACATTTATAAATGTTGTAAGCTATTGTATTTTGCAGAAAATATTTTTAATTAAATGTAGTGATTAAATATAAACAGAGCAAATAAGAGACACATATTTGCTCTGTTTACATAGTTTAATGACACCTAGTGGTTATTTACTGGTACCGCCTTGACAATGACGCTCCCAATCGATAAGATGAGGATCATTTATTAGCATTTAATACAGCTGTGTAATGACGTATAAATTATTAATATAAAAAATTGTTTGATAGAATGTTTTACATACAACACGACTTATTTTGGCATACAAACAACCAATTTGTAACCAAAGACTAGGTTATGTAAAATGTGAATGAACTTTTATAAGTAAATTTGGTAAGTTTCAGATATCAATTCATTAAATAACATCAATGGGGGGGGGGGGGGGGGGGGGGGGCTAAAAATGCAGCCTGCCTAGTGTAGTCCATTTATTTAATCCGGCTCTGCTGGTGAGGAGACACCATTAGTTCTAGTAACACCTGGGCTCCCAAGGCTTATTCTGACAGGAAGGACATTATGGGACTCTTAAGGATTCCATTTGAATTATTGGAAGATTATTTAGGAGGACTGGAATGAACAAACTGATTTCATTGGTGAAGGGTTAAATGAGTGAGTGAACCCACTACCAAGGATGAACTCTGCTAACTTTAAAAATCAGCTGCTCTATTAAGCATGAAGGTCAGAGGAGCTCTAGGATGGACATGTGTAAAGGAACTGTAATGTAGAGGTAAAGTAGGGCAGGGCCAAGGTTAGCAGCTGTCATACGGTCCATCTGAAATGTTTGACTTTCATTTAGCTTGTTATGTGACAGGTTAGAGCACAGTCTCATGTTAGAGTTTTGTCATGAGAACATTGAGATACCTCACATACTGATGGCATCTAAAAATTATATTTTTCTCAAAATAAATAATTTTAATCACAATTTAAACCTACAATAGTAGAAAAACCTCGTCCCATCAATGTGCACGTCCTGTTCTCACTGATTGGATAGAAATCGCTCCATCAAATTGTAACGGCACGAAGGTTCTCTGATTTGTGCCAAAGGTCACATGTGCCCAGCTGGGTCAAGCTGGGTCGAACAGTATTGAATCCACAGATTAAACCAAGGAGCCACTATGTCTAGCCAAAATCATAACATCATCTGCTGTTCCGTCCCAGAAGAAGGACACTTCAAGCCACGATGATAATTAAATAATAATTAATAAACTTGTGATTTTATTACTGTTTATATAATCATTAATACATGATCACTTGGTTCAGGTATAAAGGTATTTTAATTACATGAAATGGATTATTATGCTTTGGGTATTATAATAATGATTAATTATAATGTTTATAAAGATGTGTTCAGCAAAGAAGACCTTCACTGTCATCCAACACAGAATTCAGATAAACAATAACTGCATCACATGTTTTTTGACGCATAACCAAGCTTTCTTCCGGAGAGAGGGGGAGTGTTCTGAGAGAGTTTGGTAAAAACTAACCATCACAGATTTCACGGCCAGTTCTGAACAAGACATTCAATTCAATTCAAGTTTATTTATATAGCGCCAAATCACGACAAGAGTCGTCTCAAGGCACTTCACATAATAAACATTCCAATTCAGGTCAGTTCATTAAGCCAATCAGAAATAATGTTTCCTATATAAGGAACCCAGCAAATTGCATCAAATCACTGACAAGTGTCAGTGACTATACAGCAATCCTCATACTAAGCAAGCATAAAGCGACAGTGGAGAGGAAACCCCCCTTTTAACAGGAAGAAACCTCCAGAGAATCCCGGCTCAGTATAAGCAGCCATCCTCCACGACTCACTGGGGATCGAGAGGACAGAGCAGACACACACACACATACACACACACACGTGCACGCACGCACGCATGCGCACACACACAAATACTAGTAATGTGTCTATAGTTATATTGTGATTTCTTAGTAAATATTCTATTTGGTGAAAGATAAACTTTATTGTATTCATCCTAGTGGATCTATAATTAAACGGATAAACTAGTAGTAGCACATCCAACGTCAAGGAAAGCAAAAAGCCATTATCAGGAGAGGGAGAATGTTTTAGTGGTTAGCAGCAGTGTGCTAGTCGATGGCCCCCTCCATGAGGCCACCACAGCTCAGCAGAACGTCGTTGTAGCATCTTCTGGGGAGAAAAACAAAGAGAAAATAAAGTTAACAGCTGAAATTGCAGAAAATAGTGCAGTTAAAGAGCAGACTGTAGAAGAAAGCAGTAGAGTGTGAAAAGTGGTCAGTGTATCCTCCAGCAGTTTAAGCCTATAGCAGCATAACTACAGAGATAACTCTGGATAATCTATCCTATTTAGATGGAGGCATGTTGGAGGCAGGGCAAGGGAGAGCCGTCTTTACCAACTGTACACTCCACCTCCCTCTACTCCCCCACTTGTCCAGATTTAGGCTAACATAAGATTTTAACCATAAGCCCTATCAAATAAAAATGTTTTAAGCCTATTCTTAAACGTAGACAAAGTGTCTGCCTCACAGACTAAGGCTGGTAGCTGGTTCCACAGGAGAGGAGCCTGATAACTAAAAGAGCTGCCTCCCATCCTAATTTTAGATATTCTGGGAATCACCAGTAGACCTGCAGTCTGAGAGCGAAGTGCTCGGTTAGGAACATATGGAACAATCAGATCACTGATGTATGATGGAGCTTGATTATTAAGAGCTTTATACAGGTGCTGGCCAGTAAATTAGAATATCATCAAAAGGTTGAAAATATTTCAGTAATTCCATTCAAAACGTGAAACTTGTACATTATATTCATGCAATGCACACAGACCAATGTATTTCCAATGTTCATTACATTTAAATTTGATATTCATAAGTGACAACTAATGAAAACTCCAAATTTGGTATCTCAAAAAATTAGAATATTCTGAAAAGGCTGAATATAGAAGACACCTGCTGCCACTCTAATCAGCTGATTTACTCAAAACACCTGCAAAGGCCTTTAAAAGGTCCCTCAGTCTTGTTTTGAAGGCACCACAATCATGGGGAAGACTTCTGACTTAACAGCTGTCCAAAAGACAATCATTGACACCTTGCACAAGGAGGGCAAGACACAAAAGGTGATTGCTAAAGAAGCTGGCTGTTCTCAGAGCTCTGTGTCCAAGCACATTAACAGACAGGCGAAGGGACGGAAAGAATGTGGTAGAAAAAAGTGTACAAGCTCTAGGGATAACCGCACCCTGCAGAGAATTGTGACGACAAACCCATTCAAAAATGTGGGGGAGATCCACAAAGAGTGGACTGCAGCTGGAGTCAGCGCTTCAAGAACCACCACGAGGAGACTCATGAAAGACATGGGATTCAGGTGTCGCATTCCGTGTGTCAAGCCACTCTTGAACATGAAACAGCGCAAGAAGCGTCTCGCCTGGGCCAAGGACAAAAAGGACTGGACTGATGCTGAGTGGTCCAAAGTTATGTTTTCTGATGAAAGCAAGTTCTGCATTTCCTTTGGAAATCAAGGACCCAGAGTCTGGAGGAAGAGCGGAGAAGCACAGAATCCACGTTGCATGAGGTCCAGTGTAAAGTTTCCACCGTCAGTGATGGTGTGGGGTGCCATGTCATCTGCCGGTGTTGGCCCACTCTGTTTCCTGAGGTCCAGGGTCAATGCAGCCGTCTACCAGGAAGTTTTAGAGCACTTCATGCTTCCTGCTGCTGACCAACTTTATGGGGATGCAGACTTCACCTTTCAACAGGACTTGGCACCTGCACACAGTGCCAAAACCACCAGCACCTGGTTCAAGGACCATGGTATCCCTGTCCTTGATTGGCCAGCAAACTCGCCTGACCTTAACCCCATAGAAAATCTATGGGGTATTGTGAAGCGGAGGATGCAATACGCTAGACCCAACAATGCAGAGGAGCTGAAGACGACTATCAGAGCAACCTGGGCTCTCATAACACCTGAGCAGTGCCACAGACTGATCGAGTCCATGCCACGCCGCATTACTGCAGTTATTGAGGCAAAAGGAGCCCCGACTAAGTATTGAGTGCTATACATGCACATTCTTTTCATGTTCATTCTTTTCAGTTGGCCAACATTAGAGAAACAAACATTTTTTCATTGGCCTTTAGAATATTCTAATTTTCTGAGATACCAGATTTGATGTTTTCATTGGTTGTCACCTATAAATATCAAAATTAAACGTAATAAACATCGGAAATACATTGGTCTGTGTGCATTGCATGAATATAATGTACAAGTTTCACGTTTTGAATGGAATTACTGAAATATTTTCAACCTTTTGATGATATTCTAATTTACTGGCCAGCACCTGTATGTGAGAAGAAGGATCTTAAAATCTATTCTGAATTTAACAGGTAGCTAATGTAGGGAAGCTAAGACAGGAGAGATATGATCTTTCTTTTAATTCTCATCAGAACTCTAGCTGCAGCATTTTGGACAAGCTGAAGACTTTTAACTACATTCTGTGGAGTTCCTGAGAGTAATGAATTACAGTAATCCAGTCTTGATGTAATAAATGCATGAATTAGTTTTTTAGCATCACTTCTGGAAAGGATGCTTCTAATCTTAGCAATATTCCGAAGGTGGAAAAAGGAAATCCTACAAACTTGTGAAACCTGGGATTTGAATGACATGTCCTGGTAAAAGATAACACCAAGGTTCCTTACTTTGTTCTCGGAGATTAATGTAATGCCATTCAGGTCAGGCGATTGGCTAAGCAATTTCCTTTTCTGGATTTCTGGTCCAAAGATGAGAACTTCCATCTTGTCTTGATTTAAAATGAAGAAGTTTAGAGTCATCCAACTTTTTATGTCCTCAAGACAAGCCTGTAATCTACCCAACCAATTAGGTTCATCAGGGTTAATGGATAAATATAACTGAGTATCGTCAGCATAACAGTGGAAGTTTATCCCATGCTGTCTAATGATTTTACCAATTGGGAGCATATGTATAGTAAAAAGAATTGGTCCAAGCACTAAACCCTGTGGTACTCCGCAAGTAACCCTGGAGTATAGAGCTCCGGGAGTTGACGTCACGTTTCCCGGCATGCAACAGTTCAAATCGAAACAGCGCCATTTGGCAGGCAGAAGCCGGCAGCTGGACTATTTGTTATTGTCAGAAAACTCAATCAAACGGGAAATATGGTAGATTCCTGTTGTGCCCCAGGATGCAGAACAGACGCGGACGACATAAGGAATGAGCCATCTACAGGATTCCCCAAGATCCGGAGCGCTGCAAACGTTGGATCATTGTAATAAAACGCACTAGTGACCGCATAAAATGAAACTGTGGGATCTCGAGAGTAAAGGATGTCGCTTATGCAGCGACCACTTCATATCAGGTACTTAAACCAACGTTTCCTCAACTGTGTATGGTGTTTATTTTAAATGCTTTTTTTTTTTTTTTTTAACTTTTTATTTATCAACTTTTACTTTACAAACACATTCCCCTTCGTACTCAGCATTCATCATATTTTTAACATTGAGTTCTGTTCATTTCCCCTCGTTCGTTTTCTAGAAGTCTTTCTTTGTTTGTGCTCTTCCGCCGTTATTCTGTCCATTCTGTACCTTTGTCTTCTTGTCTTCTCATTCCCTTCCGTGTCCGTTGTTCTTCCTTCCCCGATTAACCTGTTTTTCTATTTCTATCTTCTTGGCTTGTTTTCTCTTTCTAATCATTCATTTTTCTTCTCCTTCTTTTGAGTACTTACAATGCATACAAAACGAAAAGAAAAAAAAAGACGATAGAAAAACAAAATAAATAAAAAAGAAAAAATAATAATAATAAAAAGATTTAAAAAAAAAAAAAAAAAAAAAAAACCCCATATATAAATAAATCAAAAGGTCGGCTCATCTGCAGATTTCTTCTTTCTCTCCAGTTCTATATATCTGTATGTCTCCATTTAGCCCATCGTTTATGCATTTGTTCCCCTTTCAGTCTTAGTCTAAATGTCAGCTTCTCCATTTCCTGTATTTCTCCAACAATTGTCTTCCATTCTTCTATTGTTGGGGTCTCTGGTCTGGACCATTTTCTAGTGATGGCTTTCTTGGCTGCTATCATGAGTATCCTCATCAGATATTGGTCTCCCCCCGCTATTTCTTCCCGTATGGATCCTAGGTACATTAATTTAAATGTCTGTGGAAAATAATATCCTAATATTATTTTGGTGTTCTCATATATTTGATTCCAAAAAGGTTTTATGTTCTTGCATTCCCAAAATATGTGGGCGTGATTGGATTCTATATTTCCACAATTCCTCCAACATCTCGTTTGTTTTTGTATTTGTTTACTTATGATTTTCGGTGTGCTGAAGTATCGTATTTGGTTCTGCCAGGCAAATTCCCTCCATTTTTGTGATTGTGTTGTCCTATTTTGTGTTTTCCACATCTCCTCCCATTCCCCGTCCAGTATTTCTTCCCTAATTTCTTTTGCCCATTTTTCTTTGATATACTGTGTTGAGTGGTTTTCTATCGTCAATAATGTTTTATATATTATGGATAATTTCCGTTTAGGTGCTGGATTTGTATATGTTTGGATCATCATTGTTATTATTTGATTATTCCCTCGAATTTTCCTTTGAATTCTGTTAGTGTAGTAATCTCTTAGTTGTAAATATCTAAACATATCCTTATTTTCCACGTCAAATTTTTCTTTCAATTCTTGGAAACTGTTTATCATCCCTTCTTTCTGAATTATTCCTAATGCTGTCATTCCTGTCTCATTCCATTTTTTGAATCTATTATCCCTTTTTCCAGGTTCAAAGTCCGAGTCCCACCCTATCCATCTTAGCAATCTTAGCTCTCCCTCTATTTTTAGTTTCTTGCTTATGTTCCACCAGGTTTCTAAACTAAACTTAGTTATCGGGTCCAGTTTTTCAATATTTTTCGTCCAGTATTCTTTTCTGGTATTTTCCCCCAGTAATGTTTGGATTGGTATTTCCTTTCTCTTTGTCTCTATTATTTTCCAGTGGTTCAAGTTTTGCGGGTCACACCAATCAATGAGTGGTGCTATTTGTGCTGCCTGATAGTAATGGTATATATTTGGCACAGCCCTCCCTCCCTGTTCTTTTGCTAGTTGTAGGGTAGACCTTCTAATTCTTGGTTTTTTGCTTTTCCAAATAAATCTTGATAATTGTTTATTCCATTTATTGAATTGTATTGTTGGTATTTGTATTGGGAGGGATTGAAACATATATAAGAGTCGTGGCAAGATATTCATTTTGATAATGTTTATTCTGTCGTATAGTTGTAATGGGTAGGATGTCCATCTGTTTAGGTCTGCGTTAATCGTTTGATTTAATTCCTCATAATTTTGTTGAAATAGATTCTTCAGGTCTTTAGTTATGTTGACTCCTAAGTACTTAATGTGGGTATTATCCCATTTAATCTTATATTTGATCAATTCTGTTTTTAGTGTGTGATCATATAACAATGCCTGTGTTTTATGTATGTTAATCTTATATCCTGAGTGTTCCCCATAGGCTCTCATTAGTCCCAATAGGTTCCTTAGGTTATTAGTCGGACTGTTTATGTATATTAATATATCGTCTGCAAAGAGGCTTATGGTATGTTCCTTATTATTAATTTCTATTCCTTTTATTTCATCCTCCTGTCTAATTGCCTGTGCTAAAGGTTCAATATATAGCGCGAATAGAGTAGGGCTGAGACAACAGCCCTGTCTTGTTCCTCTTGTTATCTGTATCTCATCTGTTATTGATCCATTTATTTTAATTCGTGCTCTTGGTTCTGTATACAGGGCCTTAATACAGTTTACTGTCTGTTCATTAAATCCAAATTTTTTTAATGTTGCATATAGGAATTCCCAGTTTACCCTATCAAATGCCTTTTCTGCATCAAAGCTTATTATAGTTGCCGGTATTCTTTTGGAATTAATTTCTTGTATTATGTGCAGTGTTCGTCGTATGTTATCTTGCGTTTTTCTCTCTACAACAAAGCCACATTGATCCTCATTGATTATATCTGGAAGAAATCCTTTAATTCTATTAGTTATTATTGTTGTATATATTTTGTAGTCTATATTAAGAATTGAAATCGGTCTATAGTTTGTTGCTTCTTCTTTGTTTTTCTGTGGCTTAGGTATTACAGAGATAATAGCTTCTTGCCATGTTGGTGGTATTTTATTGTTGGTCATAATCCAGTTGTATGTTTTATGCATTATTGGTACAAGTTCCTGCTTTAATTTTTTATACCATTCTGCTGGGTATCCATCGCTTCCTGGTGCCTTATTTGTTTTAAGTTTATTTATTGCTTCTATTATTTCTTTTTCCGTTATTGTCTTTGTAATATTCTTATTCTGTTCTGTCCCTATTGATGGTAAATCTAAATTTTGTAAGAATTCTTCTATTTTGTTATTGTTGCTTCCTAGCGGTTGCGTATATAGTTCCTTATAATATTCCCTAAATATTTCTTCAATCTCTTTAGGTTCGTGTGTTATTTTTTTTGTCTTCGGGTTGCATATTTTACTTATGTTATTTTGTTCTTGTTGTTTTCTTATTCTTCTTGCTAGTAGCCTCATTGCTTTCGGCCCTGCTTCATAGTAGTTTTGTTTTAAATATTTTGCCTTAATTTCTATTTCATTTTGGTGCATTTCATTTATTTTGTTCCTGATGTTTTTTATTTGTTCCCGTGTCTTTGTTTCTGTTTTCTGTTTGTCTTTCTTTTCCATTTCTTCTAGTTCCTTTGTAAGTTTTTCATATTGTTTAGTCTTATCCCTTTTCATTTTGCTTGTAATCGCAATTAATTTCCCTCTGATCACTGCTTTCATCGCATCCCACAGTATATCTGGCTGTACTTCTCCATTATCATTTTCTCTCAAATATTCCTTAATATTTTTACTGATCTGTGTTGTCATTATTGTATTATTAAGTATTCCTGTATTCATTTTCCATAAAGTTTTCCTTTTAATTTTGTTGTTTAGTTGAATTTTGAGATATATTGCATTATGATCTGATAGATCCGACCCGCCTATTTCGCATTCCTTTATTTTATATCTATGTTCTTTTTGTATTAAAAAATAGTCAATTCTCGAGTAGGTTTTATAATGAGCAGAGTAGTGGGTATAGTTCTTTTGCGCTGGATTAATTTCTCTCCATATATCTATAAGTCCCATTTCTTTAGTTATTGTATTTATTAATTTGGTTAGTGTTTTTTTATATGTTGCAGTACTTGTTGTATCGAGTTGGGAATTCATTATTAAATTAAAGTCTCCCCCACATATACAAACCCCCTCCATTTCCATTGCTAACATATTTAGTATATATTCATAAAATTGTTTATTACTTTCTGGTGGTGCGTATACATTGGCTAGTGTTACCATCTCATTTTCTATCTTTCCTTTGATTATGATAAATCGGCCTTCTTTATCTCGGACCTCTTTTACATTTTCATAGTTCTGTGAATTAGATATTAAGATTGCCACCCCTCTTTTCCGGCTATTGGGACATGAACTATAGTATGTATTTTTAAACCCAAGTTTTTTAAGTTTTTCGTGTTCTTTCTGTGATAGGTGGGTTTCTTGTAGAAAACTAATTTGTATTTTTTCTTTTTTGATTTTATTTATTATTTTCGCTCTTTTTATTGGATTGCCCAGCCCATTTACATTCAGTGACATTATTTTGATTTCCTGGTTTTTATCATACATCATTTCTTATTCTTCTTGTGTCTTGCCCTTTCTCTCAGTAAGTTCTCCCTTTTGTCCTTGCAGATGGCCTTTCTAGTCTTGAGATACATAAAAAGAAATAAAAAAATAAAAAAAATACTGATACAGAATAAGTAAATAAAGTACCCCCGCCCCCCTTTAAGAACCCCCTCCTTGTAACAACCAAACTTAGAACCTGTTGCTACAAGGTAACTGCCTTTGAACTTCCATGTTGAGATGCCCTCTTGTGACTCTCTACCCCTCCTCTGGGGGGAATGCCTTCCTTTCCAGAAGGGCCCCCCTACCTCCCTTTCTGTCTCAGTCATTCCACTCTAAACCGTGCCTAGTGACACTCGTTAACCAACATTTTTAAACTTTTTACCTTTATACATGTTCGCCTCATTTTCCTAGAGCGATACTTCCCCTTATTTATTCCCCTCCCTCTGTCTTTTTTCTCCTAAGTTCGTATTCTTGCAGACGTTCTCTGACTCTGTTCTTCAGCATTCCGTTATCCCCCACCTTTTTCCAGCTCGCCGGCCCCTTCGCATTAGCCTCTTTATTCTTTTGCATTTCTTCCTCTGCCATCTGGAGTCCTTCCACTGCGCATCCTCGTGACTTCAGGTCCCTCACCGCCTCCTCCGCGCTGTTGTAGCTCTTCATTCCGTCTTCCCAGAAGATGCGCATTTTAGTGTAGGGCGTTTGGAATCGAATTTTCATGCTTTTTAATTTCTTCTTTATTGGGAGATACGCCTTTCTCTGTTGCAGTACTTTTGCAGTGTAATCATGATCGAAATACACTCCCTCTCCCTCAAACATAATTTTTTTCCCCTTCTCCCAGGCTTTGTTCAGAATCATGTCTTTCGTTTTACTTTGCTGGAATTGTATTATTATGGATCTGGGTGCCTGCCCTTCCTTCGGCTTGGGCGCCTGCGCTCTGTGTGCGCTTTGTATTTGCAGATCTTCTTCTAATCCTAGTTCTTTCTTGAGCCATTCTTCTATTGTCTCCTTCAATTCGGATGGTTTAACTTCCTTACTTTCTTTGATTCCATACACCCTTAAGTTGTTCCTCCTTGCTCTTGCTTCGATGTCCTCTAGTTTGTCTCCGATGTATTTCTGTTGTTGTAACATGTGCTGTATGGCCTCGTTAGCTTCACAGCTCCATTGTTCGAGCTCTTCCGTTCGTGTTTCTCCGTCTTGTATCCTTTTCGTTTGTTCTTTAATTTCTTTGTCCATATTATCAAGTAGCTTATTAATATCTCTCTTGAAGTCGGTCAACTCCTTTCTCATTTCTGTTGTAATCTCCTCTTTGTTCGCCTGGAGTTCGGTCTTCATTTCGGCAGTTAGTGTTCGTATCTGGAGGCTAATGCTATCCAAACTAGCTACTCGTGTTAGCTCTCCTGTAGCCCCCACTGTTAGCATCTGCTTTGTGTCCTTACTTGGATCTTCTGGCTGCTTTTTGCTCTTCCCTTTATTCGTTGTACCTCCGCTCATTGTTGCTTTTCCTTTTCCTTATTTTTCCCTTTACAGTTCAGGCGTTTTCTAGTTCGTGTTTATGTTGGTTATACGGAGCTCTTGTCACTTGCGTCTGTTTCACTCTGTCGCCATACCGGAAGTCTATTTTAAATGCTTTTATTACGATTCTTAGTGGGCTTCCTAAACTTATTTTGGCATGGCTTTTTCTGTCTTATTACTCATAGCAACAAGTAAACATCACGTAAAACGTTGCCTCGTGAGTTCTGCGTGCGGCCGTTTACGTGTTTTATGATCACAGCAATTAACCGGCTAAGCTGTATTTAATTTTTAAGCAATGGTTGATCAATTGTCAGATCACACATAAAAAGCACTTTGGATTGCTATTATCTGTGTCACCGAGACAGATCTCAGACAGATCATGAGACGTTCCTGCCTGACATATTTATTTTATTCACGGAAAAAAATCAAACTAGTGATTTCTCTTGGCGTTCAATTTATACATTCAAACAGCACAGCACTCTATTTAAACTACTTACATGTAAATCTGTTATTTGTCCATCCATCCATTTTCATCCGCATATCCGGAGTCGGGTTGCGGGGGCTGTAGCGTCGAGAGTCCCTGACTTCCCTCTCCCCAGCCGCCGGAGCCAGCTCCTCCGGGTAAATCCCAAGGGGTTCCCCGGCCAGGTCCAGTAAGAAGTCCGCTCCGACAGCTTCTGGCGTCGGAGCGGGCAGTAGCGTCGAGAGTCCCAGACCTCTCCCCAGCTCCTCCGGCCGGGGGAATCCCAAGGGGTTCCCCGGCCAGGCCCGCTAAGAAGTCCGCTCCGACAGCTTCTGGCATTTTTAAAAAGTATCCCAGGGGCACGGTAAGGGTCGGAGATGTTTAGTCTATTTAATTTCTGACTATATAAAACGATTTCTTCGGTTTTAAAGTGTGAAGTAAACTCCGACGAAGTAAAATCCAAGCGGATCCCTTTCACGTTCATGGTTACATCCGTGTTTGTTTACCTTTTTTTTCCTGCCAAAATGGCATCTACTAACTCAGAGTCACGTGGGGTCCGGAGCTCTATGAAGACGATTTGTCATGTACATTTACAAAATGAAATCTGTCAGACAGGTAGGATTTAAACCAACCTAGCGCTGTTCCTTTGATCCCTACAACATGTTCAAGTCTTTCTAAAAGAACATTGTGAACAACTGTGTCAAAGGCAGCACTGAGATCTAACAAGACTAGAACAGACACAAGATTCTTATCTGAGGCCATGAGAATATCATTTGTAACTCTCACTAATGCAGTTTCAGTGCTGTGATACTCTCTAAAACCAGACTGAAATTCCTCAAACAGAGCATTGATGTTTAAATGCTCACATACTTGGATGGCCACTATTTTCTCCAGGACTTTGGATAAAAATGGAAGGTTAGATATTGGTCTATAATTCACTGGGTCATCTGGATCCAGAGAAGGCTTCTTAAGTGAAGGTTTGATTACAGCAACCTTGAAATCTTGTGGTACATATCCATTTACTAAGGATAGATTGATTATATTTAGAATGGGGGCAGTAACCAAAGGAAATGCTTCTTTAAATAATTTGGTTGGGATTGGATCCAAAATGCAAGTTGAAGGTGTAGATGAAGCCAATATTTTTGATAACTTTGAAAGCTCAACTGGATCAAAACGGTTCAAGCACAGATGAGGTTCTACAGTCACCTCTGATGCTGCCTCACTTACTGAGGAAGAAGAAATCGCATTAGGGAGGATGCTAAAGAATTTGTTTTGCTAATAGAATTAATTTTACTTGTAAAAAAAACCCATGAAGCCATTGCTGCTGAGGGCTAAGGGAATAGATTGCTCAGAGCTATGATTCTGTGTAAGTTTAGCAACTGTACTGAAAAGAAATTTAGGATTCTGCTTATTCTCCTCAATTAGTGCTGAAAAATAAGCAGTTCTAGTTTGTCGAAGCTTATTTTTATAAAACACAAAACTATTTTTCCAGGGTAGGTAGGCCTCCTCATGGTGCGTAGAGCGCCATGTTCTCTCCAATTTACTAGTTTTGTTTTAAGGCTCGTAAATGAGAATCAAACCAGGGAGCCAACTTCCTGTCCCTAATTACCTTCTTTTTTTAAAGGGGCTACATCATCTAATGCCACACGTAAAGAGGAATTAACATGATGAACTAACATCATCCTGATGCGTCAGCGACGGCCGCCTTGACCCTCTGCACGCTGTTCTGTCACGCCGGCAAGAATGGCTAAAGAACAAACAAAACTAACGAAGACTCTACCAGAGTCATTTGATTTCTGAAGTTAAGATAAGATGATAACGTGCATCTGCCAAATGCTTCGTACAGCCGTGTACCCGGCTACCACTCTGGACCAGAGCATCGGACACTCGCGTCTTCTCTGCCAGCCCCCGAGTGTCATCTTGGATGAACCCATCCTCCGATCTCCGGATCCACAAGAGGGTCAGCTGTTTTGGGTGAGGTAGAACACGACAGATGACGTTTGATGCTGTTTTCTCTTGAAATAACTAATTAGCTCCATCCAACACAGGTTTGCTTTTAACAAGTTTAATATCAAAGCTGTTAAGGATTGTCATCAAAATTGCCATCTATGAATTGTCATTTTATAATTGTAGTTTCAAATTTTCAGGTTAAAAATTGTTAGCAATAAATTTCTTCATTTCTAACCTTGCCTCATTACAGGTGCTGGCCAGTAAATTAGAATATCATCAAAAGGTTGAAAATATTTCAGTAATTCCATTCAAAACGTGAAACATGTACATTATATTCATGCAATGCACACAGACCAATGTATTTCCAATGTTCATTACATTTAAATTTGATATTCATAAGTGACAACTAATGAAAACTCCAAATTTGGTATCTCAAAAAATTAGAATATTCTGAAAAGGCTGAATATAGAAGACACCTGCTGCCACTCTAATCAGCTGATTTACTCAAAACACCTGCAAAGGCCTTTAAAAGGTCCCTCAGTCTTGTTTTGAAGGCACCACAATCATGGGGAAGACTTCTGACTTAACAGCTGTCCAAAAGACAATCATTGACACCTTGCACAAGGAGGGCAAGACACAAAAGGTGATTGCTAAAGAAGCTGGCTGTTCGCAGAGCTCTGTGTCCAAGCACATTAACAGACAGGCGAAGGGACGGAAAAAATGTGGTAGAAAAAAGTGTACAAGCTCTAGGGATAACTGCACCCTGCAGAGAATTGTGACGACAAACCCATTCAAAAATGTGGGGGAGATCCACAAAGAGTGGACTGCAGCTGGAGTCAGCGCTTCAAGAACCACCACGAGGAGACTCATGAAAGACATGGGATTCAGGTGTCGCATTCCGTGTGTCAAGCCACTCTTGAACAAGAAACAGCGCAAGAAGCGTCTCGCCTGGGCCAAGGACAAAAAGGACTGGACTGATGCTGAGTGGTCCAAAGTTATGTTTTCTGATGAAAGCAAGTTCTGCATTTCCTTTGGAAATCAAGGACCCAGAGTCTGGAGGAAGAGCGGAGAAGCACAGAATCCACGTTGCATGAGGTCCAGTGTAAAGTTTCCACCGTCAGTGATGGTGTGGGGTGCCATGTCATCTGCCGGTGTTGGCCCACTCTGTTTCCTGAGGTCCAGGGTCAATGCAGCCGTCTACCAGGAAGTTTTAGAGCACTTCATGCTTCCTGCTGCTGACCAACTTTATGGGGATGCAGACTTCACCTTTCAACAGGACTTGGCACCTGCACACAGTGCCAAAACCACCAGCACCTGGTTCAAGGACCATGGTATCCCTGTCCTTGATTGGCCAGCAAACTCGCCTGACCTTAACCCCATAGAAAATCTATGGGGTATTGTGAAGCGGAGGATGCAATACGCTAGACCCAACAATGCAGAGGAGCTGAAGACGACTATCAGAGCAACCTGGGCTCTCATAACACCTGAGCAGTGCCACAGACTGATCGAGTCCATGCCACGCCGCATTACTGCAGTTATTGAGGCAAAAGGAGCCCCGACTAAGTATTGAGTGCTATACATGCACATTCTTTTCATGTTCATTCTTTTCAGTTGGCCAACATTAGAGAAACAAACATTTTTTCATTGGCCTTTAGAATATTCTAATTTTCTGAGATACCAGATTTGATGTTTTCATTGGTTGTCACCTATAAATATCAAATTTAAATGTAATAAACATCGGAAATACATTGGTCTGTGTGCATTGCATGAATATAATGTACAAGTTTCACGTTTTGAATGGAATTACTGAAATATTTTCAACCTTTTGATGATATTCTAATTTACTGGCCAGCACCTGTATTGAAATAAAACAGAAAAGGGTTGCATTTCCAGTTTATCGAATGAAAAGAATCTTACTGAATCTTCTGCGTAATAAATAAACTTTTGCAATTAATTTAAGTATCTTAATTTTCACACCATTGCAAAATTGTGTGTGTGTGTGTGTGTGTGTGCATGCACACGAGCGAATTGTGAACCTGCGTTGTGATTTTGCACTACTTAGATGTTACGCTGACAAAAATGGAACTAAGTAACTTTTACTTTGAGTACATTTTATTTACGATACTTTTTACTTTTACTTGAGTAAAACTTTAGGCAAGTACTTTTACTTGTACTTGAGGTACTCGTACTTAAGTAGGAAATTTTAGCACTCTTTCCACCTCTGGTTATATGACCCGTCTGCTCCTCGAGGGCAGAACACCGTGTTTACAACTCATCTCAGCCGACCAGGCGATGACCTGAACTCTCACAAAGTTTACACCTCAGAACAGATGAGAACCTGGTTGACATTAGTCGTTTATCTTGCCAGAGGCTCAGAAGAAACAGAGAGAAAACCTTTATCTGGTGAAAAAAGATAGAAAAGAGCGTTTTATCAAAAAAGGGGCCAAACAAGTCAACATCAGGAAGCAAGAGCTCAGAGAAAGGACTCACCTCGATGTAGAGGTCATAGTCGTGCTTGTAAGTGTAACTAATGGGCCATTCCCATCTGTGCCGGGCCGGGTAGCCCCAGTCGGCCCAGTTGATTCCACACATCCTTGCCTTAAGCCCATGTGGGCTGATTCTACCCACCAATCAGAGGCTTGCTCTAATGGAAGGTGTGAATTTGCTGTCAGCAGTGGGTGTGTTGGCCCTGGTCGGCCTGAAGCAGACCCCCTTGAGAAGAGGGCTGAGAATGAGCCTTGGTTGGCCCGGAAAAATACCAGGCCACCCAGATATGTAAACAACCTACGCTACCCGACCCGGTACAGATGGGAATGACCCATAATCCGTGGTCGGCTGGTTTAACAGCAGCGAGGGGGAGGGGACAGCAGTTAGTTTTACCAACAGTGATTTAAAACTGACAGTAGGGAGCTTTGAAGCAAGCCGAAACTGCCTCGTTTCCCTTCAAGATCTAAAAATGATATTTTAGCCATTTACGTGTGGAGACTTATTGGCAAGTAGTGCCGATTTACTATTCATACCACTATTTTTTTGTTTGTTATTTCTGTTTTATATTTGTCACATATTTTTTATGTGCCATAAGGAAGGAGCCATCCATCTCCAGTGGTTTTATCCCAAAACTAAAGTCAATATATTAATAAAAGAGGCTTAATGATAAAAATGAACATAACATGTAAATCTACAGATGTTTGGTTAAATGATGGATGGATGATCGATAGTGAAATAGAAACCTTGCACACTTTATTTTTATTATTAACAAACTGTTCAGCTTGATATGTACAAACATAAAACGTATGGTGATCAGAAGCTCTAAAGACATAAAACACATTTTACTAAAAGTCTCATTTACTAAAATGTGTTTTAATAAAGACCTGATAACGAATCTAAAAAAGAAAAGTAAAAACAATGTTTCTGTCATGGTCCTGGACGTATATGAAGAAGTGGCTGCAGATGTTGCAGCTTCCTGCTGGATGAAAAAACAAGTCAGCCACACACTCCTCTGCTGGGGCTTCTGTACAAGACCCCTTAGTGGGACGGTGACTAGGCACAGACATACTTCAAAAATATCAACAACAAATGGGGAGGGGGGGGGGAGGGGGTAAAGGCAGTTCAATGAACAGTGTTCAGATTTACAAGCAGGGAGGGCAGCACTCATCACAACAGCTTAAATACACAACACAGTTACAGCTATAGTACACATGTACACATACGGTGGGCTGGGGAGGAGAATCCTCACTCACTGCTCTGATGCTTGGAGATCTTTATCGTTGCCCATTTGTTTTACAATAATAGAATATTTCATCAAAAAGATTTTATTTACAATCCAAAATCTAAACAGCGAATCGTTGCCACCAAACCGTCCAGATGCTGATGCTGGAGCTCCATCCTGACACTCTGGCGTTCACATCCACATCAGCTGGAACATTAAAGCTGTTTGGGTAATCGAACCATTCTCCTGCTGCACCCCCACCACCACCCTGTCCATCCCGGAAATGAAGATCGACCACGAGTCTGTCACACACCTCAAGCTCACCTGCCCCCTCCCCCTCCCCGCTGGACGCAAGGTCACTCGAAGTAAAGGCAACTGGAGAACATTCAAATAAAAGAAAGTAACCATTGGAAATCAAATAAATAAGGCTATCATCACACACACACACACACAAAATAATAATATATATATATATTCATAGACACAAAGAAGAAACAAAATGTGCAATGATTCCAGTATCATCGTTACGTCTCCAATAGTCTAACCTGATTACCTTTGTGTCTTGCACCGTGTGTGTGTGTAAGTGTATGTGTGTGTGTGTGTGGTGGGGGGTTGGCTGGCTTGTGACAGCACGTGACAGGCAGTCCCACGGCAAAAAAAAACAAAACAACAAATGTTAGTAAAACAAAAAACAGAACTCTACCAGATTAAGTTAAAATGTAACATTAGTGAAACTAAACGTTTCAGCAAAAAGGAGCAGAAACAAGCGGTGGTCAAGGACAGAACGCACAGGCACACACACACACACACACACACACACAAGCACACACACTCACACACGCACGCACGCACGCACACGCACACACACACACAAACGGAGTTTTCTCAGTAAAGCGATGGCATCTGTACATCAGCCTGTCATCGCGCATTTTCAACCCCAAAGCCTTATAGCACTCAAAACCAAACACCCCCACCCCGACCTTTGACCCCAGAAGCCATGAAAAAGAAATAAAAGTGAAGAATACGAGTGAAGCCCTGGGTCCAACTAGGGGAGTGGACTCTTTAAGATGAGATGAGGGTTGAGGGGAGAATCCAGGACTAACGCTGGGAGGTCATTTATTCTGTGGTAATGTCCTGACCCCAGAGTGGGCGGGGTCTACCTGTCCTTCAGTTCCTGAGTGACCCGTTTGGTGAACCTCCCACAGAACAACCCCATGAGGAAGAGCAGGGTCACAGCGGCACAAATTACAGTCAGGATGTAGTTCTTAGATGGGGATGTCATCACCTGCGAGGCCAGGTCCAAGAAACCCTCGGCAGGAGCCACCTAGAAGTGAGCAGAACCAGGTTTAGAGGCAGGTCTCTCTCAACATAAAACTCTACAAAATAAAAGCCTCATTAAGCACCAGGATCCAGAACCAGGAAGGGTTCTGTCTAACAGCTGCGGGTACCTTGGCAGCGTAGCTCCACATGTCGATGCGGTCCTGAAGTCTCTTCTTGCATTCTGGCTGTAGTCGGACCCGCTTGTCCTGCAGCGCCTCCATCAGACACGACATCTCTGAGGGAAAGCAGCAGGAAATCTGGTCACAATTTAGATTAAAACACGGACATTTACATCTTGGAATAATTAAGGCTGTCGACAGACATAAAAAATGGACAGATTAACTGTGATCTGTAATTAATCTAATTATCTCTTTTAATCTCACCTAGAAACAGCTGAGAAAAGCCCTCATCTTGATGTTTTTTTATTTGAATTCTATTATTTTATTAGACAACAAATGTTTTCTAAAGTTGTTTATTGACGTGAACAGATTCAGTCTCAGCCATTTACACTCTGCTGCGTCGAGACAAGCGCTGCCTGTCTTTACTTTCGACCTGCCAGGTGAACATAGCCGTGCTCTTTTTGCAACTAATCAGAAAACGAACATTAAAGGTAGTGACGTGTCTGATGTCTCGACACTTCGAAGCGTGTCGGGTATCCAGGAAGATCTTTTGTGAAGCGAGTATCGAGGCTTGTGTTGATTACATAAGCAGTGACGTTTGAGGCCTTGTTGGCAGTCCGTACCACATGACCGATTCAAGAACTGGCTCGCCGGTTCACAATGGACTTGGAAAAAAAAAAAAAACAGGGGCACCCCCCCCCGTCACATTGGGCTGTTAGTGACCTCTCTTTTGGACCAGATAGTATATTAAAAGGACAGTTTAAGACAACATTAATAATTTACTTTCTCAGTTTAAAGGTTTACTGTTTTACTTGAATCGTCCACTTGATGGTGCAATAGAGCGAATGAATCATCACGGCGCCTCAAATGCAGAGTCGACCAGTTGGCTGGAAAGCTTCAGCTCATCATGAGGCTTCATCTCACCGTCGTTAATTAAAGATCACTCATTTACAGACCTGTCTTGCGTACAAGGCAGGGTGAGAATTGCACAAGTCATTTTCTACATAAATTTTGTGATTGATAAAGAGAAACTTGATGGAAAAGAGGCACAACTTTAGCAAACTGATGTTGGCGTATGCAAACGAGACGGGGACACTGGCAATGCAGCCGGGGAGATGGTGACATGGCGAATGTAACCCACATCTATAGACTCGGAGACCCTCGCACACAAACACAAAAACAACAGTCAGCCCCACTGCTTATTATGATTGTAATTAATTAACCACATCTAACAAAGGGTTAATAAACGTGTAATTATTCAGTTGTTAGTCTTCAGTTACCAGTTGTGATTAACTAGCCCCGCTGCAGCCTCGGAAACCTCCGTGAGATGATGGAAGAGTTCTGACAGGCAGAGCAATGCCAACAACGGTTCTAAACTAGGGATCCAAGTCAGAGTCATTTGATTTTGATTCTTTGCCGATAGAGTCCCGATCCACCAAGCATTAAAACATAAAGACAATAAGAACGGGAAAACACATACAGGCTTTCCTTTTTTATTATTAGTATTTAGGTATTTATTTCTGTATTTATATCATTTCCTTGGTTTATCTGCCAAAAAACATCACTTGTCTAGGAAGTACATTGATAAAAAAAACATGTTAATATTATGAATATACTTAAAAGTAGCAGAGTTGCTCATATTTCAAATGAGAAACCAAGATGTTTTGCTGTCCGTTGGCGATTTCTCAGCATTTATCTTTCACGGTTGGCAGGCTCCATGTTTTTGTTAGAGATGCCGCTGTGAACTGAACTTTATGCAGACCGAGGATTAGCCGTGCTGACGCCTGAATCATCATGCAGCTGTCTTTTCCAGCCTGCTGAATGCCCAGGAAACACTTATAAGTGGCTATTACACTGTCTTCACTGTGCGGTTTAAAATGCCACCAAAATATGAACATTTCAGCTTTTTTGTGGGGACGCGTTAGCGCTGCGTTAGCCTACCAGCTAACAGAGCTAGCAACAGAATCCCCACCTGCTGTAGCTTGTGTGAGGTAATGGTGATGTTTTCTTCTAAGAAACAAAGAAAACGGATGTAGAGGAACTTGTTGAAATTAAAGCGAGTCATTGTTCCGTTGAAAATCTCTCTCAGGATGGTTTTAAAAAGTCATATTTGTTGTTTTATATGGTTAAATCTGATCTTTTTCACCCGATTTCAAACGTTTGAACATCACACGATCGGGTCCAATTTCCAATCACGTGATCAGAGCATCCCTTTTCTAAAGACAACTAGTGGGAGTTTAAACTGGGCGCTGAACCTGAAGCCAGTGTAGGTAGACCAGTAAAGGTGTATAGACAGTAGGGCTGAAACGATTCCTCGAGTACCTCGAATAATTCGAGTACAAAAAATCCTCGAGTCAAATTCTCTGCCTCGAGGATTCGTTTAATTCATATTTAATTAATTCATGGCTTTGCAGTCGCCCGTGGTCATGTTTCACCCGGACTGAAATAAGTGACGCACATGCCCACTGGACTGAATCGCACACGCGAGTAGGGAATGTAACTTAACTTTATCTTAAGCTATGGCGGACAACGTGGATCCCGGTGGAGTGCGAAAAAGACAGAAAATGTCAAGATGTGGGACCATTTTTCACGTCGTAAGGTGGAAAACGTAGTCCAGTGAAAATACTGTAAAATGGATTTAGCCTACCACAACACCACATCCTCCGTGCTGCAGCACCTGTAAATGTCACTTCTGCAAGCGGACTCGGAGCCTCTACAAGATAATGCTTTTTGGCCTGTATTGCTATATATTCTGCGGACACTGCGACTTTTTCGTTTGTAGCACTCAGTTTCAGCTCACACCGTACGTCTGGTAGCAACACGTCGGACTTAAAATGTGCTAAAAAATAGCATTTTTACACAAAACGTCGGACTTTTTATTGTGTTGTTATTGATATTTTTTGTCCCTCGGGATTGCTGCAGGATTACTGGTATTTATGAGAGGAAAACGAAAGAAAGTAAATAAATGTTTTGTGATCAGTATAATTTGACAAAACCACGGCAAACATGCTTTCTCGACAATCCTTGTTATTGTGTGAGAAAAAAAGTGTTGAAATTAAAACGGACGTGTGTTAATAGGGAAACAGCCGGCGAACTGTTTGCGCATGCGCCGTGAGCGGTTCTGGTTCTGTTTGGGCCGCAGCCGCCCGCAGCGCTACTTCAACAGTTATCCTCTGGCTTGCAGGCTAGCAGATTCTCGCACGAGGGGAAAATTGGCTCAGGTTGTGTACTTATTTTTTGCACAGGCATTTGTTTACTGTGAAGTAAAGTTGGAAGTGCTGAAGTTTTGCAAACTAATTTTGAATAAAACTTGAAGAATAACTGGCAACTGCTTGCTCATTTTAAGAGGTCTTTCATAATTATAACATGCTATTTGATATAATGGTTTACAAACACAAAGGGGTAATTTATTAGAGTACTCGATTAATCGAAAAAAATATTCGATAGAGTACTCGATTACAAAAATATTCGATAGCTGCAGCCCTAATAGACAGAACCTGTGGTCTGTTGGTAAAGACTGACGGAGACCTGAGGATGAGGAATGACAGCGATCCAGGTGAGCAGATGAATTAGTGACTGAAACTCGTTAAATGGATGGAGCTCATCTTGACATAAGAGTTGATTTGTTCATCAAATGCAAAAGCAGATTCAAACATGAGATTATAAATGTTGCGAGCTGATAGTGCTCTGGTATCAGAGGATTTAAGATTGTTCACAAATAGTAATTTCTGTTTCATTTGGTAGATATTTGTCAACAAGAAAGATCAACAAGGACCAAACAGATCAGAACTGTGAAAGGTCATCGTCGTCGTCTTCCTCCACTTATCCGGGTCCGGGTCGCGGGGGCAGCATCCCAACTAGGGAGCTCCAGACTGCCCTCTCCCCGGCCACCTCCACCAGCTCCTCCGGCAGGACCCCAAGGCGTTCCCGGACCAGATTGGAGATGTAACCTCTCCAGCGTGTCCTGGGTCGACCCGGGGGCCTCCTGCCGGCAGGACATGCCCGAAACACCTCCCCAGGGAGGCGTCCAGGAGGCATCCTGACCAGATGCCCAAACCACCTCAACTGACTACTTTCGATCCGGAGGAGCAGCGGTTCTACTCCGAGTCCCTCCCGATTGTCCAAGCTCCTCACCCTATCTCTAAGGCTGAGCCCGGCCACCCTACGGAGGAAACTCATTTCGGCCGCTTGTATCCACGATCTCGTTCTTTCGGTCATTACCCAAAGCTCATGACCATAGGTGAGGATTGGGACGTAGATCGACCGGTAAATCGAGAGCCCGGCTTTCTGGCTCAGCTCCCTCTTCACCACGACAGATCGGCTCAGCGTCCGCATCACTGCAGATGCCGAACCAATCAGCCTGTCGATCTCCCGATCCCTCCTACCCTCACTCGTGAACAAGACCCCGAGATACTTTAACTCCTCCACTTGAGGTAGGACCTCTCTCCCGACCCGGAGTTGGCAAGCCACCCTTTTCCGGTCGAGAACCATGGTCTCAGATTTGGAGGTGCTGATCCTCATCCCAGCCGCTTCACACTCGGCTGCAAACCTACCCAGCAAGAGCTGAAGGTCAGAGCTGGATGAAGCTAGGAGGACCACATCATCTGCAAAAAGCAGAGATGAGATTCTCCTGCCACGAAACTCGACTCACTCCACACCATGGCTGCGCCTAGAAATTCTGTCCATAAAGGTCATGAACAGAACCGGTGAAAGGTCATGTCAGACCAAAAGGTCTCAGCTTTACTGAATCCCCTGTGAAAGGTGGCCAACATGTGTGTGTGTGTGTGTGTGTGTGCGTGCGTGCGTGCGTGCGTGCGTGCGTGCGTGCGTACTCACGCCGCCCTCTGCCAGGCTGGATTGCAGCACAGTGGTGTTTGATGTCCAGAGCACAGGCTGTATGAAGAACTGGGTCAACAAAGATGTCTGCCTTACTCTCCTTCAGCATGTTCAACACCTCCTGCAACAGGGAGGAGGGTGAGGAAGGAGAACTAACATTAGAAGATACACAAGAGGACATTATGAACAAGAGAAGCCTCTTTAGTCAGAAGAACGTGACAAATCAGAAAGAATATACCGACCTTCCTACAGGCTTCGTGTTTGATCTTCAGCAGGTTGATCTTCAGACACTCTTCTACCTGCCCGGTCTGCTCCTGAGCTGCTGCCTCATCCGAACAAAAGTTTGAGATCTGAATGCAGACAGCGTTTACACACTGTGAGCTAGTGCATGGACTGGGGCCCCACCCAGAGTTTGTGGACTAATGCCCGATTTATACTTCTCCATGAGCTCCGCAGCGGAGAGACGCACAGGAAGTATCGGAAAGGTTTTCACAGGCGAACTTCTGCTCAGACAGCAGATTGTTGCAAAGCGAATCCCCGCCAGGACAACAGAGGGCGGAGCGCTATTCTGAGGTATCCTGCCACCATAACACTCATGTATCGTCCACGATAGTGTACTTACTAATGTGTTTATATATTTCAGAGACTTTCGGAGAGCCCTTGACACATAATGGCGTTGCGTCTCTCCGCACCAACACAGATGGAGAAGAATAAATCAGGCCTAAGAAAAAGCCTGAGCAAAATCAAAGCTCTGGCTGCATTGTGTTAAAGGCAACAGAGCTAAACTCTCTCACTATTTATGGAAACACAAACAATTCAATAAGCAATTCTTGTTGTTCATGGCATCAATCCGCCAGCCAAAGCATGACCGGTCCTTGACTACAATGAAAACAAAGAACGAGGTCAGGCATATTTTCTGAGCCATTTTTATGTGAGGTGTGAAACGTTGTGATGGAAGCTAGATGCTTTAGCAAAACCATTCTTTGTATCTGAGAGAATTTGTGAAGTCTGGGTTGTAAAAGAAGGTGGATGTTTGTTTGGTGAGCTAAGGATTGTTTATAAAAGTTATCCGATGCAATCGGTTGAGTCTACAATACCCTTTGTGTAGAGACCCCCAGCAGATCCTGACTGTCAGAAATCGGGGTGGACATCGACCTCAAGGTACCAGGAACCCGCATATTAGCTCTGATACGACCCGTCTGGTCTTGAGAGATCGCTAGGTCACAACAGTAAGTTGGAATGCTCGTTTGCATCCAAGGTTGATGTTTGGCTCTTAAAGAGCAGTTTGATGTCTGTATCAACGTAGCGTGCAGAGGCTTTTGACTGGATGTCAAAAGAGATGGTTTCATAAAAGCTTGTTCCCGAATTGGCCGGTTCGAGAGTCAGCTAGGAAATCGGGAAGTGATTCTTGTTTTACTTAACTCATTGAGGGTTTTACCAAACATCCCTCAGAAAGACACACCTTCTTCAGATACAAAGGTGTTAAACGCTTTGTGAATGAGAATGTTTTAAAACACTTATGTGAAGTGAGTATTACATTAATGGGTATCTTATAGTAATGTGTACGAGTGTAGATATTGATTAACTTGTTAAATCAAACACATACTGATCATACGATCTGAAATGGATCATTGTAAGAGCAATATTCATTTTAAAGCCATCATGGTTAAAGCACAGATTATTCAAACATTTGATTTAAACTTCTTGTTCATTCAACACACATGATTATTTAGATTTTTAAGCTGTAAAGCCATTTATAATTCCAGATCACTTTCCCCAGAGTGAGGAATGCTGAAGTCTGGCTTTACGCAGATTGCCGGACATTTGCAGGAGACCTTGACAATGTTATGTCTTCTTGCATGCAAACAAGCACAGAGCAGAACTTTCTGGATTTAGAGGCCAGATAGATAGTGGGTTTATGTATGTAGATGAAAGGTTATCTTGTGGTTAATTAAGACGGTGAAAATTGACTCTTTGGTACGTTACAGACAGTATCAGAGAGTTAAGGTAGAAGTGTTTGAACCTCTTCTGTGCAGTGCATCTGGAGCTGAGGGTCCAGTCTGTAGTCCAGCGCAGACTCCTGTAAAATGACCCGGATCTGGTCCTCACAGTCAGGAGACAGGCGCTGCAGAAACAAATTAATGACACCATTTCTGCTGCTTCATGGGCTGAAACATTTAAATTATCCATCATATTTAGAATTATTCTTCAGCCGATATGCACAGTTAGAATATTCTGATCATGCATGTAAGGATTAGACTAATTCAATGCATTGGTATCTCAAATATTGTAAGTAGCTGAGGGTAGGGCTGCAACAAACGATTATTTGGATAATCGATTAATCGGATGGGGTCTCGACACGATTAGTCGATTAATCGGATTACATAGGGACATTTTTAAAAACTGCTAGGGAAACGTTATTTTTCTCCTTCCCTCACTTTATTAAACACAACATTATTAGAAAACAGTTCAATAGCAGAAAAACAACATGCCATCACCTAAATTGTCTTATAAGGTGTATAGACAGAGACCCTAAGCTACATCTATCTGTGACCTAAAATGCTTGGTCCAAGTTAAACAGCTTAAAGAGCAAGTCAACCCCTACCAGAGTCCAACTCCACTCCCGCTTCATGTTTGAAAAATGCAACACATGCTGTTGCCTGGCAGACCGAGAGGGCGGAGCCGCTAACAAATACACACACACTCAGGCTCACGACAGCATTGTGACATCATAATGTAACAGTTTACATCATAGCATACTTCTTAGCCAATAGCGGTGGCAGATTTAAATTAAAATACAGTGCAGAGTTTTTACCTGACAACGGCACAACACTGCCAGTTTTAGGCAGAATATTTAAATTTTAACTAAGATGCACTGAAGTGCCAAATTATTGACGACACGTGTCTGTAGCATGATTAGACACTCGTTTATTTAGTCTATCAGCAAAAAAAAGTATTTGGGGGTGACTTGCTCTTTAAGGGCAATTCTCATCTGTTTTGTTTGATCTCATCTGTAGATATTTATTATAATTGGGGATGTCAAACAACTAATTTTTAAATGTAATTAAACATAGGCTGTGAATTAATCAAAATTAATCACTATTTCCAAAAATGACTGAAAAATACCAAATAAAACAAAAGTAAATGAATGCCATCCTCCTTGTGATGATGCCCTGGGCAACTGCCATAAAGTCACATCAAGAAATGCTGCTGATCATCCCAATGATCCCAAATAGACTCACATTAGGCCACATGAAAGCAACTGAACCCAAAAATATATTAACCAGTATATTACTGCACTCTCACACAACACGCCTGCAGCAACAGTTAGGACTCCTCCCTCCCTTTTAAAAGCGTTTTCGCTTCTGAGGACATTGTGGTTGTAAAGCCACAAGTTAGTAGTCTGGCCCCGGTGTGATCAACCAGTTTCTGCGGGAATGTGACGGCGGAACCGGTTCGCAGCGGCGCGAGTCGTCGCCCCCCCCCCCCCCCCCCCCCCCCGCGCATATCTAATAGCGTCGCGCTTACAATTTTAAAGACTTTTTTTTACGAGCTTAGGGCATGTCTAGCCTGTGTAATAATCCGGGGCTTGGGTGAATCACTTTTGAAAAGTTTTTAACTTACCCGGACACCGAGCTCTCTCCTTCCTCGCTGATGATTCTGACATGCTTGCGTTTAAGACGCTGCATCATCACCGTAGTATCCCCGTGCCATGCTAAGTCTGACCTACAAACGTTGCATGTCTTCGCCTGATTTAACTGAAAATGCTCCCAAACTTTAGAAGTTTTTACTTTTTGGGGGTCTCGCTGCTTCTGCCATGTTCCTCTTACAAACACCTGCTGGCTCTCCACCGGTCTGTGCGCAACGGCGGGCGGGAGGGGAGGGGGCTTTTGGAAGAGTTGCGCAACACAACGAATCGATGACGCAATTCGTTGCCAACGCTTTTAGTAATCGATTTTCATCGAATTTATCGATTCGTTGTTGCAGCCCTAGCTGAGGGTAAAACATTTTATAATGAAGAAATATCTTATGTTGCAAAAAAACCTCAAAAATCATGTAAAGCACCAGGACACCTAGAGAGAATGTTAGCAGCAGCCAGGCAAAAATAGTCTTAAAGAGTTGAGCAATGGAGAATGTAAAGAACTAACCCTAACCATAGCAAACTGGCTGTGAAACAGCAGTAACACAATGGTGAAACGGTGGCAACACAATGGTGAAACGGCAGCAACACGGTGGTGAAACGGTAGCAACACGGTGGTGAAACGGTAGCAACACGGTGGTGAAACGGTAGCAACACGGTGGTGAAACGGTAGCAACACGGTGGTGAAACGGTAGCAACACGGTGATGAAACGGTAGCAACACGGTGGTGAAACGGTAGCAACACGGTGGTGAAACAGTAGCAACACAGTGGTGAAACGGTAGCAACAAGGTGGTGAAACGGTAGCAACAAGGTGGTGAAACGGAAGCAACACGGTGGTGAAACGGTAGCAACACGGTGTTGAAACGGTAGAAAAACGGTGTTGAAACGGTAGCAACACGGTGGTGAAACAGTAGCAACACGGTGGTGAAACAGTAGCAACACGGTGGTGAAACAGTAGCAACACGGTGGTGAAACAGTAGCAACACGGTGGTGAAACAGTAGCAACACGGTGGTGAAACAGTAGCAACACGGTGGTGAAACAGTAACAACACGGTGGTGAAACAGTAGCAACACGGTGGTGAAACAGTAGCAACACGGTGGTGAAACAGTAGAAAAACGGTGGTGAAACAGTAGCAACACAGTGGTGAAACAGTAGCAACACAGTGGTGAAACAGTAGCAACACGGTGGTGAAACAGTAGCAACACGGTGGTGAAACAGTAGCAACACAGTGGTGAAACAGTAGCAACACAGTGGTGAAACAGTAGCAACACGGTGGTGAAACAGTAGCAACACAGTGGTGAAACAGTAGCAACACGGTGGTGAAACAGTAGCAACACGGTGGTGAAACAGTAGCAACACGGTGGTGAAACAGTAGAAAAACGGTGGTGAAACAGTAGCAACACGGTGGTGAAACGGTAGCAACACGGTGGTGAAACGGTAGCAACACGGTGGTGAAACGGTAGCAACACGGTGGTGAAACGGTAGCAACACGGTGGTGAAACGGTAGCAACACGGTGGTGAAACAGTAGCAACACGGTGGTGAAACAGTAGAAAAACGGTGGTGAAACAGTAGCAACACGGTGGTGAAACAGTAGCAACACGGTGGTGAAACAGTAGAAAAACGGTGGTGAAACAGTAGCAACACGGTGGTGAAACGGCAGCAACACGGTGGTGAAACAGTAGCAACACGGGTAGAAAAACGGTGGTGAAACGGTAGCAACACGGTGGTGAAACGGTAGCAACACGGTGGTGAAACGGTAGCAACACGGTGGTGAAACGGTACCAACACGGTGGTGAAACGGTACCAACACGGTGGTGAAACGGTACCAACACGGTGGTGAAACGGTAGCAACACGGTGGTGAAACAGTAGCAACACGGTGGTGAAACAGTAGCAACACGGTGGTGAAACAGTAGCAACACGGTGGTGAAACAGTAGCAACACGGTGGTGAAACAGTAGCAACACGGTGGTGAAACAGTAGCAACACGGAGGTGAAACAATAGCAACACGGTGGTGAAACAATAGAAAAACGGTGGTGAAACGGTAGAAAAACGGTGGTGAAACGGTAGCAACACGGTGGTGAAACGGTAGCAACACGGTGGTGAAACGGTAGCAACACGGTGGTGAAACGGTAGCAACACGGTGGTGAAACGGTAGCAACACGGTGGTGAAACGGTAGCAACACGGTGTTGAAACGGTAGAAAAACGGTGGTGAAACGGTAGCAACACGGTGGTGAAACGGTAGCAACACGGTGGTGAAACGGTAGCAACACGGTGGTGAAACAGTAGCAACACGGTGGTGAAACAGTAGCAACACGGTGGTGAAACAGTAGCAACACGGTGGTGAAACAGTAGCAACACGGTGGTGAAACAGTAGCAACACGGTGGTGAAACAGTAGCAACACGGTGGTGAAACAGTAGCAACACGGTGGTGAAACAGTAGCAACACGGTGGTGAAACAGTAGAAAAACGGTGGTGAAACAGTAGAAAAACGGTGGTGAAACAGTAGCAACACGGTGGTGAAACAGTAGCAACACGGTGGTGAAACAGTAGCAACACGGTGGTGAAACAGTAGCAACACGGTGGTGAAAGTGGTGAGAGTTTGCAATGTGTAAGAACCAGCAGGGAGGAGGGGAAAGGACAGAACTCTGACCTGGTCTGCATATTTGAGTTTGAGGCAGGAGATGACCTGACCCTCCAGCTCATTGTCAGTAGGCGCCTTGTTCAGGATGGACTGACAGAATTTTGGGATGTCGGCTTTACAGGCCTTCTTCAGCACTGGGTTCAACCTGTAGTCTGGACACAAAAACACACATCTAACTTTTCCAGCTCTGGAGAGGGAAGTCTGATGTTTGCTGAGCTCTGAACCAACAGCGGGTCTCGGTGAGTGTACCTGTGCTTTGGGTGATCTGTCTCTTGGTGATCATCTGTTTGCATTTAGGATCCATCAGCTCACTGTTCTTGTTTTGTTTCAGACACTGGAGAACGTTCTTTCCCTCCGACTCTGTACAGAACCGCTAAAAACAAAAGTGCTGTTACAGTCAGAGCTATCACCAAACATGCTGCTCCAAAACGTCCCATGGACTCTATAACTCAGGTTAGTTGGAAATGACTGAATGCTCTACCCTGATCATGTGCTTGCAGACTCTTATTAGCTGATAGTCCAATTCGGGATCAACCATCTCCACCTCCTGCAGCTTGAAGATCTTTTGGTGGCAGCGTGACGTCAGCTGATGCTTGTTCTCCTTCAGACACTCAATAACCTGCAGGAAGACACCAGACATGTTAGAAATGTGAGACGTTTTACATAAGGATACCTGTATTAGTAAAGCACTCTTCTGAGTCAGAGGACTCCAAATATTCCCCTACGGTGAATCATTCATCACTTGACACGCAAGTGATGTGTGTGCTCGTGTGTGTGTGTGTGTGTGTGTGTGTGTGTGTGTGTCTGCTGACCTGAGCGTTACCAAAGGCCACATTCTGACACAGCTGGCTGATGTCCTGCTTACAGGAGTCATAGAGCTCTGGTTCCAGACGGATGTCCTCAGACTGCTCACAAACAGAACAAAGATAACAGATAGAACATCTGTCCAACGGCACTTCTATCTAAACTTCTATCAGTTGGTTCTGAATGAACGAGTGAATGGATCACATGTTGTTAAACTGAATGGACAGATTCAGATCAGACTTCTGGGGTTTCAGAATAAATGCGTGTTTAAAAAGAAGCTTGTTGCCAAACTTCTGCCACGTGTTTCGTCCTGGAACAGCTGAATAGACACAGTTCATCGTGTTTATTTTGAGTTACTGTCAGAGTGTCAGTAAACGCACCATCTCCACCTCCTCCACTCTCAGCTGTTTACGACATTTGATGGAGACTCGCTGCTCTTTGCCTTCCTGCAGAGTGTCGTTTCTCACTGTGGTGCTGAGGCAGATCACCACGTCCACCCTGAGTCACACAGAGAGACAAGTTCAGACACACACACACACACACACACACACACACACACACACACACACACGGGACCTGCTGGTCCTGCAGTTCAACTGAAACCCACAGCAGATCAACAGGCGTTAATAAAAAGGTGTATTGTCTGTGTGCACACACACACACGCCTGTTCTAGTAAAGGGTGGTTTAACTGGCAGAAATGATAAAAATTAAGCAACATTTCACTTCTATTAAAATTAATCAGGAAGCAGGAAGAAACTTTATTGCTGTTTGTAGATTTAGAACTTCAATTCAAACTGTTTGGAATTCTGTTTTTATAACATTTAGCTCATTTTATTTAAACTATCTAAATCTTTATTCATGTTATGACTTTTTTGGGTTGCATTGTTTGGAAAACTCATCCTAACAGCATAAAAATGAAAGAAGCATTGGAGTGTAGCTCCACCCTGACACTGGTCTGAGGTTCCTGCAGGTTTTAAGTCATTTAGTCTCAGACAGAAACCCTTTAGCTGCTCTTCTTACTTCTTCTTGATGTTGGGACACAGTTTGAGAACATCCTCTTTGCAGGCTGTCTTGAATTTGTAGGAGAAACGAAAATCTTTGATCTGAATCTGCGGACAAGAGGGTGAAGACTGATTACTGATGAATTCAGTCTCAGGCTCCGATAAATCTGACTGCACCAGTCTGCTCACCAGCTGGAAGTGTGTGACTCCCACTGCACACTTCTCGTTCATCTCCTTCTGGTGTTTGTTCTGAATCAAACACTCCATCAGATCTCCAGAGTTGATCTGGTTGTCAGCAACCTCCTGGCAGACGCACACACACATTTTATTCATTCACCTGAGCTTCTCTTTAGCCAGGGCTGGACAATATACAAAAAGGCATATCAGCAAAAAAATTCTATTGACTGACTTCTATAATTATTAAAAAGAATAGATATGTTTTTATTAAGTGCAGACCTGATCTTTTTATGCTATTACTTTATGAGCTAGCACACAGAAACCGTCCGTATGCCGCCAGGACGCTCTGTCGGTTTAGTTTGCTTCGTGCTGGCAGACGATCCAGAACACTCCCCCTACGTGGAGCCGTGCCAAGGGCAGCACCGCTCACACTCCTGCTGGAGCGACCGTCTTAGACGGTAAAGTTGGCTGCGTTACCAGACTTGGTTTTTATAGATTCTCTGCAAATTTTGCAATCGAACGTTGTTTGTTTTGCATCTGACCAAAAAGCAACAGGAAACCAACATTTTGCCCATCAAATTCAAAAATACTTTATTATTCCCTAAGGAAAAGTATGTGTTGTTGCAACTAATTATTTAGACAATAATAATAATCTAAATAAATGCCATGCTGGTGAACTACTGCAACCTTTAGGCGACATCTTGTTCAAGTCACATGCTCTCTGTTGGTTTGAGAAGGGAGGGTTTGGCGACGAAGGGGTCTGCATTTTTTATTAGTTTGGTGTAAGTAATGACTCTGGTACGAAGCTACTCCATACACTAAAAGAAACTAACCTTTTTATGCAAGCTTAAAGACCCTTTTATATTTAATCGCAACACACACAGTGTTGGGCAAGTTACTTCAAAACTGTAATGCATTATTTATTACTTGTTACCCTCATTTTAAAGTAATTCATTACATTACAATATTACTGATTTAACAATGTAAGGCACTACACTACTTTTGCATTACTTTAAGTTACTTTCACCAAAACAACTTCAATATGAATCTGGTAATGTGACGCTCAGTGAACTCATAACACATCCAGAGGAAGGTGATGTGGTGTCTGAGCTAGGATTGCTGTTAAAAACAGTCAGATATAATAACAGTTCTTTATTAAATAAAAACAACAACAATCTGTACTCTCAGCACGCCGCCATCTTAGATTAACTGAGAAGGATGTGAGGTGGTGGGGGCTCTAAGCCTATATTTGCCTTGGTCCCCAAATGCCTTGATAGGGCCCTGGATGTGGGACTGACTTCTGGGGTGATCTGATTCTATCACATGTATAAATATTAAATGTTTGTATATTATTGCTTTTCACTGGTAAAAATGTGTATTGGGGATAAATCTACCTACTTTTTTTCTTTTCAAGCACTTTGTTTTGTTTTCTTGATTTTATGTGAATAACTTCCGGCCCTTTCTCTCTCTAACCTGCCTGCACGCTGCATGTTTTCTCCATCTTCCAGAAAAACAGTTTCCTAGATTTCCTACTTTCTAACTAATCAGCCAACGGGATCTACCGAATGCAAAAAGAGCTTAATATGCGCTGCGCTCCAGCAGCAATGAGTTGAAATCACCGGGGCACAGATTATGAACTCAGCTGAAAAGTACATGAAGTACCAGAGAATATGGGCTGATATAAACGATCGCAAACGAATTAATTTGTTTTGGTGGAGCGATTTTGTGAATATAACAGCGGCCGCGCGCAGGACACAGCTGGAGTATTTGAGCCATTCCCGCTGTGTCCTCTCTGCTCATAGAATGCCCGCAAAGCTGAGTCCATAAATGACGTCATATATGTGGATACTGGATCTTTTTTCAGGCTTCCCGCAATTAGAATTTTTAGGAAACCCACATCTTGATTCTGGGTTTAATAATGCATTGTAATTACCGCGTTACTGACAATTGTACCGAGTAAATATTACCGTTTTCTTTCCCTGTAATGCCTTACATTACCACATTACAGCAAAAAGCAATGCATTACAGTAATTCATTACTTTTGTACCGCGTTACTCCCAACACTGACCACACGTCTATGGACTGATACAGATGGTTCCTGAGTTGTTGTCCAGCCCTAGCTTCAGCTTAAGAAAGTTTTACATCACATAAGAAATCACTAACTCTTCTTTTGTAGCATGAAACTTCCCATTAATCAAATAATGGGCCGACATGGTCTTAACACTGCAGGATGGCGTTCTGAAATTTTGACTGCATACTCACATGGCAGTAGGTTTGAATGACAGGTTCACATGCTCTCATCAGCAGCGCCTCGATCTGAATGTCCTGAGGAGAAACACAGGAGAACTCTTCAGATGCTACGAAACTAGATCAGCCAGTCAAGCCTAACCTGCTTCATGAGGTCAAAGTGACTAATCAGTCAGAACCCTGGGTCCAAATTGTGTCAGGACAGCAAATTAAACTCAGAAACAGCCAAACCAACAGAATGAAATAATGATGGAAAGGTCAATTATAATATGAATGAATCTTTCATAACAAAACAAAGCAAGAGAACCAAGACAGCACTGTACCTCTGATTCCAGTTCTGTCAGGTTTCCCACCACATCTCTGCAGTCAGAGACCAGATCCTCCAGACGGTCCTGCAGACACTCCAGCTCCTGGCCAGCCTCTGTTTTTTCACTACACCACTTCCCCAGGTCAGTCATGCACCTTCTCTGTAGCTCCGGGTCCAGCTTCACATCCAGCGCCCTCTGGTGGAGAATCCTCTGCACCTCCACCTTACAGTCCCGGGACAGCTGTGGGTTAAACAAGAGAGGATTCAGTTCCACCTTCAATTGCTTAGACATGACTGACACGCGCGCGCACGCACGCACGCGCACGCGCACACGCACACACACACACACACACACACACACACACACACACACACACACACGTCGCTGATGGAAGTGTTCAGGTTATGGAACCACTGAAGAAGAACCAGGTGTTTAACTGCAAACATGATGTAACCTCGACAACTAAACCAGCCGTAGCTGCAGTAGCAAAACATTTATGGCACATTTACACTATAGTCAGCTTAGTCGGCCCTGGTAAGCTCAGCGCATTCACACTGGTGTTGTCCGCACAGAACCGACCGCTGTCATTGACCCTGCTATCCTGCCATTTGTTTTGTGCTGAGCCAACCACTCACACCCACGTTTGGATCGGTTGGCCGGCTGGAGTAGCGTCACTCTCACACTTCTGGCTATCTTCACAACATTTGTGATCAACTTGATAGTAAACAGGTAAAAATATTACACACTGGGGCTTTAAAACTTATAGAATTCAGTACCCATCCCTATGTCTACCTACTAGTGGGAGCTTCTGAATAACGCCCAACCAAACCCAAATAAACAGTCAGCAACCAGGCATGTTGTGCCTGAAGTTTGTTCATCAAAAATAGCCACAGTCTGAGTACAGAGTATAAAAGTACTTCAACTTCTTCCTTTGTTCTTAACAGTTTTCTAGACCAACTTATCCCACTCGTCTCAACTGACTGTGCTCCCATCTGCTCTTGTTTATGTGGTGCTAATGAATGACACCAAAGACTAGGGATGTACGTAGCTAACCGGTTAATTGCAGTTAATGATGGGCATGTTAGCCGTCATCCCACTCTCTTTACTTTTTGTTCATAAATGTAATGAGTGTGGGACTTTAGTTGTGCATCAGAATTATATTAAGAAGAGTAGACGGAAAAGGGTTATTTATAGAGCAGGGACAAATGTTCGTGTGTGTGTGTTTGGAGGGGGTGGGGGGTTACCGGTTAACTGACTATTAACCGTTAAGGGTGTCAATAGCCGGTTAAAGAAACTTTGAAAAACGTGCAACCCTACCAAAGACCTCTCCTCACCACTTCAACGGAGCCCACTCATGTCCTCGTTCCACACAAGGTCATGTAAACACAACCTGGCTGCGCCAGGCCATGGCGGAGCGGGCTGGCCTGGCCTGGCCCAGGCCTATTGACCATTCTGTGAAAATGGGTTAAAGCTAAAATTCCCAACCCAGGAGAAGAAGCCTATTAGATGAGCATTGCTCAGTAAGAGTAGAAGTCCAGAGACTTACCCTCCTGCCTTGCTCCACTGAGCGATAGGCGTGTCGATACAGGCAGGAGAAAATGGCTCCAGGAGGCATCACCTCGTTGGTGTCGTTCCAGCCGCGGGTGTGGCAGAGCCGCCCCGCATCTCCTTGACACTTTTTATACAGGATCGGGTCTAATCTGAGGAACAAAACGCAGTTTTACACCACACATCTGGAAAACCACACCGATTAGAAAAACCTGGCCTACAGCCGATACAGCAACAAATCGATACGCCATAAAACCATGTACCGTATTTTCACAACCATATGGCGCACCTAAAAGTCTTAAATTTTCTCCAAAATGTATGCTGCGCCCTATGGTGCGGTGCACCTATTGTGTTGTTGTGAGACGCGAACGTAGAAGAAGACAAGGGGCGTGGCGTGAACATGCGGACGTGAGCGAAGACAGACCTGTAGATCTGCCTCATCGTCATCAACATCCTCGCTATTTGCCTCAGACTCCGGCTGTGAGTCTCCGTCCACTTCCTCTGCTTCCAGTTCAAAAAACAGCTGAACTATCTGAACTGCCTGGTGGACATTTATCCTTCTCATCATCCTTTATATAAGCCTAATAAAAGCCTGCTAAACTGCAGCGACAATATATCTGTCCGGATCGCTCCAAAATATGAAGTTTACCGTCAATATCTGTCTAATTGTTTGTTGTTACTCCGTTCGCGCCACTACTTTCCCCGCGAAGCGGCTCCTTTTTGCGCACATCTCGTTACTCAGCTACATAATGATACTTTTTATCAATTGAATATGTGAGACGTCCACCAACAGCAAAAGGATCTCATGTTTTTGTGGGTTTTTATGTTCACAAGCACATTCCCGCTCACGGATTACTAAACTGCTGTTTTGACAAGTTATCAGATTGTCTAAAAATAGGTCGTTTTTTAGTATAACTCAGCTTTTATGTTGCCTATTAACAAAACTTAAAAACTGGGGTGTAGTTTATGATCTCCTTTTTAAAGCTGAATTGAAACCGAAACTCAGGGAGGCGGAGTCTTGCTGCTACAGCTTCCCAAATCAGACCTGTTCAAAAGATGCAGATACGCGTCCAGGGACCCCAGAGGGTTCATTAAACACAATTCAAATCACACTATTTTCTTAGGCCTATTAATAACACACATATGATTTTGTTCATGTGGAAAGTTTATGTGGTTAAATCCACCAACTACCGGTAAACACATTCTGAACTTCAACACAGCGCATCAGCACTTGAAGCAGCGCAGCGAGCGGCTGCGACCCAAAAAGTACCAGAACTGCTCACGGCGCATGCGCAATCCTGCATCAACACCGCTCGCCCGCTATTTCCCTAATAACACACGCTGTTCGTTTTTATTTCTACACGTTGTTTTACACACAAAGATTGTCAAGAAAGCGTGCTTGTCGTGTTCATGTCAAATTAAACTGATCACAAAACACAGATTTACTTTCTTTATTTCGTTTTCCTCATCCAACCCCCATAAATCCCTGTGTGTCCTCCTGCAGCACTCCCGGTGTACGCCCGGCTTTACAGGTGCTGGCCAGTAAATTAGAATATCATCAAAAGGTTGAAAATATTTCAGTAATTCCATTCAAAACGTGAAACTTGTACATTATATTCATGCAATGCACACAGACCAATGTATTTCCGATGTTTATTACGTTTAATTTTGATATTTATAGGTGACAACCAATGAAAACATCAAATCTGGTATCTCAGAAAATTAGAATATTCTAAAGGCCAATGAAAAAATGTTTGTTTCTCTAATGTTGGCCAACTGAAAAGAATGAACATGAAAAGAATGTGCATGTATAGCACTCAATACTTAGTCGGGGCTCCTTTTGCCTCAATAACTGCAGTAATGCGGCGTGGCATGGACTCGATCAGTCTGTGACACTGCTCAGGTGTTATGAGAGCCCAGGTTGCTCTGATAGTCGTCTTCAGCTCCTCTGCATTGTTGGGTCTAGCGTATTGCATCCTCCGCTTCACAATACCCCATAGATTTTCTATGGGGTTAAGGTCAGGCGAGTTTGCGGGCCAATCAAGGACAGGGATACCATGGTCCTTGAACCAGGTGCTGGTGGTTTTGGCACTGTGTGCAGGTGCCAAGTCCTGTTGAAAGGTGAAGTCTGCATCCCCATAAAGTTGGTCAGCAGCAGGAAGCATGAAGTGCTCTAAAACTTCCTGGTAGACGGCTGCATTGACCCTGGACCTCAGGAAACAGAGTGGGCCAACACCGGCAGATGACATGGCACCCCACACCATCACTGACGGTGGAAACTTTACACTGGACCTCATGCAACGTGGATTCTGTGCTTCTCCGCTCTTCCTCCAGACTCTGGGTCCTTGATTTCCAAAGGAAATGCAGAACTTGCTTTCATCAGAAAACATAACTTTGGACCACTCAGCATCAGTCCAGTCCTTTTTGTCCTTGGCCCAGGCGAGACGCTTCTTGCGCTGTTTCTTGTTCAAGAGTGGCTTGACACACGGAATGCGACACCTGAATCCCATGTCTTTCATGAGTCTCCTCGTGGTGGTTCTTGAAGCGCTGACTCCAGCTGCAGTCCACTCTTTGTGGATCTCCCCCACATTTTTGAATGGGTTTGTCGTCACAATTCTCTGCAGGGTGCGGTTATCCCTAGAGCTTGTACACTTTTTTCTACCACATTTTTTCCGTCCCTTCGCCTGTCTGTTAATGTGCTTGGACACAGAGCTCTGCGAACAGCCAGCTTCTTTAGCAATCACCTTTTGTGTCTTGCCCTCCTTGTGCAAGGTGTCAATGATTGTCTTTTGGACAGCTGTTAAGTCAGAAGTCTTCCCCATGATTGTGGTGCCTTCAAAACAAGACTGAGGGACCTTTTAAAGGCCTTTGCAGGTGTTTTGAGTAAATCAGCTGATTAGAGTGGCAGCAGGTGTCTTCTATATTCAGCCTTTTCAGAATATTCTAATTTTTTGAGATACCAAATTTGGAGTTTTCATTAGTTGTCACTTATGAATATCAAATTTAAATGTAATGAACATTGGAAATACATTGGTCTGTGTGCATTGCATGACTATAATGTACAAGTTTCACGTTTTGAATGGAATTACTGAAATATTTTCAGCCTTTTGATGATATTCTAATTTACTGGCCAGCACCTGTAGTAGGAGGGAGACCCGCGATTATCGCTTTGTCGCACGTGTCTCATTGAAAATGAATGGAGAGGCGAAGTTGCCTCCCGTGTGTCGAGCCCATTAGAAGAGCACGAGCAGTCAGCGTACGCAATGAGGAAGTGCACGTGCGCTCTAAACCAGGTCTGAACCAGGACTAGACCAGTAAAGTGAAACATGCTTTTGGCTGTTTATAATTTTCACAATGTCTGGTTTGCACCGATATGTTCCGAGTCCCGAGCCCGCACAGATGTTTTACCGGCATGTTTTACCGCGCCCGCGCCCACGCCCTATAACCCGGTGCACCTTTTGTATGTGTTAAATACCAAAAAGACTCCCTAACTCAAGCCGCGCCCTATAACCCGGTGCACCCTATGGTCGTGAAAATACGGTAATTCAAAAAAAGATGAACAAGCCTGCTGTTGAAGCTGTTTTAAAGTTGAACAAATGCATAAAGAGCATGATGACTATCTTTAGTGTCACTATTATGAGGAAATGTTTGTTTCTTGGTGTGAGTTATACGGAGCCTCGTCAGGGGTCTGAAGAGCCACGTGGGGCTCTAGAGACACTTGTGCTAACTGGCAACTTGCTTACTTCCAGTCTCTGGCGATAAAGTACTGCAGCTCTAACAGTCTGTGTTCACAGTCCTCCACCATCTTCTCAGTGTACAGATGTTCCATCAGACACGACAGGATCCTGCAGGACCAACAACAGACATTCAGTTTAATGTCCACTAAGCAAAAGGTCCAAACCACAGGCTACGATTAATCAGTGTAGGGCCTCACATGGGATCTCCATTGCGGATGTGTTTACAGGCAGTCTGAATGACAGATTCACAGGCCTCATTCAGAGCTCTGTCGATGCGATAGTCAGCTCCAGGGTCAGCTTCCTGAATCAGTGTCTGAAGCTGAAAACAGCAACAAAAAACTCTTTTCACATACATTATGTAGCGTAGTTAATCTACGCTGTTGCTATGCAGCTATGCTAAATCCTGAGAAAGATCAAACGATTTGGTAATGAAACTTATATCATATATATATATGAATATATCCACGGATTTTATATAACTGATAGAAGTTCATACACCAACTGGCTTGATCTATATTTAATCAAAAGATTAATATTTAATTTAAGAGATTTAAATTAATAGCAAAAGTTTATTTATTCAGAAGATTTAAAGAGATCTTTGCTCGTTCAGTGACCAAATATACACCACTCTGTGTCTTATTTCAAGGAAGAGTCAGGTTTAAAAAGTTAAGAATTTATTAATAACAATTAAAAGATCACGATTTAAAAGACAATTCCTAAATAACAATTTATAAAAGCTCTGGTATTAAAACTTGGTATTAAAGCAATCTGTGTCTGGTGAGACTAAAAATGAAGTGTGTGTGTTGGATGTGTGAATGAGGTCTCAGAAGGTTTCGATCAGAGAGAAAAACGCGTTCTGGGTGAAAGAATTTGGTTTGCAGTTAAGCTAAATTATTTCTTAATAAAAGGCATTCCAGACGCAATCTGTGCTCTACCTCACTGTCAGACGACCCTCCAAGGGAGGATGTTGATCAGCCTCTGGTACTCGGTCCGGTAGAGGAGACCAGTGGTACCGACTCCCTGGTCCTAGAGTTGCCGCAGGCACACAGGAGGATGGTTTTGCGTCTTAAATTAACTCTGAAGGAGTTTTGCATCAGCTTTGCTGCAGATGGCGTTTCTTGTTGAAGTACTGTAATTCTATCGGCGTGACAGAAAAGCTTTAGTAGAGGGTTCGAGCGGCCGACCCGATCCTCTGGGACTCTCGTTGCCACGGAGAGAATTTTGGTGAGCTCAAGAACTGAACTTGAACTGAGAAGTTTTGGTTTTAGCAAACCTCAGGACACGCCCTCTCAGAGATAGAAAGCTTTGGTGTTATGGAACAAAGACGTGTGAGAGCAGTTACCTTTAACCTGATTTCTGTGTCCTGCATGGTGTGTACAAGTGCACATGACCTTCTTTACACTGTTAAACATTACTGATTATCATAAATAATAATCATAATGAACCTTGATGATTATTTATGAACCTTGTAATAAGACAATGAAAAGAGTTTATTAAAAATGATTGTTTAATCTTAAAGTGTCCTTCATCTTGTGGACGGAACAGCAGTCAGATTAAAGATGGTTTACAGCAGACTCTGTCTCCTGTAACGGATAATCTGTAGATAGTACAGCCAGTACAGCTTGACCCAGCTGAGGAAGTGTGACCTTTGGGTCACAAATGAGGCCATTCATGTCGCTACAATTAAAACCAGAGAACATGGAACACGTTCTTTACTGCAGGAACCTAGGGACTGTACCAAAGAATCAATGCAAGTCCAAAAGAGAATGAAGCAGAATAAACCAGTCTTCAGATCTACACGATTTACATCAACGCCGTATTTGGCATCAAAAATAGTGATTTTTGCCTAGAAGCTACCGGTTTACATTTATGTAGCCCAGCACTGAGCTCACACTAGCCCTTAGTTTCTCTTGCTTTTAACTCTTTAGCTAAGATTAGCTGCTAGATCGTGAGCCCTGAAGGAGGTAAACTAATTCTCTGACTGCTGGTGAAGGTCCTTGATAAGTTGCAGGTTCAGAAAAAAAAAAAACAGATGAAAGGTGTTACGAGTGTGTGAAGAGTTGGAAACAAAGTGGTTTTGTTGTGGCTAAATCAGACAGGACTGTAGTAACCAACCATGTTGTGAGTCTAGTGGGGGTTCTGGACAGGTGTGTGAAAACATGACTTACTGCCTTCTGACAGTTTGGCTCAATGGCTCCCATGTCACCTCGGCCGACCCTCATCAGGCAATGCAGTGTTCTTCCTTTCCGGTGCAAGCCGGAACAGTGATCCTCGATCTCAGTGCGGCACTGCAAAACGATCTCAGGACTCAGGGAGAAGTCCTCCATCAGCATCCGCCTGTAGTCCATCATCTCGCCCTGACACTCACCGCTAACCACGCGGCCTGAAACGCATCAGCAACAGATTTAGTCGTCAGGTTCAACGCCTAATGGAGGGTCTAAAAACAATAACTCCTCCTTCAGTAATGCACATCTCATCTACTATGGAAGATATATCTTTTGTTCTTCTCACTCTCAAGCCCTGACCTCTCACCGCTATCTACTGAGGTCAGTGTCCGGAGCTCACAGAACCATAACTAGCAACACCAATAGCAGTCAGCTCTGTTCTGACCCAATTACCTCTGTGAACAGCAGCCTCCAGACACAGCAGCAGGTAGGACAGACGAGTATCTCGGGCTCGAGACATGTTGGCGTCCACATTGCAGCGGTACTTCCTCAGGTCTGACTTGCATGCTTTAGCCAGGGAGTAGCTCACCTTGTAGTCCTGAGCTATCAGCTTCTGCCGAGTAGTCAGCGCCTCACGGCACTACAACACACAAACACATGCTCAACCCTCCTGACACCGAACAGTGGGCATGACTTCACATCATCCTGTGTCATATGATTATGTCATTCAGGAACAGTATTCCAGACAATGGGGACGTCTCCATCCGAGTCACACAACTAGATAAAGAGCAGTTCTCACCCTCTCAGACATGGCCTCCTCAAACTTATGATTGAAGAGACATTTGTAGACACGGCCCTCCCCAGCCAGAGTCTGAAAAATGAAAAAAACGCAGTCAAGAGTTATATAACTGCTCCGTCAAAACAACTAAATCAGGTTTTCAGAGTTTAACACAGAAGGACCCAATCACGTGACTCAGGCCCACACCTCTGGGCTGAGACAGAACTGGACTAAGTGCTACAGTGGTATCTGTCTGGACAGACCAGGAATCAGACCGTCAGCATCAGGATCACATCTTTATCTTTATTTATGAACATCAGCTCTTTAATGAAGAGATCAGCTGCAACTCAACTGACCCACACCAGCCTCATTAACAGCAAATCAATTAAGATGTTTCCATAAGCAAACATCCTCACGTTTTCACAGAAGCGCTCTCGGTCTTCTCTGCAGGCGAAGTACAGGTAACGATCCAGATGAAAGTCATCCGAGGACAGTTCTGCTACTCTCATAATGGACTTTTTGCACTCATCCCTGATGTGGTGTGCACCGTGCTTCTCCTCAGCCTCACGAACCAAACCTTTCTCCAGACAGGCAATCACCTCCCCCTGAGAGTGGACATCCTGTAGAGGAACAGACAGTCTGAAGGGATCCCACAGTTCATCACCACGTTTACCTTGTTGTTGTTGAACATTGACAGCTCGGGATGTCTAATGCAGCATTCCACAAAGCCTTGTTGTCTCCAACCTGCTTTCCTATGTAAAGCAGCAATGTTGTAATAGCCGCTGAGAAACCGTTCATTCTGGGAAAAACTGGTTTAACATGTCACACGCTTAGGCACACACCCTTATATTTGCATTTTTTTTTACCCTTAGGAAATTGTAGATAACTTTGAATGTTGCCATGTTGGCCCTAAGCAGGTATGTGGAGAGACCTGACCCCAGATCTATCTGTGGAGGTTGTGTAACTCACCTTTTCTCCAGTGGTGATGCTGCCACAACGAAGAGTGTTGATGTCCTCACGACACTTGTCCATGAAGCCACAGATGAGTCGGTAGTCGCTAAAGACTATGCTGGTCATCTTGGTGATGTACTGGTTGCACTGGTAGTCTGTGATGTTTCCACGATGTTCAACCAGGCAGGAGACCAGATAGCCTTTACCCAGCTCCTCAGTAGCACACTCTTTGATCTGAGTAGAAACATTCACAAGGTTTCACTGCTTCATATGGAAAAACACGACTATGAACGAGTGACATGAGGAGAATTCTGTCTACTGGTACATCTGACTCATTCAAGACCGTCTTCTTATCCATCACCATCAACTACTCCCAAAAGAGTCACGTTCCTCTGAGGGCCCATGTCAGGAATCTGGAGAGCTAAAGGGATGTTTATTTAACCTCCAGAGGGAGGTGTTACGGTACGCTGCCACATAACGCTGGCAGATCTGAAATAAACACAAGGCTGTTCCATAAGGCCAAAAATATCAGACGATGGAGCGAAAGCATCTACACCCCATCACTGTGATTCAAGTATGAACTCTGGTCCCGCTCCAGACCAATCATCTAATTTTGTCTCACTCTCCAGAGTTCCATCTGACCCATTTATGACCAATCTGTAGTTTTGACACACATGGGACACCTGAAATAATGGTCAGCACCTGCCACCAAAACCAATACTTGTATCCTTATCACACATCTGTGTGAAGTGACTCAGGTGGAGTGGGGGGTGGTAAATCCACCAGGAATCACCATTTGAGGTGGCAGCAGAGGTAGTCACAGAACTGATTATGTGGGAAGGTGTGATGGGTGGAGTCTGTAGCACTCTACTGGTTCTCAGAGGTGAGATTCAGGACAGTAGGGCTGGGCAATATGGCCTAAATTCAATATCACGACATATTGAGGATTTCACCTCGATAACGATAAATGGACGATAACTACAGGTACGCGCAGAAACAAAAGCTGTCGCATGTATTACTTTGAGTCACATTTTTAAGTGATCCAAGGTGGTACCGCTTCTTAAAGAAACATGAACGCTGCCAACCTACACACATCTTTTCATTTTTTTATTATCAAATTTATTAACACCGGAAAAATTATCTCGATTAGAGTCAGAAATTTCTATAACGATAAATTTTTGATTTATTGCCCAGCCCTAGTAGGCAGACATCCTCGAGGGTTTTTTAGGTCAAATATAAAATAATACAATCCAAAAAAGCAAATTCTCACAGGAAAACAAAACAAAACACACCAACGCCTCTAAATTTCACTTTCTGCTGTCGGACAAGACCCCACTTCAGCAGGTAACTGGGTATCTGTTTTTGGAAGCTGATCTAAATATCCTCATGTCAGGTTGGAGCTTGGACTTGGACTGACCTCAGGAATGGTCATCTTGCAGACCTCCACAGCTACAGACTCGAACTTTGGGTCAGTGGTCAGGTTTAACTTGTAGTTCCACAGCAGCTGGAGGAGAGAGCATAAAGAGTTTGTTACACAGATCCAAACAAACCAGCGTGACTCAGAAACTGGTCTCCTCTTAAGTTTGTTTACTCAATGAAGACAAACTGAAACAGTAAAACTAAGCTGTTGAGTCATGAAACTTCACACACACGCATAAGAGAAATGAGAAGTGGTGTGTCTAGGAAGGTGTACTTACATGGTTGCACTCAGTAGCTATCTCAGTGTCCTGAAAATGGAAAGAGAGGTTAGTGTGACCTTATTCAACTTTAGGATTGTTTCTGATTATTGGCTAAATAAATCAGTGGAACTGTGGATAATTAATCTCAGATTATCTGGGGCAGCTGTGGGTAGAGGGTTTGCCTGCCAATCAGGAGGTTTGTTATTTGATACCAGCTTCTCCAGCCCACACTTTATCACATAACTGGTGTTAGCGCCAATAAGAGGCACCTGACCGATGGAAATTTGACATTGTAGCAAAGTTTCATTATTAGCAGAGCGGGAACTCTAGAGAGAGCAGGTCTTCAGTGAGTAGCTCCTGAGTAGGGTTGGGCATCGAGCATCCACTGGAACAGGAACTGTCAATTTTTCCCAGAATCGTTCAAAGTTTTTTTATTTCGATTTCTAGAATGTCGACTGGAAGAAGAACCTGCGGCCGATCTCCGAGAAAAAAAGTGTGCTCTGCAAATTCTGATCAACGCCTTTCAGAGCTGATCACACCAGCTGTCTGTTGGTCCTACTTTGCAGCCCACAGAGACCGTGAGAGCAGCGCTGCATCGCCCTCCCTTCCTTCCTTCAAACTGTGCAGACACGCGGCGGCAAAACTGTAAACAAACGCGTCTGCCAAACTTTCTCCGTAATGTAAAGTTTAGTTCCTGCAGTGACAAATATGGTGGAGGAAGCTCGTTAAAATATGTCAGCACAGTGGATTTAATAGAAGTTTTAAAGGACAAACTCTGGGCGGAGTGAAGTGAGGATTAATTAATTAATTAATTAATCAATTAATTAATTATCTCACAAGACGTAAAGTTGTGAGATTTTTTTTATTATTTGAACCATTTAGTCTGTTGAGAGTTTTAATGTTTTAAATCTGTTAGATTGTTACTGATAGAAGATGCCATATGCTCGAACCAAAAATGTCCATGGTTGACAAACGTGTGTCAAACTGTTGAAAATACAAATTTTCAGGCACTTTTCCTTTTTACTTCACAATTAATGCAAAATTGAGCGCATGTAGGGGAATTCCAGACCTTTTCCCCTGAGATCCCTCAATTTAAATAAGCTAATATGCCACGCAAGTGTGGCTTTTCTCCCAGTGTAATCAAAAGTCATGCCTGTACAAGTGGTGCTGGAGAGAAACGTAACAGAACGTGAGTCGTTGGAGTTACTTCTACATGCTGTCAATGTGTGTTAAACATCGTGTCTGACATGATGACCACAGCATCTGAAGAGTAAATGCCATCAGAGCAGTGCAGTGAAGCGGTAAAAACAAGTCAACTCAAACTGTGCTACAGTGGTAATGACTGTTTCTATTACTGTGGTCATCTAACAGCTTAAACACAACATAGTGGGTCAACAGGAAGCTGTGTTCGTAGCCCAGCCCTCTGGTCCTACATGGAGTTGAATTTTCAGGTGATATTCGTTTGTCTTTGCTGAAAACACTTTTTGAAAGGAACAGCACCATGTGAGGTGGTTCCTAGTGTTATTTAGCAGAAAAGCAGTGGAACGAAGTGGTACAAAAACCAGTGGAATGGTCACCCTCCTTTCTTTGGTCAAAGATTTCTGCACCACGTACACAAAACCACAGCTGGCAGCAGGTCGGCCACAGAAACAAAAACATGCAACGGCCCTTCATCTGCCCTGGAGCAAGAGAACAGCAGCGAAAGCAAGACGAGCTGGTTTAGACAGTCAGACACAAGGTGGGCAGGAAGGTCAAGCTGTTAAGTGATTGCTATTAGCTTCATCGCAGTGGATGAGAAAACACCTAACGTTAGATCTGTTTTGAAAAAGATTCAGATCTATATCCGAAACATTTTGAAATTGGTTAAAAAAAAAGCATTGTTTATGACAGTTGTAATTAAACTTTCAACCAGCAGGGTGGAGAAGCTGGAAACTATTTAGATTTACTTTAAAGTCTCATGGATGTCCGTTAAAGCAGCATCATTGGGTTTTGTTTGCTAAAAAGGTTGGAGTTACAGTAAATAGAAGTTACAAGTACTTGTTTTTTTTCTGTGTGTGTAATACTAGAGTGAATCAATAGCAAACCACCTTCAGCCAATGTTTGGTTAGTCTCAAATTATTTTGTTTTCACAGACATTAATTCAATTTTAAAGATCATATTAATATAACGACTCTGGATGACATTCATGGGTGAACACATTTGAGCAAGTCCAGAATTGTGACTGCTGACAAATTGGACTTGGGGGACTTGGTGCTGCACACAGAGCTGGTGTGATCCACTCTGAAAAGTGTTGATCACAATTTGCAGATCACGTTTATTTTTCAGAGATCGGCCACAGATTCCTCTTCTGTCGGCACACTAGGAATCGAAATAAAAAAAACTTTGAATGATTCCGGGAAAAATGAACAGCTGGAACCGGTTCCAATCGATGCTCGACGCCCAAGTCAAAATGAGAACTCTGGTTTTCTTTCCTTTAACAATCCTAAACAATAATCCTGCTACCCCTGTGGTTCGGACACATTAACATTCAACCGTATTTACAAGTAAATTAACAGACAATGGCCAAACGTAACAAATGACCTGCAGTTTTCAGAAGAAATGCCCAAGATAGAGCTGTTCTAAACCTCAGAAACACATCACCTGCTCTCAGGAAGAACCTTAAGGTCTCATATAGGGAGCTTAAGTCACGCCCATCTACTTCCGGACCACGGGTTCCCGGAAGAACGAAAAAATAAATGCAAGTCAATGGGGCTAAAAAATCTGTGCTTAATCATTATGGCTTTAATATGAATATTGCTCTTACAATGATCCATTTCAGATCTTATCTACAACAGATGTGTTTGATTTAACAAGTTAATCAATATCTACACTCATACACATTACAATAAGATACTTATGTTAATTTTCACTTTACATAAGTGTTTTAAAGCATTCTCATTCACAAAGTGTGAAACACCTTTGTATGTGAACAAGGCGTGTCTTCCGAGGAATGTTTGGTAAAACCCTCAAAACATGTCACAATCTGACTTGCCAGAATGCACCAAAATGCAGGGTTTCCCCCAGCGCTTTATAAGCCCACCCGCCAGGCTAAGTGTCATGCTCCGCCCCCCTCCCCGACCCTACCGTGTCCGCTGACATGAACGGCGCAGCGACTTTTATAAACAATCCTTAGCTCGTCAAACAAACATCCGAATTCTTTTCAACCCAGACTTCACAAACTCTCTCAGACAAATGACCCACACTTGTATAGCGCCTCTCAGAGTAAGGACTCTAAAGTGCTTTACACTACAGTGTAAACACACACATTCACACACTGTCAGACAGACGGAGGCGAGGCGAGGCTGTCGAGCACTGGTGCCACCGGTCCCTCCAACCACCACCAGCAGGCAAGGTGAGTTATGCGTCTTGCCCAAGGACACAACAGCAGAATTCTCTGTCCGGAGTCAGGATCGAACCTGCAACCTTCCGATTACTGAACAACCCAATACAAAGAATGGTTTTGCTACATCTAGCTTCCATTACAACATTTCACACATCACATTAAATCACTTCATATCCATTGCATCACACCTCATTATTCATATCTTGTCATGTATGATCATTAGTTTAGGAAAAATAATTAAAGTAATTTTATAAACTCTATACTTGACTGTCTGAATTAATACGAAGTGTGTTTATGGTCCCTGAAGAAGCAAATAACCATGAAATCTTCTGATTAAACATTCAAAGATCAGGTTGATATTTCATATTTATATGGAATCATCACATCTTATTGGTTATTATTAATATGTAGAGTCAACATTCATTTCACTACAAAATGTACCAGAAATGAGGATTTAAAAAGGCATAAAAAGTTAGTTACAAGTAGACCCAAGCACATACTGAGCATTGGGTAAACACTTCAGGGTGCATGAAAAATCCAACTTTTTAAACTATATGGGTCATAACCTAAAAGAAGATGTATTTATTTGTGATATCACCTCTGTGCCAGATCATTTAAAGCCCTAGTATACTCACTATCATCCATCACGTTGTGTTCTATAGTGGAGCAAAACACTTCATGTCCCCCATTTGAGTTTTGCGTGACTATGAGTAAAACCCAGCAATACTATATATAAATATTTAGGCTAGCCACCACCCACAGAAAGAGTTTGGTCATGGGGCAAAATCTTCGGTTGTCCTTCAAACCGTCTCTGCAGCACACAAGTCTAAGTCCTAAGTTGATGACAAAGCAGACTGAAATGCGCACTACTCCTGAGCTGACATCACGGTTGTAATATTTCTTCATCACAGCTCTGGTGCTAAGCCAGCCCAACGTCTCTACTAACAGAGCGTGGTTTGGCTGGATCTAAAATTGTTCAGACCAATGATAAAATTGTTACTAGAGATGTCCAGATCCGATGACGTGATCGGACATCAGTCCTGATCGTGTGGTGTCAGACTCGGGGTGGGTACTCGGATACAGGGCTCACATTACAGGAGAGCTAAGGGGAACCCAGTTATCCTGAAAGGTTGTCGGGCTCCCCTGAAGAACCTGAACTTATACACCCAGAGGGGACCCGGGAAAAAATCCAGTTTCTACCTATATTACATTATTTATATGGACTCTCAGCGTAACGGGGATTCTTTTGAGCAGAGACAGGGAAAAGCAGAGAGAGGCAGAGCACTGACTATTCATGCGCTCCGGGCAGCTGCATCCTGCGCACGGCCAAAGTAACATTCTCAAAGTGGCGCCACCCAAAAAATATATAATTAACACACACACGTCTGCTCATATTCTCTCTGGTAACTTCTGTCTTTTATTTGGGATTTCTGGTAGATTTATCCCACTACATGTTTTCCCTTTATATAGCAATAATTTATCAGCATGTAATATTTAAATATTTGATATAAACAACATCACATTAAAACCCAGTCCCACACCCAGGATCGTATCAAAGCATTTTGGGGATAAGGCAAAACTGTCCCCTGCCAAGTATTTTAAGTTCAGGTGCTTTTAGTTTTTTCCTCCTCTGCTGCCCGCAGATAAACGGAGAAGGAAGTGACGCGCCACCATCAGCGTCAGTCTGAAGAAGTCGGCAGCCGTTGGCGAAACTGTAGCTACAAAACAGGTAAACAAAACTGTTTCTGTGTTTAAAAAGAACGAAAGCATGGAATTAGAACCACGACACAGCAAGAACACACCCAAGATGCTTTTAGTTTTTATTTTGGACTTTTTTTTATATTTGAACTAAAGTCTAAAAAGTAAAGAATTTATGTTATTTAATAATAATCATCATCATCATCATCATCTAACTTCTATAGCGCTTGTTTAGGACACTCAAAGATGCTACCATGCACTCTCACATTCACACACTGCTAGTGATGGTAAGCTACTTTGTAGCCACAGCCGCCCTGGGGAGGTCTGACAGAGGCAAGGCTGCCATTTGGTGCCGTCGGCCCCTCTGACCACCACCAACACAGGCAAGTTGGGTGAAATGTCATGCCCAAGGACACAACAGCAGAATACCCCTGGCTGGCTGGAATCAAACCCATGACCCTCTGATCATGAGGCAACCTGCTCTACCACCTGAGCCCCCTTGGCAGCAGTAGCTTGATTGTTCAAGCCATCTCACAGAAGTGATCATGTTGTTAATTAAATAAAGATAATTAGGCACATTCTTGATCTGTTTGTTTATTATTTTTTAATGTATCGAAAGTATTGGATCGGGACTCCTATCGACAGATTCTCAAAATCAAATGACTCTTGAGGCAAATAAACCTGATCGGGACACCCCTACTTGCTACTGCTTGACTAGATTTCTAGGCTGCATGTTTCCCTCTTTGGATTAGAATAAGTGAAACCGGGCTTGAAACTAAGGGGACTGGGCAATTATTTATGCAAAATTTGGTTTAATTTGCTTTAAAATGTGCAACGGCATGACTTTCTAGAGGGGCTGGTAAGCACACCATGAATCAGCAGGACACCTGAAAAAAATGGTCTAAATTATTCAAGCCATCAAAGTTAACGTGTTTTTGCGCACACACATTCATTAAGACCGAAAAACATTAAATCTCTTTTTTTGTTCTACTTAAAAACTCACTAATATGCATTCTGCGTGTGTGCAACTTTCATTAAAGATGCAGAACACAGAAAAACATGTTTAATGGTTATTTCTGATTATAACCGGTGAGTTTTTCATGCAGGCTGAAGATGAAAATAGTCTCCTACAACGATCTCCTGCATTAGCTTCTGATAGTAAATAGACGGTGAAACGATATGAAAAGTCTGACGTACGTCACACTGTCACTTAACATTGATGCACTCACCCATCTTGGCTCACGACTGGTAAGGCTGTTATTTAGCATTTAGCTGTTTTGCAGAGCAAACAGAGTCAGTGGTTGAGTCGTATTGTTTTATCCAATCTGAGGCAAGATGTCCAGATACAAAGAAATGAGACTCGAAATAAGTCTGAAGATACTTTCTTCTCCAGTCGACTTCTACTTCCTTAAACAGGCGCATCAGAGGTTCTCCCCCACTTAAATGTATTGATTTAACGAGTGAAACGCATCTTGAACCCCAAGCTAGTTCAGGAACAGCTGCTCCAAACTTCAGTTCATAATTTTCCATGTCTAACTAAAGTGCAAACATCACAACTTTAATCAAATTTACTGCTTTACAGTCATCTAAATAAACTATTCCTGGTTATCTGGTAAGCGTTTCAGCCCAGTGGTAAGCCAAAGCTAAAAACACTTGAGCTAGTAGCTTAACAGCCAGTAGCTCTGAAGAATAGCCAGTTCTGAGCCAGCTTCACGCCGACTTAATCTTTCACCCACACTTTGGCGTGCCCGGAGACAGTTCTCACTTTGTTTTGCAGTGTCGTAAAACTACAATTAAAACTCACTTTTGCTGCACTCGTCGGGTGAAATTTCACATCACGTTCTGAAAATACTAGCAGCAAGCTAGTCAGCATAGCATCTAACGGTGGGTGGTTTAACAGGCACACCCAAGTTCCGAGCAGCACTAAACGAAGCCAGTCCCGATTATTTACCTCTTTCTTGTCCTGGAGACACTCTAGGACCGCCAGGTTATTGTTCCAGGAATGTTTGGGGCAGAGCCGACTGAGGTCTTCTCTGCATACCGCCTCCTCAGACAGCTTCCACCCGGCAGAGCGCTTCCGAGTCAGCGAGGCCGCTGCAGCCTGACTCTTTTCAGCGACAGCTGGGATACCCGGGGCTGCTCCAGGACCTTTGCCTTGGATTGTAAACTTATCAGCATTATTAGCGAGTTTGGCAATTAAGCTTTCAGATTCAACATGGAGAAAAAACAATAAACTGCAGTAGAAAATCTCAAGCAGAGGTACACGTCTACAGTTCGCCATCTTCACAGGACCACTACTGCTGACGCGTTCAGGTCCATCCGGAAGTAGAAGTCACTTGCCAGCTGACGCTTTCAGGGCCACGCGGAAATAGGGGAATTGATAGCAATGGTGCTTCTCTTATGAATGTATAAACTATCCTCCAAATTGGGCTAAGCAATGTTATCTGACGAATTTACTCGTATTACTGGCCACACACACACACACACACACACACACACACACACACACACATATAATGTATATATATTGTATATATAATGTATGTATGTATATATATATATATATATATATATATATATATATATATATATATATATATATATATATATATATATATATATATATTGTATATATATAAGCTCAACTCCCAGTCCTACTGCCAGTTTCTGGAAGACACCTTCTTCAAGCAGTGGTACAGGAAGAAGTCTGCATCCTTCAAGAAAAACATGATTTTCATGCAGGACAATGCTCCATCACACGCGCCCAAGTACTCCACAGCGTGGCTGGCAAGAAAGAGTATAAAAGAAGAAAAACTAATGACATGGCTTCCTTGTTCACCTGATCTGAACCCCATTGAGAACCTGTGGCCCATCATCAAATGTGAGATTTACAAGGAGGGAAAACAGTACACCTCTCTGAACAGTGTCTGGGAGGCTGTGGTTGCTGCTGCACGCAATGTTGAAGGTGAACAGATCAAAACACTGACAGACTCCATGGATGGCAGGCTTTTGAGTGTCCTTGCAAAGAAAGGTGGCTATATTGGTCGCTGATTTGTTTTTGTATTTTTTTGAATGTCAGAAATGTATATTTGGGAATGTGGAGATGTTATATTGGTTTCACTGGTAAAAATAAATAATTGAAATGGGTATATATTTGTTTTTTGTTAAGTTGACTAATAATTATGCACAGTAATAGTCACCTGCACACACAGATATCCCCCTAAAATAGGGTCATCACAGTAAATATACAACTAATAGTTTGCTGGTTGAATGGGGGAGAATTCTATGCATTTACCATAACGTTGTTTGGTCTACGATGGGTTGAAATTATATGTGTTGGTGTGGCTGCTGGGTAATGAACCTAGCGCTACATATCTGACCAAGGACAGCGGAGGCTATCAGGCTTCGCTGATCCACCGTGGTCAAAGATCTGCGAGTCCGCTTTTGTCGACGGTCCCGACTCCAGGAGCTGCAGATATGTAGGCAGACCAAGGCACCCACCGGCACAAAAAGTGGCAGGGAGAGGATAGACGAAAATGTTGTAGCACCAGAAGATATCCCAGGAGAGGGGAGGAGTCCAAGGCTCCACCTGACAGATATATTCACACACAAACACAGTCTCACGCTCCCTCCTCACACATACACATACGACCTAAAGACTTACAGGAATACAGTATATGTCATACACCCACTCACGCTCCCCATACACACCCTACTTACTTTGGTGTTCTGCTGCACAGAGGGCACAACCATTCCCGGACACTAAAGCTAGCCCTACTCTGCTGGGATAATGATGAGCAGGTACCCTTTTTAAATCTTTTATTTTTTTTTGTGAAGCACCTCTGATTTTTATCTTGAGAGGTTCTAAATAGCCTTTTTATGCCTGACCACGGTGTTCATTATGGATAATCCATGACAAGCACAGAATTCCTTAACATACACCTATGGTCCAGCTCAGACATATCATCAGTGATGTATCCTGGGGTCATTGGATATTTTGGGTCTCTCAACACCATACATCCACGCCCAGGAAACCCCACCAGGGTCGATTAGGCCCTGGCTTGTGTCTGAGCAGTCTGCTTAGTCCACGGATAACTCTGCTTGATCCACAGCCAACTCAATGCTTTTTCAGCAGCATTTGAGATGTTCTTAACGGCTTTTCTCATGTGCTGTCCCTTCATTCCAAACATCTTGAGGACCCTAATTAGTGACTGCCCAGTAAATCCTCTACACCCAACCTCAACGGGGTTGCACTGGGTCCTCCAGCCCCTGCTTCGGCATTTGCCTGCAAGCTCTTCGTACTTGGCCCTCTTCCTCTCAAAGGCCTCCTCCATCTGATCTTCCCAGGGCACAGTCCATTCAGCCAATGAGCAGCCCCCTTGACTGATTCAGGCAATATTGTGGCTTCTTCCCTGCTTTCACAAAAGTGACATCTTGCCTTGTTGGTTGCTTGTGTCTACCACTTTATTTTTCTTGCGAAGCACCTCTGATTTTTATCTTGAGAGGCGCTATATGGCTTCTTTATGCCTATGGTGTTCATTATGGACAATCCATGACAAGCACAGAAGTCCAATAACAAAACACTGCTTAGCTTCAGGTCAGGGGGACATTTCTCCCAACCACAGCTCTCCAGATCTCATCGTCATTTCCCACATGAGAAATGGAGTCCCCCCAAGAGAACAGGGAGTCACTGGAAGGAGTGCTGTGCAACATCCTCTCCAAGGACTCCAAAAGTGTGGGTAGGGACCTGAAGGGAAGTTCAGTGCATGCGCGCAAACACCAGTTAGAACCCATCCCTCCACATGTAGGCTGAGGGAGGCTACCTCATTCATCTGTGTAAACCCCAAGCAACAGGCACCAAGATGGTCTGCGCCTCTAGGTGAGGGCAACTCTAGAGTGGTAGTGTCCAACCCCTTTCAAGAAAACTGGTTCCGGAGCCAGAGTCATGTATCGAAGTGAGTCCGAATATATCCAGCCAAAACCTTTCAACCTTACACACAACAGGCTCTTTCCCCACAGCGGTGACATTCCACGTGCCAAAAGCCAGCTTTTGTAGCCGAGGATCTGACCGCCTTCAGCTACCACCTCCACACTATACACAACCTCTTTGGCCGCTCCCACGAGTGGTGAGCCCATGGTAAGGGGGATCCACTTCTCTTTGGGATGTGCCCGGTAAGATTCCATGGGTGAATGCCCAACCACCAAGTGCTTGCCAACTTGCCCCAAGTCCAGATGGGGGCCCTGGTGACTCATGTCCAGGTGAAGGAATACTGTTCTCATTGATATTTGTCATCAAGGGGGCGTTGGCATTATTGAATAAACATCACCATGAAGAACAAGAAACTCACCAGAGACCAAAGTTGAATATTTGGGTCAAATGAAAAGCACTACAAGTAGTAGAAAAGTATTAACTTGCAACTTTTCTTTGGCAGGGGCATGAAACTAAGTAACAGGGAATCCTGGAAGAAAACATGTTGGAGGCTGCAAAGAACTTAAGATTCGGAAGGAGATTTCTTTTCCAGCAAGAAAATGATGCTACACCTAGCAAGAGCAAGGGCACTCAAATAGCCAAGTGGCCGAGGGCCACTCCTGGGGTGATGACGCTGACAGGTCGAATGACATAACAGTTATGTAGTGGTCCTCCTGTAGCATTCTACTCAGTGAACTCTAAGGTCTGGTCCAGGGAAGGGGCCAAGGGGGGGTTTCTGGGGGACCAGATTATAGAATATTTGTGCGTTAGAATGGCCCAGTCAAAGTTCAAATGTAAATTTCATTGAGCATCTCGTGAGACTTGTGGGGGGAAAAGATGGCAGTATAGTACACGCCCCATAATCATTGTAATGATTGTAGGTCTGAGACCTGCTCGGTTGGTCGTAGGGCTGGGCAATTATCGAAAATTTGCTGTTATCGAAATGTCTGACTCTTATCGAGATCATTTTTCCCATGTCAATAAATTTGATAATAAAAAAAATGAAAAGATGTGTGTGCCTTCATGTCCCTTTAAGAAGCTGTACCACCTTGAGTCACGTAAAAATGTGACTCAACATAAAACATGTGACAGCCCCATCTAGTGGACAACTGTTGTTTCTGCACATACCTGTAGTTATCGCCCATTTATCGTTATTGGGGTGAAATCCTCAATTTATCGTGATATTGATTTTAGGCCATATTCCTCAGCCCTTGTCTGTCGCAGTTGTTATAAGACACTTCACCCATTTTTCCTGCTGGTGGTGGCCGAGGACCAGTGGCTGCCAAACAAACATCAACCATCCAAAATTGAGGTTGGATTGTTTCCAGCATGTCAAGATGTCCTTAATCCCCTATGTAAACCCCCCAAACTGTGAATTGGGGGTATGAGTGTGTTAATGTGAGTTGTAGGGTAAAGCCTTTTTAGAGGACAGCAAGCTATAAAAGCAGTCTATTAACCAGATTAGTACAGGAAACAGGAAAAGCTGGATGTAAACCTTCCCTTCAGTGAAAAACATGTTATTTTTATGAAAAAGCTTCATTTTTTTTAAACCAGTTTGTTAAAAGACAAGGATTTTCTTCACAGGTCCCTGCTAAACCATAATTGTTGATCAGGACTGATGAGTCATCGTTCTAACACAACAAAGCAGCTTGTCAGTCGTGTGCTTTTGTGTTTTTGCTCCAGTTTGACACAAGTCATGGTTTCACCTTCGCCCAGTCCTGTCTGCAGATCCTACATGATCTGTGGAATGAGTTCAACACTGAGAAGACTTTTAGGTTTCTATGAATTAGATAACTCAGATAACTGGATGGGACCTTTGATTTAAAAAAAAAAGGTTGTTCTATACTCATTTAAGAATGTCATTGGCTCCATAAAAAGTCAGACAGAAGTCAAGGTTGAACTTAAATTGTTTTAAAAACATAGTTTTGTTTGTTTATAAAATAGAGTAGATTTATTAATCCAGCAGTGGAGAAATTAAACTGCATGCAAAGCAGGCGCTCTGACCAGTAACCTACCAAACTTTTATTTTTACTTCATTAGAAATAAAATGTTAGAGAAATAACAAGAAAGTTTTGAAAAGGAAACCCCATTTTTTATATCTCCACCACCCATATTGTGGTAATACTTCACAACTTTGAATGTTGAGTAAGTGAAGGCCAGTACAAACAGCGCCAAGCCTGTTCTAATGTTTACAGATATCAGAGGACACATTTATTGTTTATCATCTGAAACTTAAGAACCAGAATTGAAAGGTCTCCTGTTGTTTTGAGCTTCTGGGAACGACTGAGTGAGCTGAACTTATTCATGTCTGTTATTTAAAAAGTGAAAACTAAAAGCATTAAAAGATCTCCAGAAATGGGGTGTTTAGACATCTGTTTAAAAATAACCCAGTTTTATTCATGTGGAAGTTTTACACAAACAGGTTGTATCAATTATACACATTTACAATAAAAAACATTCCATCAGCAGCATCAACAGCAGATCTCTGTGGTACTTTGTGGGGGAGGAAACGGGCAGAAACCTGGACCTGGAACTTCAACACACCATAAAACCAGAATCCAGTTAGCTGTAATCTGAACATGTCATCAACATTCTGCTCTCAGGACAGTTGGGCAGCTGCTGGCCCAAAACACAAAGTATCATTTAGAAACAGGTTCTGGTAACATGCATGAACGAGACAGAAAACAAATACTAGATGTTCATGATTCCAGACACAGTGGTCCACGAGCCAGCTGGCTGCAGGACCCAGCATTTTCCAAGCGATTCCTTTTAAGAACCATCAGTAATCAGTCTGCTGGAGACATTAGGAGCGCTCGTTTCCACTTATGTTGTGAAGCAAGTCTTTGGTTCATGTAGACTTCTCTAAGGTCTCTGAGTGGTGTGAGCCGGTGATCGCATGTAAATGTTGAAAACCACACAGAGCCCCGCAGAAGTGTTAAACTGCCGTGTTTCTGGAGTTCATGCAGTCGAGTGAACTTGTTCATTCCCACCTGTAGAGTTTCAGCATCTTCTCTGTGAGACAAGCCAGGAAGTGTTCACTGTTCACTGAAAAAGGACTGACGTCTAACACAGGGAGGTCGGCTGGAAGCTTCTGGAGCAAGGAGCAGCTCGTAGCGTCCCACACCTGGGGGGGTTAAGGGGGTAAAAACAACAATGAGCTCACACTCTTTTCTTTTAGTAAACTAATATTTTTAACCAAGAATTCCCCTTTCTAAACAATCAGATCTTTCTTTCAGGTCCAGCCACTGGGTGCTGGAAAACCCAATAACAATAATAATGTCACCAATAATAACAAGATCCATCTATGGATCCAAATAGTTGTTTTTTTGTTTTAAAAAGTACACGTAGTTCATCAAAAATCAGTGGACAGAATATAAAAATGATTTTGTGCCAGCTTTTGGGCCGTAAATATATATAAATTAAGATTATTTACATTAAATTAAAAAAAAAAAAAATTCTGACTTTCTAATATCAAGAAATGTGCTGCTGCAGATGCTGACATGGTCTGCGGTGCTTCCACTCAGTTTCGTTCTGCTCAGTAGGAATCTGGTCTGAGGCGGTTTTGCTTGTATAGTAGCTAAAGCAGAGGGAGGAACACCAGATGAGGAGAAAACTTCATGATCACAGAGAACATCTGAGAGGGACCAGAATCATTTTTATTTTTGTTCTTA